>NW_024870746.1:14597500-15175000 GCF_019054845.1 Dipodomys spectabilis
CTATAAGCATGTAATAAAGCTGGTGCCACTAAGCTATGTCTTCCTTAGCAACAACTAAAGTTCTACAGATCCCCATGAAGTGGCAGGTGCAACAGGATTTCTGTTTCAGGTATGAATCTACATAAGGGAGTGGCCTCAGTTCTGTATCTTAGGTAAGACTACAGGTTTCTGAATATCTTACATTCCAAAAAAGCAGCTTTTACAGATATGGACAAGAGGAAGAAAATTAAAATTTAGAATCAAGTCTCTGTTCTCTCAGTCGTTTTTTTCTCCATGTTCTAAGAGTAGATACCTGGAAGACTAGATAGTAGCTGTATAATAAATAATGTGGATCTAGTCTAAATGACCATAATATCATTCTGGAGAATTCTTACAGAGCCTGTTGTATTCACCTATAGCATATGCTCATTGTCATTTACGTGGATCTTATAGTTTTTAGTAATCACATAAAAATACATTAAAATAATTTGGACTAAACCTTACATCTATTATTCTGACAGATTATCTATTTAAAATTTTCTCCTCAATAAACTACAATAATATTTTCTCTTTTTTAAAATCCTTATAATAAACATTTAAAGTAATTTCATTAAGTTGAGGTAACATAATTTTCTTAATTATTGCTGGCCATTTATCAGCTGTCTGACGCTGGGTATATCATGTTAGCTTTACATACTTCATCTGTAAGGCAGTAGTAAGAATATTTACCTCCCAGCATTACTGGCAAAGACTAATGAGGGCCAGGTGCCCGTGGCTCTGTAATCCTAGCTACTAAGGAGGCTGAGATCTGAGGATCACAGTTCAAAGCCAGTGTGGGCAGGAAAGCCCACACTGGAGACTCTTATCTCCAATTAACCACCAGAAAACAGAAATGGTGCTGTGATTCAAGTGGTAGAGCGCTAGCCTTGAGCTGAAGAGCACACTGACAGCACTCAGGCCCTGAGTTCAAGCCCTAGAACCAAAAAAAAAAAAAAAAAAGACTAATGAGCTATTAGGTATAAATTATTTAAATTGGTGTTTTAGTAGTATAATATAGTTAGGAGTGTAGTTAGTACTGTTTCCCTTACTGAAGGTTTCCATTTTCCTGTATTTGCTCTCCCAAGTGAAATCTATTCTTAGTCAAAAAGAATGGATAGATCACCATCATCCCAGGACTAAGATGAGCTTAACAATTCATTTGTGTTGATATGAAATTAAAGAGCAGGTAGGTTTTCTGATGGATGAGATAGAATCCACAGATGTGGCTCTGTGAGAATAAAGAGAGGGTCCTGGTCAATGCTAACGTGTTGGACGTGTGACCAAGAAAAGCCATGTGGGAATGCACTACATGTAATACCTCAGGATAAAGTCACATTTCCAAAAGGGGAGTGTTTATGAGTGGACCTAAGAGTAGAAACACAGTCAGTTTAATTCCTTCACTCTAAGCCCTATTGGTTATCTGAAACTTCCTCACACTAAGACAACCACAAGCCTTCATCCACTACTACTACTACTGCTTCTGCTGCTCACTCTCCACCAAAGTATCTAAATCAAAAGGCAGTAATTCCAATCTTTCAGGGTAGGGAAGACTGAAAACTGTTTTCCAGGGGACTTGAAAGGGTCAGTGACAAGGATACTTTCTGTGCCCTGAAAATATTCCATTGTGGGCATTCCACAAGAAAATGGGCTTTTGTACCTTTCATAGATTACAGTTCCTTTATACAATGGACTTGTCCAAGTTTCTTCCTGTTTTCCAACAGTTAAATTTAGAACCATTGTTCTCATCTCTTATGAGATATGATGTCTAGGAAAACTGAATGCCAACATGGACTACCAGGACCCAGCAAGTCTGAGCAATTCAGGGGTATCTCCCAATTCCTGGGCCTTTCCCTGGGGTTTCCCATGGGCCCAGACAGTATTTTCCTTCATGGTTGTTAGTTTGCTGTTTCATAATATAAACTCTAGGTTTTCTGTTGCTTTAACACAAAAGAACTTCTTTTAAAATATGGAACATTTATCTTTTGAGACATTTTTGTGTTTATATAACTTCATAAATCAAACAATCTATGGGTATTATATTAAGAATAGGAGCCTGCAGTTAAATGAGAAAGGAAAAAAAATATGCACCTAATCCCCACAGTTAGCAATTACTAACGTTTTGATGTCTTGCTAAGTTTAATATGGCATTCATAAACTAATTGCACACTTTCCTATTTTTTCATCTAAACATATATCACAAAATGTAATTGTTATTTTCTATTAAGAAAAATGGCTGTAATATGAATCTGAAACTTGCTGTTACCAAGGCAGCGAGAGCACTTCTACCATGATCCCTTATGGCAGCATGGTTTCCCAGCTGCATAGATGTGTACCCCATCCTATTTTTTTGCTGGAGATGGAGACCGTAATAAATTTGATAAATGAGCCCATTTTGAATTATTCACATAATTATTAGTCCCCAGGATCTGGAGACTATCTCTGCCACTTACTCAATATGTAAACTTGAACAATCTAATCTTTTTGCCTTCATATGTACGGTGCTAGAAATACTTTCTTCCTTTGGGCTTGTTCTGAGAATTGCATTAGCAGATGCAAAGTACTTACTGTAAGGTCCACCCTGAGAAGGCAGAGCAGACTCCTCCCTCCTCTGTGAGTCTCCGCCCAGTACCTGCATCACCTAGGTAACCAGCACATTTAGAGGCAGTCATCTTCCCCATCTCTGAGATCACATCCGCATCCCCTGTGGCCACACCTTCTCCCGCCCCTGGCCTTGATAAGCCGTGGCCCGGCTGTGGTTCGACCTTTTTCTCCCTGCTGAGTGGGCTTCCAACTTGACCAGAGGCGGCCTGCAAATAAATCTTTCCCTTGCCTGAATACCACCTGCTTGCTGCTCTTTTTCCTCGGCTACCAATTTAATTTACCTAACACTTAGAAGCATGCTTCACTAGGAGCAAGAGCTTAAAATGCAGATGTCAAAGATCCTTCTTCAGTCTGTTGTGAAATATTGAGTAAGATTGATTATCACGCTATACATTATTGTAAATGAAAGTTCTTGGCATCTGGACAATGGTTTCTTCAAAAGAAACTCTTACTGTAATGAGTTAGATAGTGAAGGGCTATTTAATGAAAGTTAAAACAAGGTCTTCAGTGCACTCTTGGACATTTCAGCATGCACAATTTGGTCCCTCAACAGTTGTGACTTGGCTTTCTCAAGACATTGGTTCAGGCACATAACTTGGCTGAGGGATGACATCTGTATCCGACCTCTGTGCCTCTGGAGTCAATAAAGTACATAAGTTTGGACTTACTCTGTCTCTCTGTGGGCCTGGATGAATTCCTGTGCATTAAAAAAAAGTATCTTCAGATCATGGTGGCTCTTTGAACAATACTAGAAAAGTCGCAAGAGTTCATATCAAATAGTGATTTCAGAAATAAATGACCCTATTTCTCTTACCTAAATAGACTTCAGAATGGCAGCTTCCCAATGACTGTTGCTTATTGATTTGATTCACTATTGAGACATTATCTGGAAGTTTCTAGTGAAAGATGATGAAATCTTGGGGAAAAAAAAACTCGGCAATGAAATCTACCTTGATTCAATGTCAGCTTTCCTTGCTCCAGTATTAACTAATTGATCTAACATTACTGGGAACATTTGGGTGCTGTCAGTCCTCTTTATTTATTTATGCAACAAAAGGTAGACAAGGAGTGACTAATAAGTTTGATCCTCTGATGCCTTCTGTCTATATGAAAATATGAACAAAAGTCCAGAAATTTGTTCCATTCTCTATTAAATAGTCAGAAAAAATACCTTGCGTCATTTAATGTTCCATCATTTAATGTTGGAACTATTCAATTGCATGATGCATGGACCTAGAAAAAGACTCCCTTGCCTAGCACAGTGTTTCATTTAGCAGTGATGAAGCATTGTCAAACAGAATGTAAACAATAGAAGACCCAGAACATGGTAGTAGTTCTCTGCAGTGGTTCCAGAGTGACAGTCCACAAAAGAGACACAAAAAAGTTACGACAAATATTTTCAATGCAAGACCTCGTTTATGGTCCATGGTTAGTGAATCACAGGCTTCTTTACAGCACTGAATAAGTATATTTCTAAATGGACCAAATATAACTGCCCAAATCCCAACATGTAAAGGAAAATATCCTCTTTCAGTGGCTCCTTTCATAAATGTTTTGGTCATGATGGTTTCCCTAGCTTCTGGATGAGACTTTGATACTCTGCCCCGTTCCTTATAGATGCAGGCTCTGGGTCTAGACTCTCTAACTTCACTCTCATTAAAGATTCATGATTAAATGCTGGTTAATTTTATCATTTATAAGCTTCTTTCTTCGGATTTAGAATATGCAATGGATATCCTAGCCTTGTGAGACACACAAGTAACAGATGAAACAGAGAATACAAGTGCACAATATGAGTGTGTATGAGTTGATATTGAGCTCACACAAAGTAAGCAGCAAATTCTGTCCAGAAGTATACAAAGAAATGTAATTAGTGAGAGGATAGTTTGGAAGGCAGGAGATTATTTGAAATAAAAACTAGGCATGGTTTCTGAATGAAAATATTATAGCACCATGTCATGCCTGAAAGAACATGTCTGATGAAAAGAAGACAGATGAGTCTGGAAAGATGGGCTGGCTCAGATGACAATGGTCTTTATATTGTTTCAAAAAGATTTGACCTCCTTGAGAAGCAATGGCATTGTACGTAAAGGCATACCAAAAGGAAGTTCTTCAAGGTGGCCAAGAAGTGGCAGAAATTTCGAATTCTTAAGACTCACATGTCTTTGAGGCTAGAAAAACCAGGCCCCCCTTCCAACAAGACAAAGGGAAAGGTAATTTTATTTTATTTTTTTACCTCATTCTGTTTGCCTCTGTTAGAAGCCCTTGACCATTACATTATCTCTGAGCCTAGGGCTTCAATCACATGTGCTTCTAGGCTTTCTGTATATATGAACAAACTATGCAGACAAGTCCTTTTTTCCATAGAACTCTGATTTTTGTAGCTGTGCCTAAGCAGTTCATATTTGAAGGAGGATTAGTGTGCTAAATCTCTCAGTCAACATACCTCACATTTCATTTTGGATCTTCAGTCACAGAGCAAAACTACTGAATGAAGGCAGACTTTTCAAGCCTAGAAGTATACTTGTAGAATGCAAGATTCTCCAATCATACTCTAATAAATCTAGTCCTGGGGAGGAGATTATAATAAAGCTTATAGATAGGAAGCACAAAATGAAGAGGGCCATGTTGGTGACTTAGTTTGAATTGGTTTCTGTCACTTGGACAACACATGCCCTAGTTCCTTATTCTTAATGCCATAGTGTACTCAAGCATCAAAAGAGAACAATGGTACAAGAGGATGTCTCTTACTAAATGATCAGATTAGCCAATTCTCTAAAGGTTCTTTCTATGAACAGTTACAGATTAAAAAAAATAGCACCTGCCAAGGGAAGACCAAATCCTCACACACTTCTACTCTCAATTATCAAAGTTCCCAGCCTTATTTACTCTAGGTTCATTGTGAAGATATTACATTTATATACTTTAATTCAATATTAGACAAACCAGTAGAAAATAACTGCACACTACAGCTGTACACCTTTGAAATTTAGATGTAGTGTCTTAGAAAGACTGTAGAGAAATCAATATAAAAAAGTGAAGGAAATGAAACAGAAAGGCTATCAAATTGGTTGTGTCAGATAATTTTAAAGACTGAGGGATAAATAATAAAACTCATTTGGAGATAAATCTAAATTAGTACCCATTATCCCACCTTCTTCCCTATATTTGTACTCTGATTTGCAACATTAAAGAGAGTTATGACAACTCCACCAACTGTAGCTGTATAAAATTGTTTCCATCATGGTTTTACTAGACTTTGTGTTAATAGAGTATGCAAAATCATCTGTCAAACTTGTTAAAAATGCAGATTATTAAGTCTTCCTCAGATTCTGACTGGAAGTGTAAGTACCAGAGATCTGAATCATTAAAAAAAATCATCTAAGGTAATTGTGATGCAGATGTTACAACTCAGGATTTGATGCTCATTTACTGATTAGTTCCAACTGCTTTAGACCTTCTTATGTCTAACAATATACCTGTAAATAATTCCCACTCTAAATACGTAAATAAATAATAAATAAATAAATAAATTTCTGTTAAAGAGGCCTGCTTTTTGGATATTTGAGTTTGACATTTTTTTGTCTATCATATTTTTCTACAAGAAAAGAACCAGGAAGTTTAGGGTTAAAATCCAAAGAGGATGATACCCAGTTGAAAATATTAACAGATCAGTTATTTTGAAATGACTTGACCTTCACTTAGTGAAAATATCAACAAGTGTCACTGATAGTAAATAAAAGCCAAGCATTGTACATATCTTCAAAACATTTCTCATTGTCTTGTAAATCGTGAACACTGAAGACAGGAAGAATTTCACAGGTTCACCAAGTCAGTGGTTTCTGTCCATTAAGGCTAGTCTAGCACATCAGATTAGATCCTTCTTCTGGGATGTTGTGAAGTCAAAGAGCCTGGAAATGTTTCATTCTTCTGTTCCAGAAATAGTTTTCAGGAACCTCAGAATATTGTCTAACATTTTTTTTTCAGTATCATTTCAGTTTTCCCATTTGTGTTACCACCTCAAGGATTTGCTTTCTTGATAATTTCCAGGACTCTCTTAAAATAACTTCCAGGGTTTTACAAAATGTCCTCAGATCGACTCCAAAATCATCCTCCTGCAATCGAATCCCATTTTGGAATTCCTGATTCACAGTACAATTAGAAAATGACATTTCTTCATGCTATTACCTCACTTTATGTACATGGAGAGGTTAATTACATATAAAATTAATTAGAAGTAAACCTCCTGTTCTCCATAGTATTAAAATGAAGTTGTGGTGCGGGTAATACATGATACAGATCATTTTCATGAATGTTTAATAAGTTCTATTCCCCTTCAAAAGGCTTTCAATACTTCTCCCTTCTTTGGTTTACATTTCAAATTATACATTTCTGAGGCTAGTATGAAACAAAATATCCTATGTATTCACTCACTGTTGGTGGAAGAAGCCAGCTCCATACTTTATAGATTGAGAAGAAAGCTGATCTGCTTCAGTCCTCTCTCAAATTGTAAATAAAACTTCAGTTTATATTTGAATTAATGTGTGCATTAGAGACGTGAATTCCCAGCTGTTTACACTGGATGGTTGACTATGTGCTCTCCTAAATTCAGAGTTGCTCCTCCATAATCTATTGGCTTCCTTATAGAAAAAAAAATCATTTTTACTTTCCTGTTGCCATACCTGTGAGAAGAATAGATAAGAACTTTCCACCTCTGTTTGAAAGCAGTGAAACATCTTTTTGAATAAGTAGGATATTGTCCCCTCAGAAGTACACAGAAGTTATCAATTGTGTAGCCACTTGTCTTGATAATGAAAACTAGTAAACAAGGTAGATATGGAATGAGTCTAAATTTCCATACCTGTTTTTCTTCTCATCAGTTCATTATTATAACCTGTGTGTGTGTGTGTGTGTGTGTGTTATGCTTGAAAGTACAAATACATTTACATTATGGTCCCTTTTAGAGTTCTTAAATGTTTAGACAGCTTGAATTTGGCTTTTTCTTTTCCATCCAATTAAATTTTCAGTCTCATAGATGGATGTGGAATTCTCAGGGAGGTACATCTACTCTACATACCATCAGTCTTCCTGGATGGCTCATATAATCGGGCTCTGTTTAACTTCACTCATAGGTCTACGGAGGTTAGTGCTAGGTCCTTAGATGATGCTATACATCTATGCTCAATTGAAATGTGTAAAAGACAGTTGTCTCCATCTGTGCCACACTCTTCTATAGAGGACTGCATCATGCTGTCTGCCTTGACTAGTACCACCACCTGTCTGTTCATCTTGAGCCAGCCATGGTGCCAGAGGGTGATACTTCAATCTTGATGTCTCCCTGAACTTTCCTGAAGATGGGTCAGAGACTTCCATCCTCACATCTCCCCAAAACTGAGGATGGCTGGAGACAAGTAAAGTGGCCTTGCCACTTGTTAGGGACTCATTCCAACTTCCAGCTCTTTGCTTCTTTCTGTATCTTTATATGCTGAGACCCAGAAACATAAATGGCTGCCCTTTATAGGCCCTCACCATGGTAGGCGCTACTTCCTGTGAAATCTCCCTCGGTTTCCTCCACAGGAACTTTACCTTGAAAAATCTCTCTCGGACCCAAACTCTTGAAGCTGTCAAATGTACTCGGAAAATTTTACTTTGACATCACAGTTTTTGTTTTCTTCCTACATGTATTCTGTGCCACATCTTCCTCAGGAGAAGAATGCTGGACTGTCCAACCAGAGGCAGAATGGAGAACAGAGCCAAAGCAGCAAGAAGGTCTGGTGAGAAAGGAAGGTAAGGGAATCAGAAAATCCTAGAGAGAAAATGGAAATATTCAAACAAATTATAAAAACAAAAAGTTGTCATCCCCCTGAATTAGCATGAAAAGATATTATTAGATACTTCTAAGGTTCTGCCATTAAATCGTAATTTAATTCTTAAGTGATCAGCAGATAAATACTATGGCTTCATGTAGATGCTGAAGTTTAATATGGCTTATCAAGCCCAAGTTGTATAAACCTATACCCAACAGGTTTTAAACCATGTCACTGGAATTTTACTCTTCCACTTGATCCCTATAAACTAAAGCCCACTCATTACAGAGTTGTTTCTTATCTTCCCCTGACAAAAGATCTTTTTTTTAAAAAAATATGCAAAACATGAAATACAAATGGAAGTATGGGAATGGTCAGTTCCTTTTTGTATGGCTTTGGAGACTCTTGCAAAAATATTAGAAGAAATAATGAAAGAGGACATGCACATGCTCTGTCTCTCTGTCTCTGTCTGTCTCTCTTGCTTTCCTATATTATGAGAACCAGCGTGCTCTGGTCTCCAGCCAAGGACCACTTCCTCCACTTATCCTGTTACATTAACATTTTTGCTGGCATTCATTTTTCTGCCTGTTCTCCAGGGCTGGGTTATGGGAGTGAGACTTTGAGGTGGTCTTTATTTTATTTTTTTTTTTTGGTCAAGCATCCCTCCCTTTTAGCTTCTCCCTTTCTGCCTTCTCCTTGTGTTAGGTGTAAGCTAAGTTTCATAGTTCTTTGTCTCAATACAATATAATATTTTCAAATTGATCTTTTCTTTTCGGGGAGGGGGGAAACAGTAAAATAAATGATACAGGGAGGGAGACTGCTAAGGAACTCTCTCCATACCCGTGGCTGCTTATTGTCTATGGCACATTTGAACGGCACTACTCTGGATGCCTTTTTTGTAAAGAAGTAGACTGCCAAAAGAACCATCCCATCTCCCCATTTCCTCTGTTCAATGTCCCTCTCTCTTCTCTTTGCGCAGTTTTCCATTGTGTTGAGCAGCAAAGAACAACTGGAAGGAGTCACCATCTGTGGTTGGTTTTTTTTTTAACAGAATCAATGCCTAGGTCCTTTACAAAGGAAGGAAAGAGGGTTCAATGGTTGTACTTGCACCAGAATCTAAAGAAAATTGACACGAATCCTTGAACCTAGCATCCAATCACCTAAAAATACAGAAGAGAGTCACATGGTAAGCATGCCAGTGAAGCTAAAAATACATGCATTTTAAGAAGATTGTCTTGGTTGACTATTCCAGAATGTTCTTCAGGATAAAAACAAATCTAGTCTTAATGAAACTTTCCCCATTTGTACCTGGACAAGTTGAATTCTGCATCTGGTGCTATTGCACCCTACTGTGACACCAGAATTCTGTGAGCCTCCATATCCTAACAAGGGAGCAGTCATGGTGGGCTATCTTGAGCTTCTGTGGACCAGGGGGAGAGGCATGAGAGAATGTGATCTGAAATCTGCCAAGCACACACAAATTTAAGGACTCTTTCATCAGGTGCCTCAAGAAGAAGAAGCAGAGTTTCTCATTTTACATGGTCACATTTCTAATACCACATAAATTCTATAAAACTTTGTCTGAAAGTTTCCTAGAATTTAAAATACATCCCTATGAAACATTCATAACCTTTATGATTTCTCTTTTTTTTCTTCATGCCAAGGACAATATTTAACATACTCCCTTTGTATTCTCAGAGTGTTCTCCCAATGTCTACTGGAAATGAGAACCGTTATTTTTATTTATTTAATTTTTGGTCAGTTTTTTTCTTAAGTTAAAGAGCTGAAAAGGTTTTACAACTTTCCTAGCCTCAGAAAATCTTTGAGTGTTGAAACTGGCCTTAATAGATACAGATTCCCTCTTTTGGTTCGAGGCTTATCCATCAGATACATCTGCCCAAATGAGCAAGTTGATCTTGTAACGGTTCCAAGATCACTTGTGATTTCATCAAAGGTCAGGGTGGAGATGTACCACAAGATTCTTTTCAAAGCAGCTGGATTGGATCTCCAGGGCCCTATTTCCAGAGCCTGTCCCTTTCTTGTTGTGCGGTGTTGTGCAACAGCCTAGGCTCAGCCCCACACCCAGACACCAGCTGGGCAGGGGGAGGAGTGGGAAGAGAGTGGACATGTGGACTCCAGG
Organism: Dipodomys spectabilis; assembly: GCF_019054845.1. Classification (NCBI taxonomy): domain Eukaryota; kingdom Metazoa; phylum Chordata; class Mammalia; order Rodentia; family Heteromyidae; genus Dipodomys; species Dipodomys spectabilis. Next base: position 14,608,067 of record NW_024870746.1, read on the forward strand.
CCAAGGGAGTGTCAAATAACAAAACTGAGTGACCCAACACTGCTCCATAGAAAGGAATCAGTTTGGAACTCTTTTAATAAAAAGGAATACTATATATCCTTTCAAAGAAGTACTCCTAAATCAATCTGGTTTTGAGAGTGACTGTATTCTCCTTTTTTATTACCCAGGAGATTTATTTCCAAATTATGTATTTGTCAGAGTATACATAAAAAGGCATTGCTGAACACAGATATTTATTTGCACTTAAGTGGAGTTGGTTTCCCATCATAGATGTTGGGTATTTCATCATGGGGTTGGGGTGGTAATGGTAGCGATAACAAATTTTGAGAAATATCCTCTTTTTTTTTTTTTTTTAATTTTATTTTATTTGAGAACATACTGTACAGAGGGGTTACAATTACATGGGCAGGATAATGCATACATTTCTTACCAAGCATTGCAGCCTCCTCCTTTGTTTACCCTTCACCTCCCTTCCCAGCCTCCCCCCTCCCTCCCACCCAATCATACCCCCCCTCCCCCCCCCCCCGACATTGTAAAGCTGGTTTTGACATGACATTTTGTACTTCTCATTGTTGCAACAGGTCCACCTGAATCCTTAAACGACTTGTTTGTCCCCATCTCCTCCACATGTTATACTGACATCAAATATAGTGAAAGCGGGGGTTACACTGTGGGGGAGGGACATACAAAGCAACAAAGAGATAATATTATAAATGCGTTAGAAACACATGCATGAAAGAAACAAAAACATTAAAATACATATTTGAGGTTTCGTTTTCCTAACATCACATTATTTGACTTTTTCCGCTTGACTCATACCTATACTAGATATTGCAAATAAGGGAAACCATGGGACCTATGTTTCTTTGGGCCTGGCTTACTTCACTTAATATAATTTTTTCCAAGCCTTTCCATTTCCTAACAAATGGGGAAATGTCATTCTTTCTGATGGAGGCATAGAATTCCATTGTGTATATATACCACATCTTCTTGATCCATTCATCTACTGAGGGGCATCTGGGTTGGTTCCATGTCTTAGCTATGGTAAATAATGCTGCAATAAACATAGTTGTGCTGGTAGCTTTAGTGTGGCCTTGTTTGTGATCATTTGGGTAAATGCCCAAAAGTGGGATTGCTGGGTCATTGGGGAGCTCTATGTGGAGTCTTTTGAGGAACCTCCATACTGCTTTCCAAAGTGGTTGAACAAGTTTACATTCCCACCAACAATGAAGTAAGGTTCCTTTCTGTCCACATCCCCTCCAGCATCTGTTGTTGTTAGAGTTCTTGATTTTTGCTGTTCTAACTGGAGTGAGGTGATATCTCAATGTTGTTTTGATTTGCATTTCTTTTATGGCTAGGGATGTTGAACATTTCTTCATGTGTCTATTGGCCATCCTTCTTTCTTCTTCAGAGAAGCTTCTCTTTAAGTCTTTCGCCCACTTACTTATTGGGCAGTTGTTTCTTTGAGGATTTGTTGTTGGGTGGTTTAATTTTTTGAGTTCCAAGTATATTTTAGATATGAGACCCTTGTCCGTTGTATGGCTAGTAAAGATCTTCTCCCAGTCCGTGGGCTTTCTATTGATCTTGCTAGCTATGTCATTTGCCCTGCAGAAGCTCTGCAACCTTATACAATCCCATCTGTCCAGCCTTTCTTTGATTTGTTGTGTTTCCGGGTCTTTATTCAGAAAATTTCGGCCTGTGCCAAGGAGACCCAGGGTTTCTCCTATTCCATCCTGTAATGTTTTCAGAGTGTCTGCTTTGAGTTCAAGGTCTTTGATCCATTTGGAGTTGATTCTGGTGCAGGGTGATATATAAGGATCTAGCTTTAGTTTTCTACATGTAGTTAACCAGTTTTGCCAGCACCATTTACTGAAGAGGCTGTCTGTCTTCCATTCTATTGTTTTAGCTCCCTTATCGAAGATTAGATGGCTATAGGTCTGTAGGTTCATTTCTGGGTTTTCAATTCTATTCCATTGGTCCTGAGGTCTGTTCTTATGCCAATACCAAGCTGTTTTGATTACTATGGCTTTATAGTAGAGTTTGAAATTTGGTACTGATATTCCTCCAGCAGTGTTCTTTCCGTTGAGGAGCGTTTTTGCTATTCGGGGTCTTTTATTGTTCCATATGAATTTTTGGATTGCCTCTTCTATTTCCTTGAAGAATGAGGGTGGAATTTTGATAGGTATTGCGTTGAATTTGTAGATAGCCTTGGGGAGTATTGCCATTTTCACGATGTTAATCTTTCCAATCCAGGAGCATGGGAGGTTTTGCCATTTTTTAAGTTCTGTGTTGATTTCCTTTTTCAAGATTTTAAAGTTTTCATCATAGAGGTCCTTCACTTCTTTAGTTAAGTTAATTCCTAGGTATTTTATTTTTTGTGGGGCTATTACAAATGGAGTTGCTTTCCTAATTTCAGCCACACTTTTCTCATTGTTGGCATACAGAAAAGCCATTGATTTTTGGGGGTTAATTTTATAACCTGCTACTTTGCCAAAGTTTTGAATCAGCTTGAGTAATTTGGGAGTGGAGTCTATGGGATTCTTTAAATACAAGATCATGTCATCTGCAAAGAGGGAGAGTTTTATTTCTTCTTTCCCTATTTGGATCCCCTTTATGTCTGCATCTTGTCTTATTGCTGTAGCTAGGCATTCTAATACTAGATTGAAGAGAAGTGGAGAGAGTGGGCATCCTTGTCTTGTTCCTGAGTTAAGAGGAAATGGCTTTAGTTTTTCACCATTGAGTATAATGCTGGCTGTAGGTTTGTCATATACAGCCTTTATTGTATTGAGGAATGTTCCATGGATTCCTAATTTTTTCAAAACCTTCATCATAAAGGGGTGTTGGATCTTGTCGAATGCTTTTTCTGCGTCTATTGAGATAACCATGTGGTTCTTATTCTTGCTCCTGTTGATGTGATGAATAATATTAATTGATTTGCGTATATTGAACCAGCTTTGCATCCCTGAAATGAATCCTGTTTGATCGTGGTGTACGATTTTTTGGATGAATTGTTGAAGTCGGTTGGCCAAAATTTTGTTGAGAAGTTTTGCATCAATGTTCATCAAAGAAATGGGTCTATAGTTCTCTTTCTTTGATGAGTCCCTGCCTGGTTTTGGGATGAGGGTTATGATGGCTTCATAGAATGTGTTCGGTAGTGAGCTTTCTCTTTCAATTTCATTGAAGAGTTGGAGGAGAATTGGTGTGAGCTCTGCTTTGAAGGCCTTGTAAAATTCCGCTGTAAAACCATCTGGTCCTGGACTTTTCTTAGCTGGGAGGTCTCTTATTGCTGTTTCTATTTCAATGCTTGATATGGGCCTGTTAAGATAGTTTACCTCATCTTGGTTTAGTTTTGGCATGTCAATATTTGCTAGGAAGAGGTCCATTTCTGTCAAGTTCTCAAACATTAGCATAAAGTTTTGAGAAGTATTCCCTTATAATGTTCTGAATCTTGCTTGTTTCCGTGGTGATGTTTCCATTCTCATCTCTGAGTTTATTAATTTGGGTGTGTTCTCTTCTTTTTCTGATAAGATTTGCTAAGGGTCTGTCAATTTTGTTGAGTTTTTCGAAGAACCAACTCTTTGTTTTGTTGATTCTTTCTATAGTTTTTTTGGATTCTAATTCATTTAATTCTGATTTAATTTTGATTATTTCTTTCCGTCTACTGGATTGGGGTTTAACTTGCTGCTCTTTTTCAAGGAGGTTTAGATGTGTCATTAAATTGTTAGTTTCAGATCTTTCCAATTTGTTGATGTAGGAGCTCAGAGCTATAAACTTGCCTCTGAGTACTGCCTTTGCTGTGTCCCAGAGGAGCTGGTATTTTGTGTGATCATTTTTGTTGAATAGCATGAACATTTGAATTTCCTTTCTAATCTCTTCCATGACCCACTCATGATTCAGCAGTGTGTTGTTCAGCCTCCATGTGATACCGGACTTTCTTTGGTGGCTTTTGGTGTTGAGTTCTAACTTTATTCCCTTGTGGTCAGAGAGAATGCAAGGTATAACTTCAATGTTTCTGAATTTAGACAAGTTTGCTTTGTGGCCTAAAATGTGGTCTATTTTAGAAAACGTTCCATGTGCTGCTGAGAAAAACGTGTATTCTGATGCTGCTGGGTGAAATGTTCGGTAAATGTCTGTTAAGTCTAGTTGATCTATGCAGCTGTTTAGATCTGCGGTTTCTCTGTTGAGTTTTTGCCGAGTTGATCTATCTAGTGGGGAGAGTGGTGTGTTAAAATCCCCAACGATTAATGTCTTTGGATCTATATGGGATTTGAGGGAAAGTAGTGTTTCTTTGATAAATTTGGGTGCTCCATTGTTTGGCGAATAGATATTTAGAATTGTAATATCCTCCTGAAGGAGAGATCCTTTAATTAGTATGTAACGACCTTCTTTATCTCTTTTCACGAATTTTAATTTGAAGTCTATTTTATCTGATATTAGGATTGCAACTCCCGCCTGTTTATGCGGTCCGTTTGCTTGGTAGATTTTGTTCCAGCCTTTAACATTGAAAATGTGTTTGTTTTTACGGGCAAGATGTGACTCCTGCAGGCAGCAGATAGAAGGGTCTTGTTTTTTAATCCAACTAGACAGTCTATGTCGCTTAATTGGAGAGTTCAGTCCGTTAACATTAAGAGATAGGACTGAGAGGTATTTGGGAGTTCCTGCCATGTTATCTACCTTCTTGGGGGCTCCGAAAACTGGGTTCTTCCTATGGTTCTTGGATTCTCAGTTTGGGTGCAGTTTCTTGGCCTTTATTGCGGTCTTGTTGGTTTTCTATGTGTAGGACATCTTTAAGAATCTTTTGTAGGGCTGGTTTGGTGGAGATGTATTGTTTCAATTTTTCTTTGCTATGGAAGGTTTTTATTTGGCCTTCAGTTATGAAGGAGAGTTTAGCTGGGTACAGTATTCTTGGTTGATAGTTGTTTGTTTTTAGGGCATGGCATACATCATTCCAGGCTCTTCTTGCTTTGATTGTCTCTGCTGAGAAATCTGAGGTGATTCTAATTGGTTTCCCTTTATAAGTGATTACCCTTTTCTCTCTGACAGCTTTAAGGATCTTTTCCTTGTTCTGAGTTGATCCTGTGTGGATTATTATGTGACGGTGGGATGTCCTATTCTGGTCTGGTCTATTTGGGGTTCTAAAGGCTTCTTGTATCTGGACAGGCCTATCTTTTTGCATGTTTGGGAAGTTCTCTGCTAGGATCCTGTTAAACAGATTTCCTAGACCATTAACTTCTGTTTCTAGGTGCTCCTCTACGCCCATTATCCTTAGATTAGGCCTTCTGATGGTGTCTTCCAGGTGTTGGATAGATCTATCATATTTCTTGGACTTGTCTTGGATGGTTGTATGTTCTTTCTCTATAATATCTAGGCTGTCTTCAATCCCTGAGATTCGATCTTCTGCATGTTCTAACCTGCTGTCAAGACTCTCTACTTTGTTTTTTATCTCTTTTCCTTCTAGTTGGTCAGCTTTGATGGCTTCAAGTTCTTTGTTGAAGCTCTGTTTTAGGTCTTGTATGAATTTCTTTACTTCCTTAATTTGGTGTTCAGTGTTTGTCCTCAAATCACTTAGTTGATTGGTTATGGTTTCTTTGGGCTCCCATTCCTTCTGTTGGGTTCCATTCAGCATTCCCTTTGTGGTCTCCCTGACTTCCTTCAGCTCTTTGTTAATGGATTCCATGAATGCCTTTAGTGATCTTTGTGTGTTCTCTACCTGGTCTCTCAATTCCTGTATTACTCTTTGATTAGCTTCCTCCCGTTCGCGGGATTCCTGCAGATCTCTTTGAGTGTTCTCAGCCTGCTCACGCCATTCCTCCCTTTCTCTTTGAGTATTCTCAAGTTGTTCACGCAAATCCTGTATCAGTTTTTGAGTAGCTTCCTCACGCTTATGATATTCCTGTATAAACTTCTGGGATGCCTCCTCTCTCTCCCTATCACGCTCATACAGAGTCCTTTGTACGTTGTCAAACTTTTCATTTATCATGTTTGCCAGCAGTGTTTGTAGAGCTGTTTGGGAACTCTCCTCTGGATTATTCATTATCTGTTCTAACCCCTGATTATCAGGATTGGGAATTGAGATACCCGAATTTGCCATTTTTCTTGTGTTTTTCCGGCTTACTCTGCCCATTTGAGATGAAGATAGCACCAGTTTTGTGCTAGAACACTATCTTAAGGCAACCATCAACCAAAGTTTGCTTTTGTACAGTCAATAGTCTACAGATACAATCTAGTTCAACAGATACATCTATTCGACATCAAACAACTATATGTTAAAGGACTTTGAACCGCAGAGAAGAATTTGGAAAACCAGAAATTATTAGGGTTAAGGAGAGATGTGGGTAAAAAATAGGAATAGATTGGTGTGGGAAGGCACAGGGAGAGTTAACTATGTCCTAATCACAATGCAGGAAATAGGTTGGGTAGGATGTAAGTAGAGAGAGAGAGAAAAGGGAAGAAAGGGAAAGGGGAATGAAAAGAGACCAGAAAAAAATAGAGACGTAAAAATTAATGTTATTTTAGAGATTAAAAGACCATCTATTTATAGAGGGATATGAATATGTTGAGAGAAAGGGAGGGACATAGAGGAGATGAGAAAAACTTTTAAAAAATGCTTAAAATATTATATAGGTATAAAGAGGTAGTACTGTTATTAATGAATTTAAGTCTCAGAGGTTTTGAATTGAGTAATAAGTTTGTGGATTAAGTGTGTACACAATGGGGGATAGGGTCTACTGGTTAACTACGGGTTTATCTGAGGATGTGCAGGACAAGAGTTAAGTCACATAAAGGTGAACAAAGAGGAAAAGTTGGAAAGGATAGGAAAGTGAGAAGAAAAGATCAGAAGTTCAGTAGAGCTAGAAAAAAAACAAAAACAAAAAGATAATTAAGAATGAATGAAAAAGAGAAAGAAGACAAGAAAAGAAAAGAAAACACACATTCACGTATTCCTAAAATAAAAATTATAAGAGGAGAAAAAAAAATTAATGGAAAACAATTATTTTTTCAGAAGAGGCAAAAATTAAAGATTAATAAAAGTTTTAGAAAAGCAAAAAAAAAAATTTTTTTATATATATATATAAGGTAACAAAAAACGAAAAAAACAAAACAAAACAAGAAAAAGAAAAAAAGAAAAGAAGAAGAAGAAAAAAAAAACAAGTTCTTTGATTTTTTTTTTTTTTTTTTGGGAGGGGTGGGAAGAGTCCTGTATCTCCCTTTTGTCTGTAACCAGAGTCTGGTTGGAGTCTCTGGTCAGCTTGAGGTCCTGTGGCTTGATTGGTTTCTTAAGTCAGTTTGTTGGAACAGGCAGAAAAATGCTCTGCTTTACCCAAGATTTTGAGATCCCCCTCCCAGGTTAGTTTACTGGGAGGGTGATCTGCTTTGAGAATCACAAAAGAGGGGGATGCAGTGATGAGGCTAGGTTCTGGGTAGAGTTGAGGTCTTTCAAGGAACAGTAGTTTTTCCCTGGGGCTATTTTGTGAAAAAAAAACTCACAGCACCCAGCCTGGAGCCATTCTCAGGGTTTCTGTTTTTCAATTGATTGTGGTGGCTGCTAGAGGGAGGGGCAGCCTCTGGCTCTGGCCACCCAGCGAGGAGAGCCACTCCAATGGCTGGTGCCTGAGCTGGGCGACCCCTCCCTGGATGGAACTGAGTCTGTGAGGTCACCTCGCCGCCAAGTTCCCGTGAACTGCCAAATGACTAGCTCTATTCCAAGGCCTGAGCTGGAGCTAGCCGCTCCTCCGAGCTTTGTCGGTATCCAAGATGGAGATCACCGGTGCTGGGGGGGGAGGGGTGGCCTTCCCTCCTCTGCTCCCAGAGAAGGAGTGAGGAAGCGGGGCTTCTACTCACGGGGAGTCTTGGATCCCGGGTCGTCTCTGGTCTGCAAAGTGCAGGATGAAGTTGTCCGCTCCTTGTCGGTTCTTGCTGGTGTTGAGTAGAATCCGCTCGTCCGCTGCGTCTGGCTCCTTTGTCCAGGACTGCGTCTCAGGTATGCCTCCGCGGCGGTGGTCGCCGCTGCGACCCTGCCACCGCAGCGGCAGCTGCTCAGATGTGTCTGCTTGGCTTCCCCTCTCTTGACTAACTCTCTGTCCTGTGATGGCACACTTGGTGTGATTCTCTGGCTTGGGACTGTTCACTGGAACTCTGAAACTGTTTTCTATGCAAGAGCTTGTTCAGATTCCAGCTTCTCCTCCGCCATCTTCGAGAAATATCCTCTTATTCCATGTGACAGTGAGGAAAATGTTCAAGATTATTGTTGCTTGTGTAGCTGGCTTCTGAGAACCATATTGCTTCCATGAATACACAGGTGATTAAATTGTGAGACTCTATTTGAATTGTTAGAAAAGATTCGTGGTCCTTATTAATCAAATGTTTGGAATGAATCAAAATGTACAAAGGATTCTTTCACTTTAAAAGATACCATTTTCTTTTTATTGCAGATTAATTCCAATTGAGTACGATATCTTTTCTAACTCTTTCCCACTCTAATTCTTTCTCATTTAGCCCAAACAGATCTTTGACATTTTTATTACCTAAGAGATTTAGTCAATCACAATTGTCTGGCTGAGGATTACATATAAGACAAAATTTACTTTTCTCTTTACTAGGACTAAGGTCTTATAAGAATGTTTGGCCTATATTTTTGATACCTGGTCATAAAAAGCTAAGATAACATCCAAACAGACCTTATGATTTTACTGATCATGTTCCTGAATATCAGAATAAAAGAATAATGAGGATCACCTTCATGTCACTGGCAAGCAATGGTCCAGGCCACCTTGTCAATTACTATGGCACCTGGAATCTATCTGTAACTACAATTCAAGTATAACTTGCATTATTTTGATCCTATTTCATATAAATTATAATCAATTATAAAATGATGAGAAGAAATTAGAATAAGGTTGTAAAAATAATTTCTCAAGATATGAGTTCCAGCTGCAAAGAACATGAATGATTATGTTAAACATTTCATCCTTACCTACTTTCCTCAAAATTTTCATCCGTATCAAAAATCAGCAGCTGTCTCTCCCTTTAGTATCCCTAAGCTTTCCTCTGCTGTGTCTTGCTCTAGACTGATTTTTATAGGCACTTCTTGCAAAATTGCTTCTTTAAGGCTTTCAAGAGCCTAGTCAAGGAAACCCCACGCCCTTAGATTTCCAAGACCCTCTACCATCCAAATGGAACATACTTTTCTCAGGCTTTCTTCCAAAAACTCCTCTAACTTTAGCCTCTCTGCCTTACCATCCTACTATACACAGGCATCCTGTGTTTTTTTCTCCCTAAGTTCTTTTACCCATTCCTTTCATCAGGCCTGGAAAACCTTTGTACTTTGTTTTCACATGCTGCTTATTATTGAAAGTTTAAATGCAGCCCCACCTTCTCTGCAACAAGTTGTAGGATATCGCCATCATTACTGTGCTAGAGTTTTATCTTAAATATTCTCCAAAGACCCATGTGTTGGAGGCTTGAGTTCCAGCCGATATTATTATTGGGAGGTAGTGGAAGCTTTAAGAGGTGGGGCTTAATGGGGGGGGCATCAGGTCATTGGGGATGTACCCTTGAAGGGATCACGAGACTCTAGACACAGATTCTTTGCATTCCTTTTTTTAAAATAAGTTTTTTATTGTGAAAATACCATACAGAGGGGTTACTATTACATGAGCAAGGTCATGAGTACATTTCTTATCAAGCATTGTTGCCTCCTCCTTTGTTTTTCCCCTACCATGCCTGCCCTCCCATCTCCACAACTCGCCCACCCCCTGCCAAAGTTGTAAAGTTCGTTTTCTGACATAGCATCTTGTACATCTCATTGTTGCAGTGGGTCCACCTGTATCCCTATTTAAACAATTTATTTTTTCCCTTCCCCTCCTCAAATTAAACCAACGTCAAATACAGTGAAAACAGGGGTTTTCCCATGGGGGAGGGACATACAAAGCAACAAAAAAATCACCTTATAAACACATTAGAAACAATACCCCTTATCTTGGGGTTCATGTCACCTAATATCATCTTATCTGACCTTTTCTGCTTGTCTCAGATATATACCAGTTATTGCAAATAAGGGAAACCAATGGACCTACGTTTCTTTGAGCCTGGCTTACTTCCCTTTTTTTAAACCCATCTATAAGGTGAGCAGTTCTGTTACATCCTGACAGCAGGTTATGCTGTCTCACAAGAGGCCAAGAAGACAACAGGCCCAATGATCTTGGACCGAAATCTATCAAACTATGATCCAAAATAATCTTTTGTGCTTTATAAATTGACCATCTTGGGCACTTGTTAGAGTAATGGAAGGCTAAAGTCAGTTCTCATCTCATTCAAAAGGAAAATGTCTCTATAAACTGCTACCAAAAGTGAGTAAGCTTGCTTTCTAGCTTGAAAGCCTAGTTTTTGTTGCTGTGCATTTTATTCTCTTGAAAAAATCATGCCTTGTGGCAACAAAGAATTTAGTGGTAACTAATTCAGCACCCTGACTGTGAAGAACACATATAGCTCATCTCAAAAAGTTGCTTGTGAGGTTTTTTAAAAAAAAAACTTCTACAAACTTCTAGAACTCTATCATACTTGCTATTATGTATTCCTATTCATATCTCATCTGTAGTACGTAGAAATTATATATATAGACATATATACACAGAGAGTATATATTTTATACTCTCTATATACTTTAAACACTATATATATATACTATATTATGAAGATGTGTATATATATATGCATGCATGTGTAAAGATATACATATACACATGTGTACCTACAGTTTACTTTCAAAATCTAGAAAGTGCCCCAATTTGTAGCAGGCTCTGACTCTGGGAGCTAATGGTAACTAAGAAAGGACCTACACAACAAATGGGATTGCATGAAATTGCAGAGCTTCTGCATGGCAAAGGACATAGCTAGCAAGATTAACAGAAAGCCCACGGATTGGGAGAAGATCTTCACTAGCCTTGCAACAGACAAGGGTCTCATATCTAAAATATACTTGGAACTCAAAAAATTAAATCCCCCCACAACAAATCCTCAAAGAAACAACTGCCCAATAAATAAGTGGGCTAAAGACTTAAAGAGAAACTTCTCTGAAGAGGAAAGAAGGATGGCCAATAGACACATGAAGAAATGCTCAACATCCCTAGCCATAAAAGAAATGCAAATCAAAATAACATTGAGATACCACCTCATCCCATTTAGAATGGCTATAATCAAGAACTCTAATAACAACAGATGCTGGAGGGGATGTAGACAGAAGGGAACCTTACTGCATTGTTGGTGGGAGTGTAAACTTGTTCAACCACTTTGGAAAGCAGTATGGAGGTTCCTCAAAAGACTTCACATAGAGCTCCCCTATGACCCAGCAATCCCACTTTTGGGCATTTACCTAAATGATCACAAACAAGGCCACACTAAAGCTACCGGCACAACTATGTTTATTGCAACATTATTTACCATAGCTAAGATATGGAACCAACCCAGTTGCCCCTCAGTAGATGAATGGATCAAGAAAATGTGGTATATATACACAATGGAAATGTATGCCTCCATCAGAAAGAATGACATTGCCCCATTTGTTAGGATATGGAAAGGCTTGGAAAAAATTATATTAAGTGAAGTAAGCCAAGCCTAAAGAAACATAGGTCCCATGGTTTCCCTTATTTGGGAAGGGATGGTAGGAGAAAAACAAGGGAAGAGGCAACAATGCTTGTTTAAAAAAATGTATTCATTACTTGCTCATGTAACTGTAACCCCTCTGTACAGTATTTTCACAATAAAAAACATATTAAAAATTTACTAAAGTAGTAACTTTTCTTGAGGATGAGAGAATAACCACCTGACCTGCCAAATACCTTTTGACATTCTTTCTGGACTCTTTGAAGACCTTTTAACTCTCTCTGCTTGCATATCACTCAACTAAACTTCCAGTTGACTTCGCTTTGTGTAGGTCAGGTTGGATTTACCATGCCTCTTCTATTAACCTTTTAGTTCATCTGCTCCTTGTGTCTGTCATCAGTTGCAGGAGATGCTGATTAGGTTGGGAGACTCTGGAAGAGATGAGACAGAGACTCACCAGATGATAAGGACACCAACATGAAAAAGATTAAAAACCTCTCAGCACTAAATACAGTTAGGGAGAGTACTGTTGCAAACCTCTGCAATCCTTAGCTTTAGATGGGGGAGGATGAATCAGTTTAGATAACTCAGGAATGGACTTGAACCTGTGCCCAGACCTCAGAATGAACCACTAGGGAATAAGAGGAAAAGAGAGAAAAACTCATCATCTTCCCAAATTAAGACATTGAGAAAAATATTGAAAGTGAGTTTGCCTTTTTTTTTCCATCTCTGCATCTCTAAGGAATAGCTGGGTCCACAGGGCAATTTTTTAAATAATAATGGATTGGAGTCTCAGTACAAATTCCCTTTTGGCCATTTTGATGTGTCAGAAATGCTTCACAAATGTTAAGTACTGCAATTAATCTCTCAGAAAGGGGAGAAAGAAGAGGTTTGCCAGCTGTAGATTTTTAGTGATTTCATTAAGTGAAATTTTTCCTATTGTTTTCTGCTTTCGGATGCATTTTCTGGGGAAGTCAAGTCAGCTAAACCAATATTCATTAATTGACCATTATTTGCCAGCATTGCCATTGGTATGAAGACTGCAGAGCAAAGCACATAAACCATAACTCTGCTTTCCAATAGCTTTTCAAAAAGGCTCAAACACCAAACCATATAATGTATGAATTTATCTACAATCATTTGCTTAATTGTCTGACTGAAGAGGAGAAAACTATTTCTTTTGTGTTCCATATTTGTGCTGCAGTAGTTGGAGCAGTGCATCAAGGGTTATTGATTAATCTAACTTTTGTTTTGTTTGTTGTTATTGTTGTTTACATTTAACTCATGTATAGTCTAATTCTTTTCTTTTAATCCTCAGTACTATTACAAATTACATGATTAGAATTTGGGTAAGTTGATGGGATATTTCCTTTATATTTTCACTCTCCTTTGAGGAGAGAATTAACAGAGTAGCGGTGTCCATATTCTGGCTTCATACAACCAGAATATCTGAAAGAGTTCAAAAGTGTTCCTGCTATGAGAGGATGGCTTGGGAAGTCAGTAGTCACACCTCTCTTTTTGAAGTCCACCTATTTGTTGTAGAGAGTGAATCCAGCTCCTCACATTCATCAGAACTCTCTTCATACCTTACTCCCATAGTTGACTCCCTTACCTTATTCAAAGAGGGAAAGCTCTTTCATGAGACCACTACCAAATGTGTGAGAGTTTGCATTCCTATCAGAGAACCTATGTTCTGTACTTTTTTTATAAGCTTGGAAAATTATGCCTTGTGCTTTGTGGTAATAAAGAAATTTCTCTTTTCTTCTCCTGGGGCTTGAACTCTGGGCCTGGGCATTGTCCCTGAGCTTCTTTTGCTCAAGGCTAGTCTTCTACCACTTGAGCCACAGCAACACTTCTGGCTCTTTTGGTTTTTAAGTTGTTTATTGGAGATAAGAGTCTCATGGACTTTCATGCCCAGGCTGGCTTTGAACCATTATCCTCAGATCTCAGCCTCCTGAGTAGCTAAGATTACAGGTGTGACCACCAGCAGCTGGCATAAAGGGATTTTTTTTATTGGTAACCAATCAACCTGTAATTCTGTGAAGAATTACAATAGGTCATTTCAGAAAGTGACTCCTGCTTTTCCTTTAAATACAAATTTCTGGTTACTAACCTTATGTGTTCTGCACTCAGCTCTTAGTGCAGAGATACATCAAATGCCAAACAAAATCCCCCATTTGATCTTGCTCAATCTCCTCAACATTTTTAGAGAATATTTATTAAAGTTTTGATCTATTTGACTTTCTAATTTTTTTAATGTTGGTACTGGGGCTTGAACTCTGGGCTTGGGCGCTGTCCTTGCGCTCTTCAGCTGAAGGTAAGCATTCTACCACTTGAGCCACAGCACCACTTCTGGATTTCCAGTGCTTTATTGGAGATGACAGTCTCATGGACTTTCCTGCCCAGGCTGGCTTTGAACCATGATCCTCAGACCTCAGCCTCCTGAGTAGCTAGGATTACAGGAGTAAGCCACTGGCGCCCAGCTTGACTTTCTAATTTATTGAGTATATGCCAAAGTTTTCTAGTGGTTCTAGTACAAAGAACCAATTTGATTCTTGTAGACTGTAAAAATAAAGACATTATAATAAAATAGAAATTCAACAACATGAATATTTAGAATAAATAATGGTGGTAAAGAAAGAAGAGGAAGTAATTCTATTTAAGTAGAAAAACAAATCAAAGAAAAATCTCTTAGAAGAGATAAATTTTAACAATGTTTATCTGTGTTCTATTACTGTGAAATAAATTTCCCTAAACTTAATGGCTAAAAACCATTTATTTCTCATTTATTTCTTCATGGTTTTATAAGCCAGAAATTCAGTCATGGCTCAGTTACACCTTCCATCCAGAGTTTCACGAAGTGATTGTCAGGTGTTTCCCAGGGTGACAATCATATTTACAACTGTTTTAAGTTCACAGAACCAAGACCCTAAGCCACATGGCCCTCTCCAAAAATACCAATTTGAGTCAATTTACTTGTTTGTTTTGTATAGCCAAAACCCGAAGCAGAATGCTTCCATTCATATTCTTTAGGCCTCACTTAGACCAAGTTCCCTTTTCCATTAACTTAAAGTCAGCTCATGGGAGACTTTAATTTCTTTTGTACATACATCTACCATAGTGATAGAACACAATCAAATCAAAAGAATAATATTTCATTGCAGCCATAGCTCCCTCAGGGATTCAAGAGGAGAGAATTAAACAAACAAAGGGGTGACCATTTGGTGATCATCTTAGAATTATGCTCATCATCAGTAGGGTTTGGAAGCTAAAAGTGGATTGATCATGAATGGAAGTATACAAAGCTGACAAATGGAGGTATGAGAGCATCATGATTTCTGTCTGACAAGGCTGCCAGAGCCCCCTGTATTTAATTCAGGTTCTTTCCCTTCTACGAGCTTCCTCCAGTAACCTTGCCATCACCTCCTTCTGCTCTAGCGAACTATTCCTCATTACATATTTACCTACTCACTTGACTTCCTTTCTTAAAACTTGTTGATGATTCCATATGATCTATACATTGAAGTCCAAATTCCTAACTTCAAGTTTAGTTTTATCCCTATATTCACTAATTTTATATGTCAACTTGACTGAGCCACAGTGCCTTTGGTTTTTGTTTCTTTTTTTTTGTCGGTTGTGGGGATTGAACTCTGGGCCTGGGTACTGTCCCTCAGCTCTTCAGCTCAAGGTTAGTGGTCTAACACTTGAGTCATGGCGCTATTTCCAGGTTTCTAGTGGCTAATTGAAGAGAAGAGTCTCACGGCCTTTCCTGCCCGGGCTAGCTTGGGACCACGATCCTCAGATCTCAGCCTCCTGAGTAGCTAGGATTACAAGCATGAGCCACTGGTGCCCCGCTCCAAAAATTTCATTAAACATTATTTTGCATGTTTCTGGGAGGGATGTTTGTGGATAAGATTTCATTTAAATTGGTGGACTTTGAATATATACAGTAGCCTGCCTTCTGGGATTCCTTCAGTCAGTTGAAGGTTCCACTTAAATAAAAGAGTGACCTCCCTTGACCAAAAAGGATTGCTGCTAACAGATGGCTTTCCCTCTTCACCTTCAATGTTGACTCTTCCCTCGATTTGCAGATTACAAACACACCTGCGGATTTCAAACCTGCCAGTCTCCAAAATCATAGGACCGGATGTTTTAGACGAATCTCTTCTATACCTATTGTATTAGTGTTTTTGTTTTTCTGAAGAATTGTGGTATATCTTGCCCACTCATTACTTTTTCTAGCCACATAGCTTTAGGCCACACTATCTTTTCTGTCGAATTCATTCCTTTTTCCTTCTTCCCTTTTCCTTCATTTAGTTCTTGGTTTTCTTCCTTCTTCAAGATTTAGCTTAGATGTTACAATCTAAGGTAAATTTCTCATACCATCACTTCCCAAAACCCTGAATAGCAAAAATATTTATCCCACTGTATTGTGGCCACACGTTTACTAGATAGCTGGAAACCACAGATGGGCAATCACACAGCAGGGATAGTTTTCATTTCAGTGACTACACTCGATTTCTTAAATAATATTAGATATTTGTTATTTATTTAATGAGTAGGTGGATAATAGATTGATGGCATGCATAGCAGGATTAAGCACAGAGTATGAGAAAACATAAGTGTTGGACAATATGCCTGGAAAAGGAAACAGGTACCAATTGAAGAAGGCAAGCATGTATCATTTGCATGTGTACGTGCAAACACTGTAGGGTTGTACATAACAGGGAAGGAATAAGTAACTACAATGTCTTTCATGATGCTGTCTCGGGCCCTAGAGTAGATACTCCATGGGAGTGGGAGGCACAGTACAAGAGAAGCGTTCAGGAGAAAACTAATGAAGTCATAAAATCAAAAGCAGGGAGGGATTCATGCAGGACTGAGTGAGATAAAATGCTGAAGAAAAGGCACAGTTGAAAAGAAATATAAAAAATTTAGATTTATAAAGACTGACAGGGACATCCAGGAAGCTGTTAAATATAATGGTGGATGTAGTAAATTCAACGACATCCATTTCCACTCCTTTCCCTGGGTCTGACTATACTGCAGAAAAGAAAACTAGAAGTACCTACCCATAGGCACCTAGATGTACACCAAATTCCACCAAAAGACTTTCAGTGATTTGTAAAACTTGGCAAGTGGAAATAAACAACAACACCATGGTCTACCTGCTTTGAATTCTGCTAGCAAGCAAGAACATAGAAGTGCGGGTATATGCTGAAGCAGAGTTCAGGTGTTGTCCCCTATTTGTTTATCCTTCAAGAACCTGTTGGTTTGGCAGTCAGTGAGCAGTGTCTCATAGTTTGTTGACAGTGAAGAACTAGTGAGAAATGGATCCGTAACTTTCAGACCTCTGGACCACTGGCAGTTGCTAAGACACAAAAGTGTGTCTCTCCCTTCTCAATGATCACAGAGCAGCATCTCTCCTGGAAGATTCTCCAGTGTTAGGGAAGTGGCTCCTAGAAGCTCACCTTGAAGCTTTTTCCATGAGCTTTTGTAAAGATTAAATCCCCTATATTCTATTATTTCTGCTGGATATACTTGAAGACTTATATGTCTTTGCTCCCAGATGGAGATAATTCTATCTTTGTTAAGATTAGGCAGAGTAAAAGATGTCAGGATTACTTAGATAAATATTTGGAAGGCAATTTGACTCAAGATGTGTCCATTCAGTTAGTCTCCATTTGCAGGTAGCTGATTTCTATTGAGAGCAACTAGAGCTAAAACAATGTCAACAGAGACAGTCTTGAAAGCTGGATGTTGATAGTTCAGTTCATGCCTATAATCCTAGTTACTTGAGAGGCAGAGATTGTGTGGTTGGAGGCCAGATAGGACCAGAAAAAAAAAGTCAGACACAGGCAGCTCACACCTCTAATCCTAGCTACTTAGGAGCCTGAGATCTGAGGATCACAATTGAAAATCAACCTGATCAGGAAAGTCTGTGAGACTCTTATCCCCAATTAACCACCAAAAAGTCAAAAGTAGAGCCATGGCTCAAGTGGCAGAATGCTAGTCTTGAGCACAGAAGCTCAGGGGCAGTATTCTAGCTCTGAGTTCAAGCCCCAGGGCCTACACCAAAAAAGAAGAAGTTCACAGGGTCCCATCCCAACCAATGTCTGGGTGTGGTGGTACACACCTGTCATTCTAGCTAAGTGGTGGAATATGTAAATAGGAGGACTGTGGTCCAGACTAGACTGGCGAAAAATTTAAAAAATCAAAGCAAAGAGGACCAGAAGCATAGCTCGAATGGTAGACATACATCTGCCTAGCAAGCACGAAGCCCTAAGTTCAAACCCCAGTACTACCAAAACAAAGGAATCTTGATGTTATATAAAATTATTTTTCCATTTTATGTGTAGCATATAACAAGTAATAGTGACAGTTATAAACTCCACCTTGCCATTTCCTGTACATAGATGGGCTTCACAACTCAAAGTACTTGATCTTCCTTTTTGTTATTGTTTATTTATTTATTGTGAAAATACCATACAGAGGAGTTACAATCACATGGGCAAGGTAATGAGTACATTTCTTATCAAGCATTGTTGCCTCCTCCTTTGTTTCTCCTTCCCATCCCTTCCCATCTCCCACTTTCCTCCCATACCCACACCCTGCCAAAGTTGTAAAGTTCGTTTTTCGACATCTTGTACATCTCATTGTTGCAATGGGTCCACCTGTATCCCTATCTAAATGATTTGTTTTTCCCCTTCCCCTCCACAAATTAGACCGACATCAAATACAGTGAAAGTAGCGGTTATACTGTAGGGGAGGGACATACAAAGCAACAAAGAAATAATCTTATAAATGTGTTAGAAACAATCACCTGAAAGAAAAAAAAAAACATTTGAATACATATGTTAGGGCTCATTTCCCTAACATCACCTTATCTGACCTTTTCTGCTTGACTCAGACATATACTAGATATTGCAAATAAGGGAAACCATGGGACCTATGTTTCTTTGGGCCTGGCTTACTTCATTTAATATGCTTTTTTCCAAGCCTTTCCATTTCCTAACAAATGGGGGCAATGTCATTCTTTCTGATGGAGGCATAGAATTCCATTGTGTATATATACCACATTTTCTTGATCCATTCATCTACTGAGGAGCAACTGGGTTGGTTCCATATCTTAGCTATAGTAAATAGTGCTGCAATAAACATAGTTGTGCTGGTAGCTTTAGTGTGGTCTTGTTTGTGATCATTTGGGTAAATGCCCAAAAGTGGGATTGCTGGGTCATAGGGAAGCTCTATGTGAAGTCTTTTGAGGAACCTCCATACTGCTTTCCAAAGTGGTTGAACAAGTTTACACTCCCACCAACAATGCAGTAAGGTTCCCTTCTGTCAACATCCCCTCCAGCATCTGTTGTTATTAGATTTCTTGATTATAGCCATTCTAATTGGGGTGAGGTGGTAACTCAATGTTGTTTTGATTTGCATTTCTTTTATGGCTAAGGAGGTTGAGCATTTCTTCATGTGTCTATTGGCCATCCTTCTTTCCTCTTCAGAGAAGTTTCTCTTTAAGTCTTTAGCCCACTTATTTATTGGGCAGTTGTTTCTTTGAGGATTTGTTGTTGGGGGATTTAATTTTTTGAGTTCCATGTATATTTTAGATATGGACCCTTGTCGGTTGTATGGCTAGTGAAGATCTTCTCCCAATCCGTGGGCTTTCTATTGATCTTGCTAGCTATGTCCTTTGCCATGCAGAAGCTCTGCAATTTCATGCAATCCCATTTGTCCAACCTTTCTTTGATTTGTTGTGTTTCTGGGTCTCTACTAAGAAAATTTCGGCCTGTGCCAAGGAGACCTAGGGTTTCTCCTATTCCATCCTGTAATGTTTTCAGAATGTCTGCTTTGACTCTGAGGTCTTTGATCCATTTGGAGTTTATTCTGGTGCAGGGTGATATATAAGGATTTAGCTTTAGTTTTCTACAAGTGGTTAATCAATTTTGCCAGCACCATTTACTGAAGAGTCGGTCTTTCTTCCATTCTATTTTTTTAGCTCCCTTATCGAAGATTAGATGGCTATATGTCTGTAGGTTCATTTCTGGGTCATGGGATTCTTTAAATACAAGATCATGTCATCTACTTCACATTTCCCTATTTGGATCCCTTTTATGTTTTGCATCTTATCTTATTGTTGTAGCTAGGCATTCTAATACTAAATTGAAGAGAAGTAGAGAGAGTGGACATCCTTGTCTTTTTCCCGAGTTAAGAGGAAATGGCTTTAGTTTTTCACCATTTAGTATAATGCTGGCTGTAGGTTTGTCATATACAGCCTTTATTGTATTGAGGAATGGTCCCTAGATTCCTAATTTTTACAGAACCATCATAAAGGGGTGTTGGATCGTGTCAAATGCTTTTTCTGTATATATTGAGATAACCATGTGGTTCTTATTCTTGCTCTTGTTGATGTGATGAATTATATTCATTGATTTATGTATATTGAACCAGCTCTGCATCCCTGAAATGAATCCTGTTTGATCGCGGTGTATGATTTTTTTGGATGAATTGTTGAAGTCGATTGGCCAAAATTTTGTTGAGAAGTTTTGGATCAATGTTCATCAAAGAAATGGGTCTATAGTTCTCTTCCTTTGAAGTATTTGATCTTTCTATGTGCCAGACTATTACACTTAATTTTGTTTTAATTTGTGTCAATCCAACACCGAGCAATCCACTGTAAACCAGCACTTAAGATCTCCATATAGCTAACAGGCTCGTCTCCTTTTCTGCCATGAAATAAAGATTGTAAATACTGCTGGATCTGACATACCAATCCAGGGTCACACAGTTGTTACATACTTTCTTATATATTGTTTAGAAAAGAGAAGTAACATTTCTGTCAACACACGTATCATTGTGTCCACAGATCTGTGTCCACAGATCTTTTCACCTTCCCCGGCAGGGTCCAGTCAGACCCCCTTTCTGAGTTTGGCATGGTTTAGTAAGAAAAGTAAGCAAAAAATGATTAGGGTAAATGATAGCATGCCAGATCTTGTGATTCACCTTTCTTCAATTAATTTAGGATTTTACTAAAGAGGAAACAAGCTATTGACATCCTGTAACTCCTGCTTTCTGATATTTTTTCCTGCAAAAATCTTAGTGGCATGAGCTTCAATAGTAGCTTGGGAAAGACGAAAACAATGAATTCAGTCCAAAATAATATATCATAAAAATGTTCTATTGCAACAACAGGTAATGGAACTCAAACCAAACTCCTGTCTTTTACTTGAAAGTATTCTGGTCTTTATGCAACATGACTCTTTTTAGCAAACTTTTTTAAAGGTAATACAAAAGTAAACTTGTTACTCCCTTTCCTGAATTTCTAATCAGCAGAGTCCAAGACAGAGATGTTTTACTCTTTGGGGGGATATTATCCTGGAAAGAGTCAGATTCTGTCTAAAGCACCATCAAGAATGTCAGATGTCTTGATGTAGGACTTGGAAGATGAATTTCCCTTAACTTCACCTCTCTGAATATGTTCCTGTTAACTCACTGTTTCTGCTTGATGACAGCTGAGATGCCTATTGCCAAGATTTCTGCAAATGACCTGGATCTTGGCTCCAGGATCAGTTCAAACCAGAGAGTCCAAGTCTGTTTTCAAAGACAATATGATTGGAGATCATTGATTTCTACTGGGCCATGTGAGTTCAGCCTGAAGGAGAGGGGTTTCCCGGCTCCCACCATCCAATGATCAAGAGACTCATGCTCAGCTATCAGAGCTTCCTCTTCAAGGTGATCCAGACTCAGAAAGTTGCCTGGGTCAGAAGTCTCCTGGGTCATAGACAGAGCCAATTTCCCGAACAGGACAATGTGCGTGAAAAGAAAAAAAAAAGCGACAAGCCATCCATAATCCCTTCAGGAAAAGGGAACAGAGCTCCAGATCAAGGGGAAAGTTCAGAACCTGCTGATGCCTGAAACTGAGGTTAAATAAAACACAGATTTTATTTTGTGACACTAAGCAAAACCATGTTGCTTTGCCTGTTATAAATGGAAGAGAACATATAAGTTCAATAAGGAAACAAATAATCTAATCAGCTTCCTTTCTTAGGTACTGTGCTCAAAACCAGGCAGAGGCTGGCCTCAGATGCCAGGGGAAAGCCTGTGGGTACCATCAAATCTTGTTATCCATATTAACTCTTACTATCCGCCACAGAGGACTATTCCTTTTTTCTTTTCCTGTTCTTTTTCCAACATTTGGGAGGAATATCATAAACCTTAGGCAATAATTCTTCAAAGAATCAGGGAGCTTAAAACCTGACCGAATTTCCATAGATGGCTGCCAAGCCATTAATTCTACCATAATCTCAGTACCTGCCTGCTACCTAGCCGATCAGACTTCAAGATGATAAACAACGAACTCACCATCTTTGCTTTTCTGGCCCGGCAAGACACCCTATATGCATGTATTGAAATATCACCTCGAACCTGCTGAGCTATTGCTTATTTTTCAGTCCTTTCCCATCGAGTCAATGCCATAGCTCATCAGTAAGACTTCCTTTTCCATCACCATGAGCACTACTCTCTTCTTGCTCCTTAAGTTCATACCATAAGAAGGAAAGAGACAAAAAACTCTAGTTCAGCTACCTATAGTTGCTTCCCACCTTATGTGCCTTTGTGGGCATTGGGCCTCCCCACAATCTAGGAAGCTTAGAAATAAATGGCTTAGTTTTTGCTTTGCAGTAATGATGGTGTTGGCATGGAGTAACTCATCCTCCTATTAAATACAATCCCTATTTTCTCTGAGCTGCTGCCGCTTCCTATATCAAAATCTATCAGTCTTTACTTCCTACAAGGATCGCAAAGTTGTGGCATTATTTTCTCAGATTAATTAATTTCACCTCCTTCTCACCCTTGCAGGATATGTGGGATTAGATTTAGAGGAGAAAGTGTCTTACTATTTTGATACCTTTTCAGCAATAGGAGATTTCCATAATACTTTTAGATGAGAAGTAGCTTACAGAATTAAGAATACAAAGTCTTTGTAGGAAATACATCCTTCTGTTGTGCTGTGTGATGAAATTCCTTAGAAACCAGATAATAAATAGTAGTTGAACATATGCATGTGCTTCTTCTTTTGCACTAGGGTGTCCACTGGGGATGAGTGTGATGATTGCTGGTGCCCACCTGCTTTGGTGAGCTCAGAAACCAGACCCTGAGAAACAAAGGTCTCATCGTTTCCCTCATTTGTGGTAGCTCAAATATGCTTATGAGGCTGTAAGTAAACAAACTGGGTGGTAAGCAAGGGATTACAAATGAATTAATGAAGTAATAGACTCTATAAAGAGCTCAAATAATCTAATTCTTTAGAAAGACTAAGTCAAAGCCCCAAAAATAAGTACCAGGAATGGGTACTGGCAAGAAGGGAAGCTACTTGCAATGGGAGAGGGATAGAATAAAGAGGGGAAGAGGGAAGAATGCAGACAAGAATTTATTGTATATACACAGAATTGAGAAAAATAAAGGAAGGGGTAGGTTGAGGTGGGGTGAAGATGTTGAAGATCAAGATGCATTGTTAAAAGTTAAAGCTAAACTGCTTTGTTAAAGGCAAAGAAATAAAATACATAACCTAAAAATAAAGAAGGGTGAGGGAAGGGCTGGGTTGGGAGGGGCAAGTGAGCATGTTGAAAGGGGTGACATTGATTAAGATACATCATATTCATTCACTGTTTTGGTGAATGGCAACTCCTTGGTACAACTCTTTAAAGAAAATAAAAATAGCCAGACACCAGTGGCTCCTGCCTATAATCTTAGATACTATGGAGGCTGAGATATGAGGATCGTGGTTTGAAGCCAGTCCTGGCAGAAAAGCCGCCCTGAGACTCTTATCTCCAATTAATCACTGAAAACCTTGGAATTGGTGCTGTGGCTCATGTGGCAGAAAACTAGCCTTGAGTTAAAAATGATCTCAGGGATAGTGCCCAAGCCCAGAGTTCAAGCCCCAAGCCAGACAAAAATAGAATAAAATAAGTAATCATCAGCATCAGCATCAAAAAAGATAATACAAGAAATTAATTATTACATTAAAAAGATAAAGAAAAAGGAAGAGAGATGTGAGAAGTCAATTCCACATGTGACCACAAGAGAGATTGAGAACTTCTTCAAGATATTGCTTTGAAAATATTCATATTACAGTAAGAAGTGATTTGACATTCAGTATTATATTTCATGGATATAAAAGAAGATTGGTGGAAAACAGAATACAATGTTTAATTCAGTTAAGGAATGAAACACATACTAGCACTACGCTTCACATTATGATCTAATAGAAACAGATCTACTTCATGATCTAATAGTAATCTAATATTTAAATACAGTCTATACAATAATGAAGATAGGCACTTCACTATTAAATAGATTATACTTAACTAAATAATTTAAACTAAATAAATAAATTAAACTCCAAATGAAAAGGAAGCCCCCAGATACTGCTAATGAAAACACAAGAGTGGTTGGGAATATCTCTGGAAACAATTACAAGCCATATAAAAGACTACGTGGAGGCAAGAAGCATGAAATCCCAGGCTGTTGCAAGAAGGGTGCTATGTGGGGACCAGGACGGTGGGGGGAGGGGTCAGTAATTCTTCAGGAAGCTTTAGACTTAGACTAAGGTCAGAGGACAAACAAACAAGAAGCTATGTGGCACCTCTAGCCTCTTACAGGAAGCATTGAAATATTTAAAGGTAAACTTTTTGCAACGACCTAAATAGCCCAGATTATTTTCATTTCTGAAAAATTATGAAGAAGCTGTTGACTCATTCAAGTAACCAGCACCCCACAGAGGTTAAACACAATGGCTTGGGGTGGTCTAAACTTACACCATGTAAGTTGTACAAATCTGGGTTTTGAATCCTGGCTCGTTCATCTATTCAATATATGATCGTGGGTATGATGGCTCTCACTTGGGAGTTCTCAATTAATTGTTCAGTGATGCTTTATATCACAGAACTGTTAGGTGCTTTTTACTTGAGATAGGCCAGATGTTCAATACATGCAAAAATGTAAAGAGGACTATTCAGTATTTTACAAAGTGACAGTTTAAAATTGAAAGGTTAAAGGTCAGATAAGGTGATGTTAGAGAAATGAACCCTAAGATATGTACTCAAATGTTTTTTTTCTTTCATGTGATTGTTTCTAACACATTTATAAGATTATTTCTTTGTTGCTTTGTATGTCCCTCCCCGACAGTATAACCCCTGTTTTCACTGTATTTGATGTCCTGGAGGGGAAGGGGAAAAACAAATCGTTTAATAGGGATGCAGGTAGACCCATTGCAACAATGAGATGTGGAAGTTTCGTTATCTTGAAAACGAACTTTACAACTTTGGTAGGGGGTGGGGAGGTGGGGAGGATTGGGTGGAGGGGTAGGGGGAGAATGGGAAGGGATGGGAAGGGGAAACAAAGAAGGAGGCTACAATGCTTAATAAGAAATGTACTCATTATCTTGTCCATGTAATTTTAACCCCTCTGTACAGTATTTTCACAATAAAAAAAAGAAATTAAAAAAATAAAATTGAAAGGTTAAGTTTTTATCAGCAAAATTATGTCTTAATTCTCTTATAGAGGTGATTTATGTCACATACGTTTAGAAATGAGTTTAACCTGGTGGAGTTTCAGAAAATCCTTGTTGAAGGAATAAATTTATATAATTTTAAATAATATATAATTTTATCCAAATCAAGTTGATTTGGATAACACAGTCAATATCATGTGGACAAACCAAGTTGCATAACTTAAAGTATTCTGAAAAAGTGTTTTCAAACTAGTTGTACTTTTCTTTTAAGCAATACTAGAGTTTGAACTCAGTGTCTCTTCCTTTTGAGTCTCTTTCTTTTGAGTCAACACTACCAGTCCTGTTTTTCTCTAGTTATTTTTATGATAGGGTCTTGCTTTTTCCCCAGGCCATCCAGGACCACGATCCTCTTGTTCACACTTCCTCCACAACTAGAATGACAAGTGTGTGCTACTACTGCACTCAGCTTTTATTTTTACCTGAGCTAGTCTGAAATTGCAATCCTCTCAATCTCAGCCTCCAATGTAGCTAGCATGGCAGACATGTGCCTTGGGTGGCTAGCTACCCGCTGATTGTAATAAGATCTTGAAAACTTGAAATCCTAGACTGGCCCTGACTGTGACACCTCCCTGCCCTCCCACCTTTCCCTATCTCATTCTCCTGCATAGTTAGGATTACATAGCCTAGCTAGGAAAGTTGCATATTAAATCACTACAGTAATTTTGCCAGTCATCAGAATATGATTTTTTTTCTGTTCCTTCTTCCTTCCGTCCTTCCTTTCTTTCTTCCTTCCTTGCTTGCTTCCTAACGTCCTTCCTTCCTTCCTTCCTTTTTTTCCTCCTTCCTTTCATGTCAGTCATGAGGCTTGAACTCATGGCCCTTGAACTCTTTTGCTCAAGGCAAATGTTCTACTACTGTGAACCACAGTGCCACTTCCTGTTTTGGGGTGATTAATTGGAGATAAGAGTCTCCTGCATATTCCCGCCCAGGCTGGCTTTGAACCATGATCTTTCAGATCTCAGCCTCTGGAGAAGTCAGGATTACAGGTATGAGCCACTGGTGCCCAGCACTTTTTTTATTTATTTTATTAAAGATAGAGTTAGACTTTACATCAAGGTCTTGTATCCAAGTAAGTATATGCCTTCTTCATAGTCTCTTCCTTCTTAAATATTGTGAGCCAGTAGGGTTTTTTTTTTTTTTTACAAACAATAAAACTCTCCTTGTAGTTAAGTGAACTAGCAATGAAAGCTGTGTTCCTCTGTTTTCCTAAATCTGAGAAAAGTGTTATTCTGTGGGGGAATGCAAACAGCTGTTAGAGCAGTATGTTCTGGAAGAATCCAACTGTTATACAGTGCCAACAAAATGTGAGGTCATGAGATCAAGAGCTGATTTTCCAGATCAATTTTTAATCTATCTCTGCTCATCAGTATCCATGCATTTTGGGGCAAAAACATACCAATCAGAGAACAGAAGCTAGCATATTCCTTTGCAGCCCAGAAAAAAAAATGGCCATTAGCTGTTCTGCCTGATTCATCTCTTTTTGTCTTTCCTGCACATATTTGAAAATAGTTGGAGGGAAACTGTGGGAATCATCATCTCTGGAACACTGGCAGATCTTTCTTAATTCCATTCATGGGAGCTTGGTGCCTGTTCAAGATGCTTTGTTAAATATTGTCCTAACCGGTACCTTCATTTCCAGAATCTCTTTGGCACAGCGTTTATAATCCTAGCTCCCTGCAAACATGTGAAAAGGTGAAGAGTCAAATTATCCTTTCTTCTGGCTGTTATCTGGGATGTTCTGGATTGAGAGTCGCTGCTGAATGGGGCTGTCAGACATGAAAGAATAGCAGAGGTCAATTCCAACAGGCTTTTTTTTTTTTTTTGAGGTTCACAATACAGATTTGTGGTTCTGGATAATTTCCCATGCTCATTCTTCTCAAAATGAGGAATCCTGAAATTCAGCCTATAGCATGAAATTATCCAAATACCAGTTTTCTTTCCAGAAAATTCACAAAGCAGGATCTAATTTTGTACTGCTCAATAGGCAAAACAGTATTTTCCCAAAGTTTGAATACATTTTTTGTACTACTCAATTATCTTGTCCAGCCTTCAGCTCCACTGTCTGAACCCAGAGGAAATGACAGGAACAACTGAATCCAGCAGGTCTGGGACAAAGGGTGATTGCTGAACTCATCCTCAGGAGGAACATTTTATAAATCTTGGCCATGCTGAGGTTCTTAACTGGAGGCCAAAGGTATGTTTAACCATCAATCTCACTTCTGGCTACCGCTGGCTTTATGCATTTGGACAAAAGATGCCAAATAATTGTTCAATTCAATGTCTTTCTACCTAATTTGTTGAGCATATTTTCTCATATGAGGTAGTCCTTTAAGAGCCACTATAAATGGCAGCAAATGAATAGCAGTTCTAATCTTACATTTGAAGTCCAATGAAATTCTGCAGATGCCACTGGCTTAAATTTCTGGGCTATCAAATATGCAAGGAGAGAAGGCATAGAGAACAGACTACATACTTGAGTTGACATGACAACTGCACCCCTTCCTAAGAACATTTTCCTATGAAATAAACCCGCTATGCCTCCCCCTCAAGGAGTGTGAACAACATTCAGAAAGGGATTTTAATGCTTGGAATACAGTATTAACAAAGATGGAATCTGCAATATAGGAAATAAAACTCACAGGTCCAAAATACCCTAATTTCTTACCTCTTAGGTCAGGCAATCATGTACATAACTAGGAAAAATATAATAATAAATATAGCATAATAGTAAATAAAAATCGCATTTGTAGTTGGAGCCTCAGACTGAACATATAGGGGTACATTTTAAGTCAATTGTAGATGATGAATACAAGTTTCCCAGCAGAGAAGGAAAGGAATATGTGGTAGGCAGAATTTGAAGACAACCTCAAGGATCTTGCCCTTGATTAATTTTCTATCATTGGTTATGGGGGGGGAGGGGGAAGCATGTTTGTAATAATATAATTCTCCCATGACTATAACATTAGTATAAAAGAAAGACATTTTGCCATTGCAATTAAGGTCCCTAAGCAGATGAGTTATCTGGGCTTTATCTCATCTTTCGACTCTTTAATAAAGGTATTAATCCTTTTCTGAAATCAGAAGTAGAAGACCCTTGGGTGGAGCCATGTGACAATGATCCAAGAGTAGCTTTTAATTGCTTAGTGCAATCATGCACAAGACCCCGGGTATGTGTGTGTTGGGGGTAGGTGGGGAGAGGGGGGTGGGTCACAACTTGAAGGAAACAAATTCTGCCTGCAACCTGAGGCAGTTTGGGAGCAGATCTTTCCCTAGCTGAGTGTCCCGCCTACTCCAACACCTTCATTTAAGCCGTGTGTGATATCAAGCAAAGACCATGGCCTGGACTTCTGACCCAGGTGACATAATAAATTGGTGGTGGTTTTTGGTCTCAATAGTGATAGAAAAATGCATACAGCGGGGAAATCACACAGACAGATAATAACAGGAACGACCTTTTAGGTGAGAAGCTATGAGGAATGTAGTAGAAGCTATGAGGAATGTGGTAGAATGGTAGAATAGTCCCACATCTCCTGTGGAGGAAGAATACCAGGCACGTGTGAACCTGGCTACTCACAGAAGGATGAGACTTACGTTTGAGAAACAAATGGTAGGAATATGAAATGCCTTAGAAGACTGTGGTCTTCCATATAAGGTGAACCAACCAGGAAGCTTACAGAAATAATCAAGGCCAAAAAAGTAAATAAATAAAACGAAAAAGATGTACGCATTATCCTGCCCATGTAATTGTAACCCCTCTGTACAGTATGTTCACAAATAAAATAAAATTAAACTAAAAAAAAAAAAAGAAAAAGAAAAAGCTAAAGATCCAAAGGAAGGTGGAGTTGTAAAAAAATGAAAGAGAGGAGTCTCCATGAGACATTTTGGTAAACAAACCTGACTTTTGGGATCCACATGTTTTCAGAATTGTTTAAATTCCGCCAAAAATACAATGGAATGTAGGTCTTCCTGCTGATGGGACCTCAAAGAAATCATCTCCTGATAGGAAGAATTGACAGAACATCATGTGTCTCGAATGAAAGTAGTGTCCTTCCTTACATCACATAAGTGATAACAATTAATTTGTTTATTGTATGTGAGTTCTATGTTCACAGCAGAGCAATCAGATGGACGTATGCATCATTTGTAACATAACAAAAAATATACATCCAATTGAGGTACATCATTCATCTTGACTAGGCCTCTACCTCTAGACAGCCAAAATATTATTATTCCCATAAAGTAATTGAGGTGGAAGAAGCCAACTATCCTGTCACCAGGTAATCAACAGAGGGGAGAGGTTGACCAGAGTTTTATTAATCAGACCCCTGTTTTACCCATTGCACCATTAATAGCAAGCCAAGCAAATGATTAGCAATGATCATTCTGGAAGATCACATTAGCTACAAGAACAGAGTGACAGGGGAATTGATCAGGATAGGACAACCCGCTCCATGACTCTGAGGATAATGTGGGTAGGGACCGCATTTTCATCTTAAGTCTTTGTCATATTTAAATTGAGGGGACTGTATAATTCTTATCAAATGAGAAAAACATCTCACCGTTGAACATGGAAGAGTTTGCCAGCTGTTGTTCAATTCCAACAGCCTTATAAAACAGATTCGCAATCAGACGTCAATGGCTGTGTTCTGACTTCTTTTCCCATTTCACTTCTTTTTTACACTTTTTATTAACTCAGCCTGGAGATTTAATTATATGCAGGGCTCTAGTAGCACTTGTATACAGACTGGTATAACACCTAGAAGCCCAGATGTTACATATAATACCATGATAAATATTAGTGTTATGATTTCCTACAGCATTTTTTCTTGTAACCTATCCATCCATCCAAATACCTATTTATTTATATCTTTTCTTCCTTCTTTCTTTTCTTTTTTCTTTTCTTCTTTCTTTCTTTTCTTTCTTTCTCTCTCTCTTTCTTTCTTTCTTCTCTCCCTTCCTTTCTTTCTTCTTTCTTTCTTTCTTCCTTCCTTCTTTCTTTCTTTCTTTCTTTCTTTCTTTTTCTTTCTCCTGTCTTTCCTTCCTGCCTCCTTCCCTCCTTCCTTCCTTCATTCTTTTCTTCTTTCCTACTTTTCTTCCTTTTCTTTTCTTTTTTCCCCAAACCCAAGATTCACTATTTGAAGTCTTTGCTTAGATGAAACATTTGCTTTTGCACTTAAGAGTTGTCAGAAATGCTGTGGTTGGAACAGAGCAGGCTAGGCTGTCTTATGGGTTTCTTCCAGGCTTCCTTTGAAGTCACCAGGAACATGGTGCAGAGCAGGGATCCGCTCCCTGTGGAAGGCAGTGATAAGGATCAACATCCTTTAACTAGGGTGAAAATGTGTTCACTTCTGAAAATAATATGGCTTTGATTTCCAGTGATATTCAAACCTTTTAAGGATCTTGAAGAAACAGCACAGAAGCTCAGCTTCTGTTCCCTGATGAATAAGCGTTTGTTGCCTGGAAAAAGAATCTATCCTGGGGAGGGAGGGTTGTCTGTGGCAGCTGAACAAATCCCAGAAAGGATGAAGGATTACAAATGAGGCCCTGGCTCCAGTTGGATGTGATTTCAACCAAGTGTGGTATTATTTTTCCTTTATGTTTCACTGCCTGATGCTTTTCTTCCCTGCTAGAATGTAAGGTAGAACAGCATGTGCAAGCCAGATCCATGCTGTCAGAGCACTAGGGAAGGGCACTGAAGGTTCTGTGCTCTCAATGTGTGGCATTTTCTTGAGGCTCCCTGAGAGCTGGGCAGGGTTACTTGTGGTTTTTTCCAGGTGGTGCTTTTTTATATATAAAAAAGCCTCCTTGAAACTCTCTAGAAAATGTAGAAAGGCTTCTCTTTGGTGCACCCTGCTATTTCTGGGGATGATTATAGAATTTCTAAGAGGAATCAACATTTTTGGACTATATTCCAATATGTAGCAACATGATCAGCTGTAATCTGTAATCTGGCTTAACCCTAATAGAATGTTGCATCACGATTAACTTGGGAATTTAGTGTTTACATGCTTAAGCTTAATCATATTTTAACCCCATCCAACTGGCCACACACAGAAAAGGCTCCCATTCACATCCCTGCAAGGACAGCCCACAGTGCCTGCCTTGCCTCTGAGCCCATGTGCTTTTATGATGATGACTCCATCTCTCCCCAACTCTGACCTTAGCACTGGGATAGGATCTGCCAAAATCCCACAGGCTACAGTCCCACTGGCTTACTGCTCAGATCCTGTAAAGTCATACCACTGGCAAAGCTACAGAAAGGACCGCACCCAGGACCAAGCAGTCCAGAGAGTTTGCTCTTGGCCCATTGTCCCAACTTACCAAAGAGGAGACATGAAATCAATAACTCTCAAGTAGAAGAGAAGTGAGGGAGAATGCTGGCACAAATGGGAAAAGCTCTGTGCATCTATTTATTAATGTTCTCCACAGTATCATCTTTTGGAGGTTTTCTTAACTCCTCCCTGGATTTGTTTGCTGCATCGTTTGATAAATCCCTGGGTAGATAATTGAGCTTATCACACTGTGTTGTGTTTACACACATTTTTTTTTTTTTACTCCACTGGTTTTCAAGTCTCTTGAAGGCACCTGCCATGCTAATTTATTTAATTGATAAACGGGTATTGAACAGCAGACAGTTTTCTAGATTCTGAAGGGGTCTGAGGAATGAAAGGGTCATCGTTCGTGGATGGGGCCTCCACTTTGATGAGGAAAATAGAACTGTAGACAGTTTCTATTAAATGAGTCTGAAAAATTCTACCATGGTGCCTTTTGCACAGGCAGGGACAAACTAAGCTGTTCCTCAGGAATGCTTCAGGGTTTAGAATAACCCATGGGGACAGCTACACGATCACTCTGTCCAGCAGACATATCAAGGAAATAGCACATTCTCCTGACAAGACTGACCCAGATAGCCTAGGCCTGCCAAAGTGCACAGAAAAGCCTCGGCCCTGTTGTTCTAGGTTTGGAGTTTGCACATCCTAGATCTAGGCATTCAGCCGTACAACAGCACACACAATGTAATCTGAGGTTCTGCTTCACTCTTAGGCACCTCTTTTGGTGAGAGGGGACTCACCATCCTTCAGAAGCTGTATCATAATGAATGTCAAATCTTGTTTCCACCGTCTTTAAAAAGACTGAGCTCCTTGTTTTCTTCAAGTGATCCAGTAGTGCTATTAATAACCGTATGGCTTCCTTGCCATAGATTTGGTGGTGTAGGGGTGGGAAAGATAGTAAGAGTCTCATTCATGGAAAGACACGGTTCTGGAGGAAGGGTGGTGGTTTTTCTTCTGGAATTATGATAGCTAGGGAAATACAAACAGGACACTGACCAAGCAGAGTGTTTGAGGTAACAAATAAAATTATATTTGTTTCCTATAGTTCCTTCAAAATTTTATCTCACCTAGATCAACTTAGGTCCTAGACTCACTTAGGTTACAATTACAGAATTTATCATTAAAGTGTTGCATCCAAGATGTTCAGGAAAACTTTGTGTGCTTGACTTAAAGTAAAATACTCTTCTAGTCTGCAGGGTCAGAATGAGAGGCAACGGGAGAAATAGGAGGAAAATGGCCTAATTGATTTTCTCTATTTCTCTACTACAGACTTCTAACTGACCCCCTCCAAGCTTGTTAACTAGTTTCTGATCCTTAAGGGATCAGATTTATGGGAAGAGATGGAGGAACATTACAGAGTGAGAAAAAAATGCACACTTGAAGTAATCTATTAAGCCAGCCTTATGCTGTCAGGATGGGAAAGATTTAAAATCATCTCGCTCTGTTCCAAGTACTTTCATGGGTTTTTTTTGTTTTTTGTTTTTTTGTTTTTTGGTTGTGGGGCTTGAACTCTGGGCCTGAGCGCTGTCCCTCAGCTCTTCAGCTCAAGGCTAGTGCTCTACCACTTGAGCCACAGCACCACTTCTGATTTTCTGGTGGTTTATTGGAGATAAGAGTTTCACGGACTTTCCTGCCCAGGCTGGCTTTGAACCGCAATCTTCAGATCTCAGCCTCCTGAGTAGCTAGGATTACAGGCATGAGCCACCGGCTTCCGGCTTTCATGGTTTTTGTAGGCATTATCATTGTAGATTTTTTTTACACCTTTCCTGATCCTGTGGGATATATTTAGAGCCTTTCTGCATTACTTGTGAACATTCCTTTTTCCTCTGTTTCTTTTTCTCCTAGGGTTTCTTCTGCATCTCTTGGTGAGTTTCAGGGGAAGAAACAGTATGAGTCCATACTAGCCCTTGTCTCACCTGAGATAATCAGGTATCTCTTGACTCAACAAACCCAGGGAGTAAATAATCCTAGCACAACTCTTCCACCCTTAGCTCACTCAGCTCTGGCTCCAACACCTGCCTTCTGTGTCCCCCAAATCAGAGAACTCTCAACAATGAATCCTCACGAAATATGGGAGAAAAGCAGTAGCTTATGTGACACAGAGACTCTGGAGACGAGATATTTTTAAGAATATGTTCAGAACATATTCTCTCTACTGTCACCCTTTAAGATCTTCATTCCATCAGAGAATCTCTGAGCAACTCAGACTGGCTCTCTGTCCTTTACTTCATCAATAATGCATGGAATAACCTCACTCCAGAATTCTCTCTGTATTTTAACTTGCTGATTTGCTAGCTACCTCAACTTTGGCAGGTAATTTATGGCCTAGAGATGCCAAAGTCCCTGTGGAGGGAGCCTATTTGGGAAGGCACAGGCTGAACAATCCAGACATAGAGGAGAAGACTTAATGAGACATTTTGGAGCTTTAGAACTAGCCAAATTAACAACTAGAAGTACTTCAATAACTTGTCCCATAATTTGCTTACTTAATCTCTACTTATTTGCATTCAGTTTCTTCTTCTTTCAATTTTAAACAGTATTTAGTGTTTAAACTCTTTGGGGCAACCTGTGAGCCAGGTTGACTAGATACATCTTTGCTGTCTGTACTTCTGTACCTCAGGACTTCCTCTTTGAAGGAACATTCTCTCCTTCACCCACTCTAGCAAAAGAGGAATGCTGATCTCTCTCGTGCCTGAATGTAAGTAGCCCAATGAAGATTACCTTATAGACATTGGAAACTTCTATCTCCTAGCCAGCTGATTCTTGGCTATAGAAAAAGAGTTTACCAGGCATAGAAAGAGTTATTCAGCATTGAACATTGAAGCTACTGAGTCTGGTTTAGAAAGAAAGCATTAAAACATGAGGAACGCCCTGAATCCTCCATGTCCTTCCTCTCATGATGTTCTACTTATAGTCTCTCCTTTGTTGTCCAGATTTTTCCCCATCTATTGAGTCCAATTGAGAAAACAGCTGCTCTCCCATTTTGCCAATTCTTTTGAGGAGGAATTGGTAGAGGGGAGGCCGTTTTTGAGGGGAGGTGGCAAGGAGAAAGCATCTATGAGGGAATATTATATAAGTACATTATACATGTATATATGTAAAGACAGGCACATTACATGTGTAATGTGTAAATATATAATATGTATGTATGTATACACACATGTAGGTGCATACGCATGCAAATGTATACATATATGCACATGTGTATAAACATATAGGCATGCAATGAACATGCATATATAACATACCCAGGGTGAATTTGATGACAGGGCACTATTTGTAAGTACCACAATTAGGCTCCTTGTTCAACCAACATTGAGAACATGTTTAGAACCATGAACAACTAAATTATTTTGATTGAAATGTGATAGGACTCTAGGAATGTGATAGGAAGTACTGAGATGTGAATGAGAAGAAAACTGGGTGTAAAAGAACCAAGTTGTTTCTGAAAGACAAGGGAGGAGATATTGCAGACTACAAAGCTTCGCTGCCATTTCCTGTGACTTTTCTTTGAAAGAAAAGGGATGAGGCTGTTCATATGGCTTCCTGGGTAGAGACTACATTTCCCACCTTGAGGTCTATTTAGTCTTATGACAATTCATTTGTTGAGTTTAAGTAGATCTAAGTTGTGCCCTTTGGGGGCCAAAGCCATAGAGAACAGGTATTCTCTTCCCTTTCCTTTTGTTTTGCTGCTGGATATACTTTCTGGTATATACTAGCTTTGGCTATGTGAACAGTAAAAGTCTGAGGGGTACTGAAGCAAAAATCTCACCAACAACCAGGTCTCTGAATGTTCATGTGGAGGAGAGGTAAGGGTTATCCTGGAAATCTTACTTCAGACTGCTACACACACAAAAAATAGTTTTTAAACTCATAATCCCTGAGGATTTCTTTATTACACCAGCCTTTCCTTATTCTAGTTGTAACTCCGGCTTAATGGTAAGTGGCACCCCAAATAGAATGGCTAGTAGGATATTTCCTGTGGCTGAGAAAACCAAGGAAATTAGGTAAGAGGTGTCTGACATGAAATTTAAGAGGTGTCGGATTTGTGTCATGTGGCAACTCTCTTTGGTTATCTTAACATCTAAATTTGGGAAAACCTTTTTTTTTTCAATGATGCTTTTCAAAATGGAAAATGGAAGGGAGGGAGAGCTGAGAGAAAAAAGCACTTGGAAAAAAATAAGACAAAAAGAGGAGACTGGGAATTCAGTGGAAGCAAAGACATTGTAGGAAATGGTAACCAGAAGAAACCCAATTTCTTAAATAAATAAAAAAATAAATAAAGTCCAGAAGACGGGACATTGAGACTAAGCAGGCAGTAGATACTGAGTTATCTCTTTCTCTGCTATTTAAATCCTCCCTGCCTTCCAAATATCATTTTCTCCACAAAGTACAAGCATTCACATGGCCTCCACCCTTGGATCAACACAGTAAGAGATATTTCAGGGGCTTTCTCCAAAGCTCTGGTCCCCAATAGGCAACCCTACACATTAACTATGACATTCTGCGTTGCATTAAAAGAATAATTTATAAATATAATTCAAAAGATTTTTACTAAAGTATAAAGTTCATTTGTGCCCTATTATCAGAAGTTCCCCACAGTGAAGAATGAATTCTTTTTAGAATTTTCTGTTTTCAAAATGGAATTTTGAACTTTTCCTATGCCAGGAAGACATGACATATACCACCATCTGTAGGTCACAAGCTTCTATTAATGACTGAAAGACGAACCCGAATTCCTATCTCCCTTCCCAGAGATGTCAGATTATAAACATAAAGTTGCTTTTTTAAATTTTTTTCCTTTCAGGAAAGAACTCCCGTTTCACCTTCCTCGGCAGTGGAAGAAGTGGGTCAAAACAGCAACTGCGGATGAAAATTCAATTTCCAAATACATTCCACGGCGTATTTGTGGAGAGAAATGTACTTTACCTTTTGAACTTTCAGATCGCTGGCAAACACAAATGGGTAAGTTTTGTTGTTTTAATTAAACAGGAAAAAATATCACACCCTGGGCTTGGACAGTCACCAAAGTTAGACTTTTCATGGCTATTCCTAAAGGACCAGTACACAGTCTGTGGCTGGATGATGGGAACAAGGACTAGGCATGGTTATTGTACCGCAAACACTTAATGCCTTCTTAGAAACAAGGGTCCAGGGAAGGGTAGGGAGGAGAAGCGCAAACGATTCATTTGTTCTGGGTAGTCCCATAACCTTACACCTTATTGACTATAAATCAGAATCGTTTGAAAAATCATCACATCCCTTTTCTGTCTGGGCCTGTGAAACTGTTTCCTTTAATCCAGTAGAGAGAGAAAGATGCTTGTGGTTTCAGAGCACTGGGATATTCCATTCTGTGCGCCACATGCATGTGTTTTAGTTAATGATCTGTGTGTCTACTGAGGTTTATGACCACCAATTGTTGCAAAGCTCTATCTGACTCCATTCTAGTCCTGGAGAAGATGAGAACATTCTAACCATATTAGTCATCATGTTCCTTAAATGAAATTAATACACAGGAAATGTTTCTCTCTAAGAGCACATAATTTGGCCAATAGCCACTTCCTGGTTTCAGAACAACCTCACCACCACTGACTACCACTACTCTGAGATAAAGTTTGAAAAGCATAGCTTTTGTGGTGGAAATGTCACCATGTTGCATAAACTCCAGGTATGTGTTGGCAAGCATGCACCCTGCAAATATTTATTGAGCAGAGTTCCTTAGGGGTCAATAGAATGAACTATATGGTAGTTATTCCTTGTGTCTAGAATTTTCTCAAGATGAATGAAAAAAAAATAAATGAGCACAGGCATTATTTTGTTCTTTAAAAGATATTTGATTATTGAACTATGAAAAATAGCAGTCTTTTTTTGTTAGAGAGTTGAAGATTAGAAAGACAACAAAGGTAGATATAAGATTCAGGATCTGAATCCTTTGGTGTTGGTGTATCTGACTGCAGATGGTCTAGCCAGATAGGAAAGACTGTATCATGTCCATCCATTCTTGGTCATTTAGGATCTGATTCTAGAAAATCCAAGTCTGTTATTATCTGTCTAATTCAACAAAACCCTAGCTACTTAAAGGGCCTAGCCAGTTAAAGAGCAGACACTGAAGGAAAGAGTCACCAATCTACAGAGCCAATTTATTTGTTATTGGGTTAAAATTAAGTCTTCATCTGTTGGTGATCAGTTTTACGTGTGGGCTTGGCAAGGCTCCAATACTCTATTGTTCAATCACCGAACATGTTACTGTGAAGGTATTTTGTAGATGTGATCAATATCTGCAATCAGCTTGCTTTTTATCTCAAAACCTAAGTTCATTTTCAGAACAGTTTTAAGCTATAGATCAAATTCTATGTGTTTATTGTGCACGACGTATGATAATTAGAGATATCTAGCTGTTATCTATCATCTATCGATCTATCTATAGTAGTATGGTTAACTCTAGCTAACTAAGAAATACATGACCCAACATAGCTATCATTCCTGTGGTGAGAACATTTACTGCTTACTCACTTTACATTTTAAACAATAAAATACATTGTCATTTATTATAAATGGTTTGCTTGAACTTATTATTCCTTTGCTAACGTCTCCTCCTCCCCAGTTCTGCCATAAACCACCCCACCAATTGTTCTTTACTTTCATGAGATGAATTTCTTTTTGTAGATTTGCATATGAAGGAGATCTTAAGGTTTTTGTCTTTCTGTGCCTGGATTATTTCACCTAATCTTCTAGGTTCAACTATGTTGTTGAATATAAATGAGCTTTTCCTGAACTTTACCTGTAGCTTGGCTCTGCTTATGAGTTTCCAGTCTGCCATATAGTTTGGGACATACCTCAGCCAGCCTCCTTTATCATAGAAGATGATCCTTTGCAACAGACCACTCAGTAGATAGACAGACATAGAACCCTGTCTGACACTAAAGCAATAACTCATCAGCAGTAATGACAGTCAGATTAATACTTTTTACCCCTAAGTATAAGACTATTGCCCACAGGTAGTCTGCAATATTAGAGATCACTTTCAGGGTATGTCTATACCACAATGACAAAATTTTCCACCTCTTCTCAACACAGTATCCCAAGAGCTTTCTAAAATGTAAATTTGATTCTAGCACTCCATGTTTACATATTTCATACTTTTCTTTTATACTCAGTAAATATCAGACTCGTTGCTACATCCTGCATGACTATATCAAATCTGACCTCTGATTCCTTGGACCATTTTATCTGACCTCTCATGCTTGTTTTGATGCTCCTGCCTCATTGGGCTTATTCTCTTCTTCATGTATGCTTGGTTAGGTATGCTTGTATGCTTTTCATTCGGAGCCAGCACTCGGTTCCTTGATATTTGCTTTTTTTTTTTTTTTTGCTTCATACTATTTTTAACCATCTACCATAGGAACTATCTATAGCTACATTCTAAGTCTACCTTCTCTAGAGGTGGGCGTGGTGGTTTATGTTTCTAATCCTAGCTATGTGGGAGGTAGAGGTAGAGAATCAGGAACTGGGCAAAAATAGGAGGGTGTTCTTGAAAAAGAAACTAAATAAACCAAGTTGGGAACATAGCTGATGTGGCAAATTCTTGCCTAGCAGGTGCAAGTCTCCAAATTCAAACCCCAATATTCCCAAACCCATGAAAAAACAATCTGTTTTTTTTTCTAAAGTAAATGGTTCCATGAGAGAAGGGACAGCTTTAACTTCTTTCTCTGTTCTATCTGTAGTACAAGCACAAATTAGGCAACCAGTTATTTTCTATTAAAAATGAATAAATAAGTGAGTTTAATTCAGTAATGACTCAGCCAAATGTATAAGTTGAGAGCAATGATTTTTAGTTTTCTAGGGGATATGCATTCCTCTATACACTCGGAAATACTGTCTACAGGAGTATTGACTTGTGAGTCAAACTTTTTCAAGTTTTTCTCCTCTTCAGTGTCTGCAGCAGTGGACACATTATTCACTTTTTGTGATTCTGCATTGCTCATCTTACAAGATTCAGCCCTAGAGTTACCTTTCATGGATTCTCCTGCCATGGTTTTAAAAGAAGCTATCTTAGTGTCCTCTGAAATCCTCAAATGTATGTCACCTGTGTGCTTCATACTGGGTTGTCTCCTTTCGAAACCACACATCTATCTCTCCATGAATGAGGAAGTTGATCTGCTTCCTAAAGCAATTAGCATGATGATCTACTACAGCGGATTTCACTCCAAGTTGCAGGAAAAGTAAATGGATAGCAGCTCTCATTTGAGTGTATCCTCCAAGGCTCCGTGAGTTGGAAGTGTGGTCCTAAGTCTAGTGACATTAGGAGATGATGAGACCTTTAAGAGATGAAGCCTCGTGGGAGGTGGTTATGCAACTGGGAGCACTACCTTTGAAAGAGATTCAAGTAGTTCTTATGAAATCCAAGTTCTTGCAAAAATAAGTCATTAAAATAATAGCCTGCCAGATGCTGGTGGTTCACGCCTGTAATCCCAGCTACTCAAGAGGCAGAGATCTGAGGATCGTGGTTTGAAACAGCCTGGGAAGGAAAGTCTGTGAGACTCTTATCTCCAATTAATTATAGAAAAAAAGCCAGAAGTGGTGCTGTGGCTCAAGTAGTGGAGTGCAAAAGGAGCTCAGGCTAGCCTTTCCCCAGTCCCTCTGCTTTCTATCTTCAGATTCCTCTCTTATTTTCTATTTCTCTTATCCATACTTACTTTGCATCATCACATTTATTTCATCTATTGCATATTCATCTGGGCATTGATTGACTTTCGATGTCTAGCACAAAGTTAGCATTCATTAAGGTCTACAGCTTAACAAAAGTGGTTGATAGCACTGCTTTTTGTCTGTCTAGGTATGCTAAATGTTCTTTCCTAAGTCTGGTTGGATAGCTATTTTATTCAGTTACAACCAATTTTTTCAGTTATACAACCAAATCCCTTATATACACATACCCAACCACCCCACACTATATATATATATGCATTTATATGTCATGTATATATTATATGCATACAATTTTAGTGGTGGGAGGCAAGATGATACTACTTCCACCTCTAGACAAAAATATAGTGTCTGTATATTTTAAAAATTTGGTCAAATTATTTTTTCCAGAGTAATTTATAAAGGTTTTTAAAGTTATTTGTAGAACTCAATTTACAAAAAGATGTTTAGGCCAAATTCTGGAGGTAAATAGTGCTGAGAGCTGCACAGCAGTATAAATGTACTTAATACCACTGAGTGAGCTTTAAAATGGTTAAATGGTGAAGGGTTTAGGGTGTAGCACTAGCCTAAGCAAGCATAAGGACCTGGGCCTGACACTAGCACCATGCTTATGCATGTGTGCGCACACGCGCGCACACACACACACACACACACACGCGCGCGTGTGTGCAAAGCTTGAGTTCAATTCCTAGGACCACAGAATGAAATGGTAAATTTTATGTAAGGTATATTTTATCACAATTAATAAAATAATAGAATTATTTCATCAAAAATACCCGAAGCCTTCTGATACAATGGTATTTTTCTTCTATATAAAGCTAGGAGATGATTCATGAGATTCCCTCCTGAGGAGAGCAAATCCCCTTTTCCTTTCCTCTCCCTACACTTCAGCTCACATGACTTCAGTTGACCATACATGACAAACCCCTACCCCAGACCTCAGAGAGAGATACAGAGATGCCAGTAGAGAATGACTTGCACTGTTTAGAAGAAACTTGTTAAGTTTCTATGACAGTTCCCATCTTGCCTCCATTTATTTTCCAAATATGAACACACAGTACTGTTTCAACATCATGCTCATATTCAATAAAACAACTCTATACAGGTCTTTGGAACAGTCTATAATTTCACATTGAATGCTACTATCCACGGGGATCTCAGCCCTCTTCTACTGTTATTTATTAGTTCCTACATTTATTGCCTTTTGAAAATACAGAAATACCAGTGAAATATAAAACAGCTTAATTAAACTTTAGATGTGGCTTCTGATATGGCTGGCACAGAGCCATGGCATACCGAGATTCTCAAATGGCATAATCTAATTGATTTTTTTTTTCTGGAACACAGAGGTCATAAACACACAGTAATCTGAAACACTTTGTGTCCTGCCAGCTGGCTCCTCCTTGTTTCCAGTTTCCCTGCACTGTAATTTTGCTCCCATTTGTGAGAAACTATGGATTTCTCCACTTCGGTAGATTGTATTAAGTTACACGCTATTCAGTTGAGGTATTTTTTAATGAACTAATTACATGTTAGTTAATAATAGAACATTGCTTCAACAGTCAACTGTCGAATATCACTTTTAAAGAAATGAATTCAACCTTGTAGTAGGGATGTCTGGGAATAAGACTGACCTATGAAAACCATATGATTACCTACCAGGCTTGCTCTCCAGTTATAAATAAATTGTAGAGGTATTAGATGTCAGTATTATTAGCAATAACAAAATCAGCAACAAAGATACCATCTACAAAATGCAGATTTCAGAGTGTTCCTTTTCCTGGTTAAGTGTTTTCTGTAATGTATTCCAAGCTTAGAAGAAAGTTGAGTCATACTAGAAAGGCACCATGGTTAGACTCCAATCCAAAATTAGGGTGACAAAAATGATGGGGTGACTGGCTTCTATAATGTTCACCTTTAAAGTCAGCTACTACTTCTTCCACATCCAATTAGATCCAATGGTTAATCTGAGTTTGCTCAGATCAGTGGTGATTTTGCAGACAGTAATGATCATTCCTTAAAGAAAGCGTGTGCCTTTCTTGATGTATTGGTGGTTCTGAATTTGTCAGTCCTCAGATCCATTCTTCACCTGCTTCATTTCACAGAGGTGGGTTTCTCAGACTCCTATATTAACTGGTGTTCACCTGCACCCAGACAATAGATGGAGAAACTCTACTGGGAACTGGAAAAGTATAAACAGGAAGGGAAGTGTAACAAAAAAGGAAGTGAAAAGTACAAGATAGGAAGTAGGAGACAAAGATACTTCTTTCTCTCCTTTCACTACTGTCTTTGGCAGCTGCTGCAAGTCATCTATCTTCCTGGTTGGCTCCCCAATTTCCAGTGTCCAGTTTAGGATGGTATCATCTTTCTGCCTTTGCTAATTGCTTGGTTGCTTCCCAGTCTCATTAGATTTTCAAGCTTTTTTTTTTTTAAAGAAAAATAAGTTTTTTTATTGTGAGAATACTGTACAGAGGAGAGGTTACAGTTCCATGAGCAAGGTAATGAGTACATTTCTTATCAAGCATTGTTATCTCCTCCTTTGTTTTTCCCCTACCATCCCTTCCCTCCCATCTCCACAACTACACTTCCCCACCCCCAGCCCCCTAGTCTAAATTGTAAAGTTCGTTTTTCCACATAGCATCTTGTACATCTCATTGTTGCAATGGGTCCACCTGTATCCCTGTTTAAACAATTTGTTTTCTCCCTTCCCCCCACAAATTATACCAACATCAAATATAGTGAAAACGGGTTATACCGTTGGGGAGGGACATACAAAGAAACGAAAAACATCACGTGGTACCTTATAAATATGTTAGAAACAATAGTAAGAAAGAAAAAAAATTTGAGTCCTTATCTTGGGGATCATTTCGCTTAACATCATCTTACCTGATCTTTTCTGCTTGTCTCAGACATATACTAGTTATTTCAAGTAAGGGAAACCATGGGACGTATGTTTCTTTGGGCTTGGCTTATTTCACTTAATATAATTTTTTCCAAGTCTTTCCATATCCTAACAAATGGGGCAATGTCATTCTTTCTGATGGGGCATAGAATTCCATTGTGTATATATACCACATTTTCTTGATCCATTCATCTACTGAAGGGCATCTGGGTTGGTTCCATATCTTAGCTATGGTAAATAATGTTGCAATAATCATAGTTGTGCTGGTAGCTTTAGTATGGTCTTTTTATGACCATTTGGGTAAATGCCCAAAAGTGGGATTGCTGGGTCATAGGAGATTTACAAGCCTTTTATCACCAGTGTATCCAGTTCTTTTGGTTAAAGTGTCACTGCTCTGACCATTTGATGACTTTTATTTCCTGATTGTTCATGATTGAATTACAGAATAAATCTCACAATCTCTGAGACAATCTCCATTTATCATTTCAGTTCTCAGCATTTTAAATCACAACTTTTGATGTAAAATTATATAAAGTATTTTTTCTTCTTTCAAAGAATACCTTATGTTTGACAGTCGAGAGCAAAAGCAGTGAATAGTGATTTATAAAGTACTGTAAATTCTGCCTAACTTTCTAGATTCTGGAGTTCCACTCTTCCTACACAGTGGGGCAGGCATTTTTGGTGAGCTCTCTCTCTCTCTCTCTCTCTCTCTCTCTCTCTCTCTCTCTCTCTCTCTCACACACACACACACACACACACACACACACACACACACACACACACACATACACACACACACACACACACACAGGGACATGATGTCATCTCACACATTGTATTACAAACAGGTTTAATAATGCATTGCTGCATCTTAAACCCTGAGATGTAATGCCCTGTTCCAGCAGCCAGACCTGAGATCCATCTGGTAGACCTGTTAGCTAATGACCCCAGGAGCTCAGCATATTTCTCCCCATTGAGACACAGCAGAAATGACTCTTACAGACTTAAAAGCTCATTTTTAAAACACAGAGGTGATGTCATCACTAAGAGGGTCTTTTCTTTGTGCTTTTACTTTTCTCTCTCTCTATATTTTTCAATCTTCTTTCTTCTACCTCCTTCTCCTCCACTCTTGTGCTTCTGAATCCTAACTTGAGGCCACATAGCTTAAAAGTACCTGGAAATATGTTGGCATTTGCCATAGATCAAATAATCTTAAAAACCTTTGCAACACTGTTCTTCTAAGGCTTAGGAGTATCAATGAAGATTGAAGCCTCTAACACCATTGTGGACTACACATGACTTTAATGGGGCAAAAATGCAACCTTTAAAGGTTTTTCTAATCACTGTGCACCCACTTTTCCAATACAGAACCATGTTTGACTCTTCTCCTTGTGTGACCACAGAATGATCTTGGGCTTTGTTTCCCAGCCGGTTGACCCGCAAACATCTAATGTGACACCTAAACTCATCATTTTCAGAGTATTCCATAAACATTCTGCTCTCTCTTGTGTTGGTTGTACTGTTCCTCATTACTGCTTTCACTGAAAGATCTGACTTAGTCTTCCAAGTTTCTCACTGAAAACATCTCAGATCCTTCCAGGAAAAGAAAATACAATAAACAGATCCCGAATCAACTATTTTCTCTCTCTCCCTCTCTCTTTCTCTCTCTCCCCCCTCTCTCTCATATTCAACTATATACAATATATGCATGGGTATATGTAATACATATTTTACATCATATTTTAAATATCAGGGATCAGAAAAACTTCAGATTGTCCCACAATCTGAAAATGGAA
This sequence comes from Dipodomys spectabilis, assembly GCF_019054845.1. Taxonomy (NCBI): domain Eukaryota; kingdom Metazoa; phylum Chordata; class Mammalia; order Rodentia; family Heteromyidae; genus Dipodomys; species Dipodomys spectabilis. The sequence continues at coordinate 14,652,974 of NW_024870746.1, forward strand.
GGCAGTGAAAAGATAAATGTATGTGATATGTATCTTTTCAAGAATAAATATAGCAAGAGAGAAAGAAGATAGACAAATGGTAAATTATTTGGACACTGAACAAATGGTACGAAGACAAGAGTAGGGAAATGAAACAATAATCCTGATATATACCATACAGACTTCCAAAATTTGGCCTCATCCGGTACCTTGAGAATTGAGTCTCAATGGAGAAGATAATGGTTAAAGAATATTTTTAAGGAGTAGGCAGATAGCTAGTTCCTGACTTCAACATGTTAGGCTGTCTTTCCTTTGTTTATTATCTAGGAAGTACAAAACACAGACTTCTAAGTGGCAACAGGCACAATGACTGGGTCGTATAGATGGCTTACTGGGAAAGAAAAAGTAACCTTATGCATACTGAAAGCAAATATCTCTTTCTTGTGTCCATTTGGTGCCCAGATTATGAGCTGCCAGGCAGAATGTTGGAATAACTCTTCCATGGGAAATATTTCCTTGCCAAAAAGGAAAGATAGCAAGGTAAAGTGCATATTCTGTACTATATAGTAAAACTGACCTTAATCTCTATTTGTGCATTGAGAACACCAAATCAGCTTCTGAATGCTGTTCTCTTAAATAACAAAATGACCAGACGTTTGTAGAAAGCTTCCAGAGTAGAATATACAGAAGAGAAAAGCAATCCCCATCTCTCACTCACATGCATCACACAAAACAACTTGGCTAGGGTAAATATTTGCAATGAGAAGAAAACTTCAATTACTACAATGATTTCTGACTAATAGCAACAAGGAGTTAAAAGATGAGGGAGACCATATAATGAGAACCAGAAATTATTTTTTCTTTTTCTTTTTATAATTGTGAAAATACCATACAGAGGAGTTACAATTACATGGGCAAGGTAATGAGAACATTTCTTATCAAGCATTGTTGCCTCCTTTGTTTCCCCTTCGCATCCCTCTCCCGGTATACCCCCCCTCCTCTCCTTCCTCCGCACCCCCCTCTGCCCCCACACCAAAGTTGTAAAGTTCATTTTTTGACATAACGTCTTGTACATCTCATTGTTACAATGGGTCCACCTGTATCCCTAGTAAAACAATTATACCAACATCAAATACAGTGAAAAAACATTTGAGTCCTTATCTTGGGATTCATTCACCTAACATCAACTTATCTGACAGTTTCTGCTCATCTCAGACATATACTAAAGAGTGATAAGAGAAAAAAAGATGTAAATAGAAGAGGGAGATGGATGAAATGGGACCACTGCAAGTGGTGTGAAATCCAAAACCACAAGAATTCCAGAAAGAATTGAGAAATGAGAAGAGGAAAGCAAAAGTACAAATTCTCCAAATCGAAGAAAGTGACATATAGCCCCCACCCAAATGTCAAGTACCTTCAAGAGAAGAAGTTCTTGTTCTTCTGAAAAGAATTCTGATAAAATATTTTATCAGAATTTTACCTGTTATAAATATATATCACAGTGGGTGCATAATCAGATCCCTGGGGTGACCAAAATCACAGATGGGTTGACCTATAGCATTTTCAGCATAGAAGATGTTGTTGGGATGATAGAGAATTTGTGTATTTCTCAAGGCATCTAATGTATGTACTCCATCTTGACTGAGAGTAATTATGTATCTGTGAAACAAAGCATCTGAACAAGATGTTAGCATTCTTAGTTTCTGAATCAAGATATAGACTTAGAAATTTGAATATTCCAGTATGAGAATTGACAGAAACTCTGTGTCCAACTATCAAGAAAAAAAAAGGTTTTAAATTCATCAAATTAGCAGTTTGTGGGACTATTGTATCTACTGAGGTAGGCCCTGAAGTGTGAAAATAAGCAAATAAGGTTGAATCGCCTGGTCTTCCAATTGGCCATTCTACCTCCATGGAGAGGCTAAGAGATCTGGTGTTAGTCACATTCTTTTGCTGTGACCCAATACCTGAGAAAGTAACAAGGAGGAAGGATTTATTTTGGCTCATAGCTTCAGGGGTTCTTGCCCATGGTCACTTGGCTCTGTTGTTCTGGGCAGGTGCTTGGTGAAATAGAACCTCATGGCAAGAGGCATGCGCTGGAGCAAGAATGGTCCAACAATTTGTTCAACCACTTTGGAAAGTATATGGCGGTTCCTCAAAAGACTCCACATAGAGCTCCCCTATGACCCAGTAATCCCACTTTTGGGCATTTACCCAAATGTTCACAAACAAGACCACACTAAAGCTACCAGCACAACTATGTTTATTGCAGCATTATTTACCATAGCTAAGATATGGAACCAACCCAGATGCCCCTGAGTAGATGAATGGATCAAGAAAATGTGGTATATATACACAATGGAATTCTATGCCTCCATCAGAAAGAATGACATTTCCCCATTTGTTAGGAAATGGAAAGGCTTGGAAAAAATTATATTAAGTGAAGTAAGCCAGGCCCAAAGAAACACAGGTCCCATGGTTTCCCTTATTTGTAATAACTAGTATATGTCTGAGTCAAGCAGAAAAGGTCAGATAAGTTGATCTTAGGGAAATGAACCCTAAGATATGTATCCAAATGTTTTTTTTCTTTCATGTGATTGTTTCTAACACATTTATAAGATTATTTCTTTGTTGCTTTGTATGTCCCTCCCCCATGATAAAACCCCCGCTTTCACTGTATTTGATGTCGGTATAATTTGTGGAGGGATAGGAGAAAAACAAATCATTTAAATAGGGATACAGGTGGACCCATTGCAACAATGAGATGTACAAGTCATTATGTCGAAAATGAACTTTACAACTTTGGTGGGGGGCATGCAGGGAGGATCGAGTTGGGGGAGTCGGGAGAGGATGGGAAGGGAATGGGAAAAGGAAACAAAGGAGGAGGCTACAATGCTTGATAAGAAATGTACTCATTATCTTGCCCATGTAATTGTAACCCCTCTGTACAGTATTTTCACAATAAAATAAAATAAAATGTTATAAAAAGAATTAATGGGAAATATGTCTAGCAAAAAAAAAAAAAAAAGAATGGCCCAACCTCATGGTAGAGAAGAGGAAGATAGAGAAAACAAGAGTAAATAAGGCTATTCTTCAAAGTCCACACCCTCAATAATCTACTTCCTCCAGGGAGGCCCTAACTTTCAATAGCTGCCAACTTGCGACCAAGCCTTTCACATATGAGCCCTTTAGAGAAACACATTGTATCCAAGCTATAATACCCCTGGATTCACGATAGCTTATAAACATAACTACAGTCACTTCATGGAGCTTACTTCTTAGTTCAAAAGTCCAAAGCTCCAGAGATTGAAAACTAATCACATCCATGAACTATTTTAATAATAAATTATTTGCTTGCATGTCAACTCAGAGTGGTTGGATGGATTTGCCCTCACTGTAGACTTAGCAAACATCTCGAACTAGTTTTTAAATACTTTTGAATTTTTCTAACCCAAGTGTATTTAGCTAAGCACTACCCTTTACTTTTCTTTTGCTTTTGATCCACACGTACTTTATAGGAAATGTTGCTCATGCTGTTTTGATTCATTTACATGATCACCAAATTATTGTTCTGAAGAGAATTTTGGTATCCAAGAAGACTTTTCAAACATTTTAGAAGCCTTTTTTTTTTTAATAACAGGAAGCTGCATTTTTGCCAAAAGCAAATAAATCGGAAGCTCAAGAGGCAGAAAGTTCCCCTCCCCTCAAAAACTGAACTGGCAAGGTTGAGAAGGTCCTAAACTTGGCACTCCCACCTTTCTTCATCCTTCTGTTTAATGTGGCTGTTTGTCCTCCACTCAAAAACCAAATCCCTAAATTCAGTCTGGAATGCAGGGCAAAATGGCAAACAGGAAGAGAAAATAAATAAATGGAGGTGACAGTTAAACAAGTTTTTATTCCCCAGCTCCTTTCAGAGAAGCCAGAGCAGGTGATCAGAAAACCAAAGCACCATTGGTTCCTTTTCCTCCAGATCTCCATGAAAATCTGATCAAAGGCATACTTCCAGAGCATTTTTACTCACCTGCTGTCTTCGGCCCTTACTCTCTAATTCAGTGCTGCCAACCTTAGGCAGGAAGCACAGGGTTTACCCCCATTCAAAAGATGAGCCTGTTCTAAATCTGAACTCAGCTGTAAATCACCAACTTTGTTGCTTCCAAAAGCTAGAAAGCACTTCAGCATATGTTTCTGACTCTGCCAAAGGGACTCTGCCCAGTTTTGATTCACTTTAGGTCCCATGAATATTTGCAATGGTGTGTGTTGCAGAAGGCAGTGTGGGTGGGCAGCACTGAACAGCCCTGTACCATACCACAGGCCAAACGTTTTTTGGCTCTCCTTGTAGTCTTTCCCCTGGTATTTTCAGATTGCTTTGCCGGGTGCTTTGGTTCCCAGAGGTAGGCATGTCTGAAATGCAGTTTCACTTCCAAGTCATTTAAACAAAATCCAATGCCCTTACTTCCATATATTCCTCATGCGGCAGATGGGGAAAACAAATCTGCATTGTGTCCTTTCTCATTCTCATTCTAAATTTCATTTTCTGTCTATATCTGGCCTTAGAGTATACCAAAAGGGGCAGAAGAGAATCCAACAAAACAGTGATATAGCCCATTGGAACCCATATGGGTTAAAAAAATGAAATACATGTTTTTATAAAGCTCTTAGGTTCAATATTGCATTCTATTGGTAAGAAATCTGACCAGGAAACTGAAAATCATTTAGGATTTTGCTTATCTCATACTGGATTTCAAATCTAATAAATCCTAATGTCTTTTAAGTTGTAAGACACATAATTTAAGCACTTTTGTTAAGCTATCTCTGAGGCACTCAAAATTCCACCATATTTAAAATGATCAAATATTGCATATGGAATTTTCACTAGGAAATTAAGTGACAAGCCAGGCACCAGTGGCTAATGCCTATAATTCTAGCTACTCAAGAGGCTGAAACCTGAAGATCACAGCTGAAAGCCAATCTGGGCAGAAAGTCCATAAATTCTTATCTCTAATTCACCACCAGAAAGCTGGGAGTAGGGCTTTGGCTCAAGTGGTAGAGTGCCAGCCTTGAAGAAAAAGCTAGGCCTTAAGTTCATGCACAGTACAGGCACGAGAAGAGAAGAGGAGAGGAGAGGAGAGGAGCGGGAAAGAGAAGGAAGGAGAGGGAAGGAAAGGAGAGAGAAGGACAGTGGAGGTGAGGGGAAGGGACACAAAAGGGAGAGGAGGTAGTTATACTCAGTTCAATTGCTAAAGCATGCTTCCTACCTGTTGCTGCCTAGAATAAACTCTATCCACCCTTATGATGAAAATTGTTCTTTTATATATACCCCAATCTCTTGGAGAAGCTAAAAATTCAAGGCACAGGAAGAAAACATAACTTGATATTTTGTGGGTTTTTCACAAAGAGTAAATTTTCCTTTCTCTAAATGAATAAGAACTAAGAACAAAACAAAGTTCTAGGCATTTGTCAGGGAAAGACTGAAGATCTTTTAGTTGCTGTGAAGATGCTTCTGAAGAGGGTAAAGTTTATGCCCTCTAAGTTAAGGCTGTTCCTCTATTGGAAAAGCCGTAACTGAACAACTCACCAGGCATATGCAGAGAGACTAGTGCAGTCCAGGGAGTTTGGGTTAATAAAATCCTATAGTTTGGCAAAGTAGAAGGGGAATGGCCATTATACTGAAGGATAACCCATAATTTGCCCAGTTGGAATCTGCATAGGAAGGGCACTGAATAATTCTAGTTTATCTAGACTAAAAACAAATAAGTAAATAAGCAAAACAACACACAAAATCCAAAGGCAAAGCTGCACATATGGACCTGTACTTGAAAATCACTGTCTTTATCTCTCATACAATTCCAAGGTTCCTTTTCAAAGAATTCTATTTTACAATAAAAAGTCAGCATGCTTAAGCCCAGTGTCTACTGTCTGGGCAGATCCAAAGTGGGAGGTAGTGATGTGCAGGAGGAACTATTAATATTCCAACACTATATTAACAGTCTTCATGATTAACATGATTAACTAGATGGGCTGGGTGAAATTTTTTTCTAAAAATAAAATGTGCTATTTTAAAATTACACATTTAAGTAAGACTACAAGTCCAAACCACAACTTTTAGTCATGTTAACCAATACAGAATATATGCACTGCTTTCCTAATGAATTTACAAATACATCTTTTGCTGTGTTATTGAAAATATTCTGTTTGCAAAAATCAAGAACTCTAACAACAGCAGATGCTGGAGTGGATGTGGACAGAAAGGAACCTTACTTCATTGTTGGTGGGAATGTAAACTTGTTCAACCACTTTGGAAAGCAGTATGGAGGTTCCTCAAAAGACTTCACATAGAACTCCCCTATGACCCAGCAATCCCACTTTTGGGCATCTACCCAAATGTTTACAAACAAGACCACACTAAAGCTACCAGCACAACTATGTTTAATGCAGCATTATTTACCATAGCTAAGATATGGAACCAACCCAGATGCCCCTCAGTAGATGAATGGATCAAGAAAATGTGGTATATATACACAATGGAATTCTATGCCTCCATCAGAAAGAATGACATTTCCCTATTTGTTAGGAAATGGAAAGGCTTGGAAAAAATTATATTCAGTGAAGTAAGCCAGGCCCAAAGAAACATAGGTCCCATGGTTTCCCTTATTTGCAATATCTAGTATAGGTATGAGTCAAGCGGAAAAGGTCAGATAATGTGATGTTAGGAAAACAAACCCTTAAATATGTATTTTAATATTTTTGTTTCTTTCATGCATGTGTTTCTAACGCATTTATAAGATTATTTCTTTGTTGCTTTGTATGTCCCTCCCCCACAGTGTAACCCCCGCTTTCACTATATTTGATGTCAGTATAACATGTGGAGGAGATGGGGACAAACAAGTTGTTTAAGGATTCAGGTGGACCTGTTGCAACAATGAGAAGTACAAAATGTCATGTCAAAACCAGCTTTACAATGTCGGTGTGGGGGGAAGGATTGGGTTGGGGGGGAGGGGGGAGGCTGGGAAGGGAGATGAAGGGTAAACAAAGGAGGAGGCTGCAATGCTTGGTAAGAAATGTATGCATTATCCTGCCCATGTAATTGTAACCCCTGTGTACAGTATGTTCTCAAATAAAATAAAATAAAACTTAAAAAAAAAAAAGAAAAAGAAAGAAAATATTCTGTTTATAGAAAGAAAATTTAGTCAGGTGCTGGTGGCTCAAGACTTTCAGAAGGATGACATCTGAGAATTGAGATTCAAAGCCCGTCCAGGCAGATAAATCTGAGAGACTTATCTCTAATTAACTACCAAAAAGATGGAAGTTGAGGTGTGGTTCAAGTGATAGGGAGCCAGCTTGAACAAAAAAGCTAAGCAAAAGCATAAGGCCCTGAGTTCAAGCCCCAGTATTGTCACCCCAAAAAGAAACTAAAACAAATGAAAATAAAACCAGGCAGCAATCTTCCCCACCTCAATACCCACAAGAGTTCATTATCTCATATCATGGAAATATACATCAAAAGGCATAACCTACAATAGAGGAAGCAAGCCTTCTTCTGAAACAATAGCTTTCAATGCCTTAATTTTGTACTTCCAGTACCTAGCACTATGAGAAACAGACATTTGTCGTTCAAGCAGTCCAGTCTACCTTTCTTTTTGTAGTAGCTCAAATCAATTCAGATACCAGGGCTTAGGTAGTAGTGAGAATTGTATAGAGTGATAAGACACCCACAACTTAGCCTTGAATATCAGTGTATAAGGATCTTTCCGATATCTGTCCATTGAAATTGGATGCCAAAAAGAGGCAGCCAGTGTAGGAGACAAAGAAAGAGACTACTGTCATAGGAATCAGTGAAGAATAATGTTGCAAGATGGAAGGCAGGCTCAACCATGTCAACCAGGATCTAACTGCTAAGAAATCACATAATGAGAAGAATGAAAAGTTTGCATCAGAATAACACAGTGCCTATGTGACCTTATCAAGAACTATTCTAAGGAACCATATAAAAGTGTAAATGAAATAATAAATGCAGACAAGTTCAATTACTTCATTGTATAGAATTCATGTCTGAGTCTAGTTATGATTGGAGTGTATAAAAGAATCCTAAGTCAAGGCCGATATCAATGGGTGATTAAAACTTGAGTCAGAAGTTCAAGAAGTTGTACCTCATTCCTCCAACTACTCTTTTCCAATTGGTCAAATATTTCATTGCCTTAGACATGCTCACATGATGAGTTTTGCTTCAAGGTTCCTTTTCTAATTTGGGAAATCTGTATAGGATGATTTGGAGGAAAATATGAGTTGATTATTTGGCTGTTACTATTTTGGTAAATAATTTTAAGAGTTTGAGCTACCTGAATTTCTCTCTTTAAACTCTTTAATTTCCTTATCATCGTAATAAACATTTTGTTGAAGTCTGAGGGGTTAATTTACTTTTCTAGTATAAAACTATGCCAAAAGGCTATAAAGTATTTTTCTCTAAATGGCACTAACCAATCAATGAACAAATTTGAAACCACTTGTTGAAAGAGTTGACCTATAACCTCAAAAATAAAACTTCACTAAGCTAACTAGTATGAAAAAAATTACATAGGTCACTAAAATAAGTGAATTAAAAGAATAATCAGTTGGAATAGTTCTAAGAGATTGAGATTCTTTCTCTATAATCAAATTATATCAACAACTTGAGATTTCACAATATATGACCCCCAAATTTAGAGAGAGGTTAATGAGTCTAACCAATAAACTGTACTCTCTTCTCCCAAGGACTTAAAATCTAGCTCTATTTGTGTATCAAATTTAAATTTACTATAATTTCTGGTAAAACTTTAATTGATTTTAAAATGATAATGATTACAGATTCAAGTCTTTACTTTTTATTTCTCAGTATAAATTCACCAATACTAGTGGAAGCTAGTGCAGAGGCTTATTTGGGTATAATCACAGGAAGGGCCAAAACTAGAATTTCAAGATGGCAGCCTCAATTCTGCACCAATCCAGGGCTAATGAATGCAACTAATTAAGCTCTGGGTTGTTCACAGCATGCAATTCCATCTGAATCACTGGAAGAACTAATTATCTTTTATTGGTTTATATGCCATGAAAATTTAAAAAGTAAAGATTCCAAAAATGTGTCCCTAAAGTCAGACACAAAATTAATGTTAACTTTTGGCAAATTTGCTGGGTGCTGGTAATCCTAGCTTGTCTGGAAGCTGAGATCTAAAGTACAGTTTGAAGCCAGGTTGGGTCTGATACTCTTATCTCCAATTAACTACCAAAAAAGCCAGAATCAGAGCTTTGACTCAAGCAGTAGAGTACTAACCTTGAATACAAAAGCTCAGGGATAGACCTTGTCCCTGAGTTCAAGCCCCAGGATTAGCATACCCCCCAAAAAAGTAAATTAAAATAAGGGTAATTATTTTCTTTGAAACTGGATAGTTGCAGTGTTGTAGAAAAAGAATAAGATTCTAGATTTAATTCAAAAGCTAATATTTATAAACACATATAGTCCAGTGAAATTAAACTTCATACGTAGGATCCATATTGTTAATATTCTGATTCAGTAATAAAATCCTCCTCTTCTACCTCCTTCTACTCCTCCATCTTCAGATTTAGTGAAGAGGGTTATAGCGATGATGGATAATAACAAGTCTTACACACACACACACACACACACACACACACACACACACACTCATATACATAAACTAGTATCATTGACTCTCCAGTGCTACCCTGGGATTTCCCTGTGGATTCTGAGGTGTGGATCCACTCGGTCCTCACTTGGTCTCCATACGCACACAGCCCACAAATACTAAAGCATAAAACATCAACTTTGATTGCTGTGAGCTATGTGTGGAAGGACCCTCTTCTCCTATCCTTTTGTGTCCACTTCCCTCATCTATGCACTACCCTGGGTTATATGTTTAATGGCCTCATGAAAGATGATCATAGGAGTTATGCTCTTAGTACTTAAACATATACTAACAGCTGCATGACATGGCATTACTTGCCTGCTCTCCTTACTGTGTCATTCAATCTGGCTCTTACGGTTTATATATGTTACTAAAGCATGCACATTTTTGTTTCAGTTTCTGTTTTCTGAGCAACATATACCAACATAATGTGTAACAAATCTTTGACCCTTCCATTAGTAAAAATTAGTAGAGAACTGACTAAATAAAACTTCCACTTTGCAGAAAATATCAGTTAGAAACACAGACATCAGTAAGACATGGTACATATCAAAATCTGCTCGCCATAAATAACAAGGACAACCTGCCCTGTCAACAAAAGGAGTTCCTTGGTCAACTACTCAGAAGGCTTCTACCCTATGAATGGATTTCCCTTGTCCGTTGTCTTCCATGGAGATAGAGTTTGGAAAGGTTGCAATTTCTGGGGCCTAACTATTTAAGCAGCCCACTTCCTGTTGATGTGATTCCTGGATCCCTGAGATTATCTTAGGGTTTGAGAAATACAGGCTCTTTTGGCCAGTCTTTGAGTTGTTTTGGCAGCACATCTCACTTAAAAATGTAGTAGGCTGCTGGTCTGTTTGCTTTGGGTCTACATGCTTGTGATCAATTCCATGGACCAGAATCAAAGCCAACTCCTTTGTCAGTTCATGACGCCATGAACATAGGCAATCCTATCTCTTAGGATTATATCTATTCTTATCAGTATTGGACCCCACTATGTACAGAGGGAAGGCCCTAGAATAATGCTTATGTCTAAGGAGAAGGTTCTCCTTTATCTGGAGGTAATAGGATTTACTATCTGATTCATATTGTATGACTAGGTGTTTCATAGCTGTTTGTAAACTGGCATTGTATATGTGATAGGAAATAATACAAATATCTTTCAACATAAACACTGTGACCTCAAAGAAGAAAAAATGGATACCTTTCTTCTCTACTAATACCATGACCCCTTGCTTAATGTGTATAGCCATTATCTGGGCCTATGCTTTGAGGCAACTTGAAAAACAAAATAATACAAAAAAAACCCACCTTTTTGGATGGCTACCCAAGTAGTATATTCGTTGTATTTGGACTACTCCGTATCTTTGTCTTCACACCAAGAATATTTCCTTTGGCCAAGAATATGAGCAGAAACTTGGGAGACAAACGATCTAATTCTTATTTTCTGCTTCCTTCCCCAGATCTTGATTTCTACTGTCACCAATCATACCAGGAGATAGACATGAGGGTGACATTTCTGTCCTGTAAGATTCAGGATTATACCAATGGACCTTCTGGCAATAGGTCTCCTAAGACTTAGTCTGGTTTTTTTGCCAGTCCTGGGGCTTGAACTCAGGACTGGGGTGCTGTCCCTAAGCTTTATTTGCTCGAGGCTAGCACTCTACCATTTGAGCCACAGTGCCACTTCTGGCTTTTTCTGTTTATGTGGTACTGAGGAATCGAACTTAGAGCTTCATGTATGCTTGGCAAACACTCTTTCACTGAGCCACCTTCCCAGCCCTAGATCTAGTCTTTTTTAAAAAAATATTTCACATCTAATTCTAAAGCAATTTTCTAGATCTACCTTAAAAACAAATCCCTTGTTGAGAAAGTTTTTTCTCCATTGTCTACCATTCCCTAGCAGGTCCAGTTGATCTACCACCGTCTTTCCTCTGTACATATCATAATACTTTCCTAATTTGATGTTTCATTTTCTCTCCTTTTTAACCTATCATATTTCTACATTAACTGGAGGAAGCCTTGTAAGATCTAGATGGAATCATGTTATTTTTGTGCTGCAAACTCTCTAGAACCCCACCCATCACAATTTGAACAAACTGTCTGCAAGTTCACCTGTAATGCCCCACATTGTTTATCCAGTGTGGTCTTGCCTACATCACCTAGCTAGTTATTCTGTGACATACCAGGAACCATACTTGCTGAAGTATCTGTCCAGGAAGTTTCTATCATATATCCTTTTATAAGAGCATTTGTCATTTTCCATTTTCTTATGGTATTTTATCTTGAATGATTTATCATACAGTTTTCTTTTTGGGTTGATGTTTCTCCTAATAGAATCAGTATATAGGTTAGAATGTAATATCCATGCAGGCCCCCAGAGCCTTGTCAGACAGCCAAATGTCCCTCACAGAGGACACTATGTGGTACACTAAGTGCTTAATAAGTATTGTTTCACGTAGATTACCTTGGGTCTAGGCTTGTCTCATTTTGGGATCTTTCTTCAGGTCAAAAAAAAACCCAGAAAAAAAACAAAAGCAGCCAAATGCTACAGTTTTATTAAACTTCAGTAACCATTCACAGAAGTCAAAATATAAATTGTCTTGCTGATACATTTAAAAAGATTGCTGAGCACTAGTGGCTCATTCCTGTAAACCTAGCTCCCCCAGGAGACTGAGATCTGAGGATCATGATTTGAAGCCAGCTTGGGCAAGAAAAGTCTGTGAGACACTTATCTCCAATTAACCACTGAAAAGCCAGAAGTGGAGCTGTGGTTCAAGTGGTAGAGCGCTAACCTCAAGCAAAAAACAGTACCCAGGCCCTGAGTTCAGTGCACACGCACATGCACACATGCGCACACACGTGCACACACACACACACACACACACACACACACACACACACAGGGGTTGATAGCTTCCTACTCTGCCTTAACAGTAGCTCTGGACTGTTCTCTACCTCTCTTCTTCACTCAATAAATTTCATATTAAAATGGAGATGAGTAATATTGCTACCAAATTATGGTACTAAATCATATATTATTAGAATATTTAGAGATGCAAGCATTAGAAATTCAGATTTGACTTTACTGGAACAATAAAAGACATTTATTAATGGAAATGGAACATAAAAATAGTTCTAGGAATTTGTGCAGTACAGAAAGACTTTGCTTTGGGGTCCTAGTCTATGTCCTCTGTTTTCTTCTAGACATCTCATTAGTTTCAGGCAAATTACTCTCAAACTAGTATCATGGCAGTCATTGTTCAGAGATCCAAACTTACATTATAAATTTGGGTAATTTTAATCCTATAGCTGTTCTTCATGAAAATAGAAAGACTCCTTTGCATGTGGTATTTCACTCTTTGGTTACTATTACTGCTGTGAGAAACTCCTTTAGGTCTTCTGCCAGGTCAACTTCTAGCTTAGTCAACTCTTAAGTAATGTCTCAGATTTTTCACATTTACTAAAAATCTTTTCTGCTGGGCATTGGTGGTTCATGGCTATAATCCTAGCTACCAAGGAGTCTGAGATCTGAGGATCTTGGTTCAAAGTTCTTTGAGCTCAGGAGGAACAGTCTATGCATGGGTGATAGATGTATCTACAGGTGTAAGTGTGCATGTGTAGTTGGTCTTTTGTACACTTAATACTGCATAACTCACACTTGCTTATCTTTAAAGACATCTTTACTCTGTCTTTGCTATGGCCAATAAAGACATGTATTCATCTATCATCACGTAAACATTTGCCATAATTACACAGAAATATTTGTCTTATTATTGGCCTGGAAAATGTTGCATTGGAGCTGCCTGTACAGTAGTTCATGCAATCATTTAATATGTCATCAAATGTTGGTGATTAGTGCACTAATAAGAATGAAAACAGAGAAGAAGGTGGTGACAACTGACAACATAATGGGAGACAAATGGAAGTCATTAGGTGTTTGCTAAGCTATTGGTCTCTAGCCTTATATACTCATTAGCAAATATGCTTTATGAAATGCAAGAAAAACAAAGTGTAAAATTTAAAAATGTAAGTACAGATCTAGAAATATGTCCCACCAGGAATAAGGAAGTTCTACACAATTTGGGTTCAAGGATTTCAAACTCCTAATTGTAGCGAGCACAAGGAAAAGAACAGGGAGATCTGGGGACAGTTATTTTCCTTTCTCTTTTAGAGCACTTCGATTCTTCTCCCTCCTACCACTGAATTTATCTGCACCGCCTCAGCAACTGTCTCTTCTCAGCAACTGTCTCTTACCCTCCATTTCTTCCCAGACAATCCTGCTAGCCACCTCATTGACTCACTATTGCTCTAACCTGGAAATTGCTCTAACCCTGGAACTTTGCCAGGAGGGTCTGTACACAGGTTCAGTGTAACCTATAAGCTCACAGCCACTGTGGCTTTCCTTTCCTTACTCCCATTTTTCTTCCCTGTCTCAATATAGTGAGTACTACTTTCTATCCTGGAATATCTTTAAGATGAAAAGTGTTAGACATATGGCGCAAATCAACTATATCAGACTCTGTGTCCATTTATCAGGACTGATCATGGTACGATGTTTCTCAACCTGTTCCCCAAGAAAAACAATGACCTTCCTAGAGGCCAAACTAACCAGGACCACTCTTCAGCTTCCTGAGTAGAGCTAGCTCATCTGCCCTGACATATGTAGTATTGGGCCATCTTAATGCATTCATCAGTGCATGGAGATCTGGAAGAGATTTTCACATGTTATTTTCAAGTTTATTACTTACATATTTTAGGTAACACAAAGAAAAGCCAGGGAGCTCAGGATAAAAAACATAGTACCAAAACAAGGATTTTACACTCTTCCAGGTCAATTCTTCTAATAAGTAATTATTGAAAAACATACACACACATATATGTGTGCATATATATATATATATATATATCAGATGAATATATCTTCCTCCCATGTATACTTTAAGTATGAATGATTTTTAGAACAGGACTACAAAGAGGCATGCAAACTATAAAGTATTGTGGTGTACAAACAAATTTGATTACAAAATACAAAATATTTTAATCATATGATCGATTGGTCATTTATTATGGATATATAATATGTCAAGAACTCTGTTAGAACTATTTTAACAGAGAACTATTTGTAACACATGTGATTGTTTTAAACAGGATCAAGTTAGGCATGTAAATCAAAAGTCACATTTCCACATGCCCAGTGTTATGCAGTGGCATGAGTAGAATGCTCAGAGAGCCCTTGAGGTTGACAGGGGACAGACGGGGCCCAGCATCTGCAGCTGCTTGATGGTAGGCTTGAAACTGCCCATAAAAATTCAGAGGAACTAAAAAACTCATTCCAGAGAAGAGTGAAAATGTGAGTCTGAATGATCGTCACCATTAAAGAATACTATAGAGAATGTAATCTAGGAAAATGGCTGACTATGGGGTTAGAGATATGAATTATTAAAAGAAAAAAATAAAAATAAAATAATAAAGGGGGAAAACCAAGTCCATAAAATTTATTTTAGCACGTATTTCTTGGTTATAATTTTAAATTCCTAACAAAATTAGGGTGAAACAGGCTATGTGGGTAGTAATATAATGTTTACAGATTTTTTTAAAAATGGGAAGATAGCAAAGTTTGGAAGATAGAAAAGTTCTATCTCTGTGGGATATAAATTGCAATCATAGATTAAGGAAACTGAGGGATAGAGAAGCTAAATCCACAGTGCATACACAAAATACCTATTTTTTATGTATCCAGTTATTAAAAATTAAAAATACATTTTATTTATCATGCATCTCTACTTTATCCTAATGTGTATCATCAATAAATTTCGACTTCATTTGGCAGTGCTTCAACACAAAGTAAATATACATACCACTCAAGTTCAAAATATTTTGCCCCCTAACTCAAACATTTTCAGCATCTCCTGCAAAGATATGACCTCAAGTTTTTAATTATGGCTGACCTGGGCTATTTCATATCTACAGCAATTGAAAGAATGCCATTCATGTTAACCACAAGAGGCTTAAGAGCATGAGCAAGCTGGTGCATCCGCATTCTTGGCGCTGTCTGATAGCAAGAGAGGCGGTTCTGATACTCCATGGTAGAGAGTCAGAGGGCCCTCTCACAAGGATTTACAGGCAGGAAGGTGAGTCACCTGTTAGTCCCCAAGCTCCTGGACTCCTCCACAATTTCAAGAATGAGGAACTCAGCACCCACAGCTTTTAAGGACAAGCTGAGTGTTTGGATCAATGCACACCCACATAAAACATCACTGACATGAGAAAAGGGAAAGACGTTCTTATGTTGTCTCTGAAACCTTGGTCCCACAAAAACATTTAGAGACATAGTTTCCCAACATCCTGTTACTTTTAGAAGATTGTACCTTCCAAGTAAAATTACTTTGAATTTGTCTAAGGTACCAGGCTGCATGCATGCCTCAGACATTTAAATTATGTCCTTTAAGAGAGTCACATTCTATTTTTCAGACCTTTAGGGGGGGAAAAACTATTTAATAGGCTATTTCACTGTCTTCAAAGACTTCTAGGTTTCAGAAATTAAGTCTTCAGGATTAAACCATGTGTCCTGGGTTCCATATTATTGTGCTTGTGACTGTGGAGTAGTAAGCTATTCTTGTTTCTGTTGGAAAGGAAGAGAGAAAGAAAGTGAGAAAGGAAGGAAAGAAGGAAGGATGGGAGGAATGAAAGAATGAAGGAAGGAAGGAAGGAAGAAGAGGGAAGGAGGCAGGGAAGGAGGGAGGGAAGGAAAGAGGAAGGGAAGTACAGAGGGAACGAAGGAGGAAAAGAAAAAGAAAGAAAGAAGAAAGAAAGAAAGAAAGAAAGAAAGAAAGAAAGAAAGAAAGAAAGAAAGAAAGAAAGAAAGAAAGAAAGACAGGAAGGAAGGAAGGAAGGAAGGAAGGAAGGAAGGAAGGAAGGAAGGAAGGAAGGAAGGAAGGATGGAAGGAAGGAAGGAAGGAAAAGAAAGAAAGGACTGTCTATATTTACAATCTACATGATATCACCAAGCTTTATTTATACAACACCCCAAATTCACTGATCCTGATTTTACTTAGATGGTTCAAAGGAATTTGCATTGTATAGACTCGATGAAAATTCAGAGGGCCCTGAATTGAGTTTCCTCACCCTTGGCACTACCCCTGACCACAGGCTGAGATCTCTCTTTGAAGGTCCATCTTCAACAACAAAGCACGGAGGCACTGGTGTTTGTGAAGATGCTGCATAACATGTATGAACCTACCATTAATTCAAAATGAGTAGGTTTTGTTGAATGGCAATTTACCCAGAAAATGAAACAGAACTCTGGTATCTGTCTGAATCTATATGTGCAGAATACCTGGTCTGTTCTTGGTTTATCTAAACTTCTGGCCATCACCTAGGACTTCTCACATCTATATTTGCTCCCTCAGTCTTAGGACCAAAATATGCCGAACCCTTGGAAATTAACCTGCCTCCCAAGCAAGTGATATTTATAAAAATCTGATTTTTGCCCACATCTTAGAGCTTATTTGTTCTGTCTTAATTCACTTGGCTTGAGACACCTTGAGATTTATATTGATAGTTAAACCTCAAGCTTAATATTATTCATATATAGATGTAGTTATTAAGCCCTTGTATGTTACAAATAACATCTAAATAATTAATATTCATGATTAATTGCAAAATTACATGACTCTGTTACTATGAACTATTTAGCTTATTTTTAAAGTTATTTGAGGACTAAATTAAATATCTACACATAGGATAATTAGATATCAACACATAGGAAGAAGTGAGGGTTAGATGCCTGTTCAATAAGAGGAAACTTTATGGCATGTGATACATGAGATATCCAATAATATGAAGAAAGGTCCCTATTAGAACCCATATGTTTGCCATAAATACATTATATTTTAAAATTAATCTCCTTTTATGTGTTTGCATTCTATCATTTCAAATGGACTATAAGATCCTGGAAGACAAGGACTATAACTAATGCATTTGATTCTTCTTAAAAAAACAACTGTATATCTTCTTAAAAAAAAAAATAACCGTATAACTTTAGTTTATCCAGGTTCAATGAAAGGCCTGTGTGTCACTCAGGGACAGATTGACACCATGTTTTTCACTGGGAAGTCTTACTTCCAATAACCTCAATCATTCATTGGAATTAGATGGAAAATGGGAAACTCAATGGTCCTTGATTCTAAACATTGACTTCTGTAAGTTACAGATTCCTAAATAATGAGGTTTAATTTATTCCCATGTATCTGTGTAACAAAAAAGGGAGATTTTAAAAGAGCATTTATTTTCTATTAGTGAATCAGCAAAACAGAGATGTCTATGTTCAATCATCTTGACCTTCTATATTCTAATCCTGGAAAAGCACTCTGAAAACACTTGCTATGCTTGTCACTAATACTCTTCAAAACACTGACATTACATGCATGTGTTAGTAAAGCTACATTTGGAAGTAATTAAAATTATAACTTATTCAGCTTTGCTGACACTAATCCAAGATCAAATCCATTTTCTTAGTGTTAGATTTATGGTTAACAACTGCAATAGCATGTGGTTGTTCCTATGCTTAGAGTAAGAACAGTATTTCTAGACAGAAGTACTTTTAGTCCCTTCAAAACAAGGCACGCTTCTGTTTCCTGATCTGACACTCACTCTACCCTCATCTCCATGTGCACAAACAACATTTTTTCAGAGGAAACACCATTAGCCATGGTTAGGAATTCCTACCTCCAAGTAGAAAAACTCTACTATGTTTTTCTCCCTACAAGCAACAGCTGTGTGAGATGCCATCTTTCAGCAATGCTTTGTTGGCCATAAACTTGTAATTCTCTGCAGGTTATCAGATGTCTTCCTGGAGCTGAGTTGCCCTAGAGTCAAAGGCTTCTAATTCTCTGTTCACTATTTCTTTTACCCATCTGGCTCCCACCAGATTTTGGTAGGAGTGCACAAATAAAGCCCCTGGCTTCCCAGTAGGACCATCAACACACTCTCTAGTAGGAGGTCAGAAATTCTTCTTCAGAGTACAAATCTGGATCCCAGATGACTTTTGTTTAGCAGGTAAAGCATATTAACTTGCTTGACCCTAGTGTATTGGTTCACTAAAGCTACTCATAAATACTAACTAGAAGCTAATTGTTTGGTAAGGCAAGCCAATCCCTACCCATAGATATTCTAATTTAACTGGTCTGGAACAAGACTAGTTTTCAGTGGTAACCACTACTCCCAGAACAAACATGGCACATGGTCAAATGCAGAGAAATTTGAAAGCTGTCTGTGGCACCATTCACCATCGTTAGGAATTCCTAACAATGGCTGTTGCCCCTGAGTAGTGGCAGGTAGCAGGTAAATGTATGTGGTGACTGGTAAAGGGTCACAGAGAGAAAAACTATGATTAACCTTTCCAACTCATATGTCTCCAGCCTCTGTTAAGATCAAAACAGTCGACAAGGTCAATGGGATGTCATTAGATGTTTTGAGTTCCTATAAAGATTAACAAAAGCATTATTCAAGTCTGAGACATAAACACAAACAGTATCTGGTACAAAAGGTCCTTAACTTGATACAACAAAGACTTGGGCCCATTAACCATACCTTAGTGGTTAGGTTGACTCAACCGTCATTTATGCACTGTCATTCTGTAAACCACTCCTAGTCTTGTGATGCTATAAATAAGGACAAGATATAGTTTTTTTTCCTTGTAGGCTAGAATACTCAAACCTTAAAGGCTAATAACATGGCTCTCCCCTTACAGCCCACCTGTGTCCATTCTATTGATAGCATATTATTTTCTTAATGAACTCTACTGCACCATCATTCCACTTCACATGTCTTCCCTCAACTCATCTCACCTCCAGGAAAAAGGATCAATGCCACTCAAAAGTTTACAAAAGATTCCAAAGCAGACTTATATTCATACTTTCACTCTATTGAGAAACTGTCATAAGCATCAACACAGAGTTGTGTCATAAGCAAGGAGATAAAGCAAGGAATATCCAAAGGCACCTTGGCCCAAACTGATAAAGAGTGAATAATTCTACCAGGGTATTCAGAAGAATCATAAAGCAGAACTAGACTGATACTGAGAAACAGGTATTTAGAAGTAAAATTTCAAAAATGGAACCAGGCAACAGACAGGTTAAAAATTTCTCTTTATGTGATTTACAACACCAAGGAAAATATTGCCAAATCTTTACCAAAGGAGGCCTCACTATGCTACGTGAAATAGAGCAAGATGTTTGCTGAAGGTGTCCCAAAAGACAGAAAACCAGCACAATGGAACCCAATACAAGACAATGGTCCAAACGGTTAGGAAAAAAGATCTAAAATGTTAGGAAAAAGATCTAAAATGTTAGGAATCAAATTGATGGAAGAGATGGTTCAGGACCAAGATATAAACCATGAGAGTTTGCTCATGTTCTCTGTATTTCCTGTGTCCTTTGTGTGTTCTAGGACTGGTTACTGCCACTGAAAGTTGTGATTCATGGCAACGGGCTTGATATCAGAATCAACACAACAAATCCATTGTAAACTAGTTCTATATCATCGGCAACACAGATAAACAGAACATCTGTTTCCATCAAGAATTCTGATATGAAGAGCTACTATTGAGACGCATATATTGGGTACCAAGAGTCAAAGTTCATATGCTTGAACTCCACCTTAATTTCATGTGCATAAAGTGTCTGATCATATATTTTGCTATCTTCAATTGAGTTATTGGTTATTTTCTTGCTATGTTAAGAAAAATAGTGCTTTTCCCATAAAATAAGTTTCAAGTTTTCTTTTTAGTTTCTAGATCTTCTAACTTGTATATATCTTTCTACTTTAAATAGTTTTCCCATGCACGATACTTATATTTGCATATAATCACATTCATCTAACATTTTTACAAGTGGGTACCTAGGTCTGTGGCTGTGTTGGTCAGTTTGACCTGCTATAACATGAAAGAATATATTTGGGGGTGCTGAACAACAGAAATTTATTTCTCACAGCTCTGGAAATGGGGAAGTCCATGAAATTGAGGCACCAGTAAGTATCTGGTCAGTGCCTGCTTTCCAGTTCATAGATAGCTGTCTTCTCCTTACACTCTGACTTGTGAGAAGAGGAAAGGCTATCTCTAGGTTCTCTTTTATAAAGACAGTAATGCTATGGATAATTGTTCCTCCTCCATCACCTCCCAAGGGCTGCACCTCCAAATGGTACCCCCACTTGAGTTAGATGTCAACGCATGGATGGGGGATAGATAGAGTCTATGGCAAGGACAAACTTTATTCACCAGCTGACAGTTTTCTTTCCTGAAACCGTATAGAATCAGGGAGGAAAAAGTCACACCCATGACAAGCAAGCCTGTCCAAAGCCCAAGATGTTCTCACATAAAGAAAGGAAGATTTCAGAAAAAAAATTAAAAAAGAAATGATTTTACATAAGCAGAGGCATTTCTCTTGCTTTCCATGTTGATGATTCATAGGTGTAGATGCCTTCTTGAATCCATTTTTTGCGCTGGATTATTTGTCAATCAGAAAGAAAGTGAGAAAATGAGGAAATAAAGTGAACAAGTGAAAGAAAGAGGGAAAAGAAGACAGGAAGCAAATGGGAAGGAAAGAGGAGAAAAGAGAAAAAAGAAATAGGGAGCGAGGGACAGAAAAAAGTGAATAATGCAAGAAAGCTAGGAAGGAGAAAAGAAAGAAAGAGAAAAGGGGAAAGAAAGATGGATGGAGAGAAGGAGAAGGAAGGAAAGGGAAGGCAGGCAGACAGGAAGGCAGGAAGGAAGGAAATGAAGGAGAGAGGGAGGGAAGGAGGAAGAAAGGGGAAACACAGCAGAAAGCGCAGCATGAACAAATGCAACAGTCCAGATTTGGAGCCAGGGTAGTGCCAGGATTGATGGCCAAGGCTCTCCTCACCTAGGCAACAGTTGGTAGGCAGCACTTTGTGGCAGTGTCTAAAAGCTGTTCCAGGGCTTGGCTGGGACAGTATTTGCTGAATAACTAGGCCAATCCTAGAGCCAAGATCCACAGCTCAGCTGCTGTTACTGCTGCTGAAGAAGGCTCAGAGATCATTTTTGCTGAGTCAAATCTTTCTTCAGGGATTTAGAAAACAAATGAAGCTCTGAAAAGTGGAAATTCTTCTGGACAATTCTTTGGGAAACAATGCAAACTGTTCTTTGGTCTTCTGACCAGTGTTTGTTCTTACATAATAACTTCAGCCAAAGGTAGAGACCCCACCTTCATGATCGATGTATGCCTAACTCACTCTGGAAGAAAGTTCCCCGGTGTTAGGCAAAAACAGTGGAGTTAGAGAAATGAAAAACTGAGAAAAAGAATAACAAGGAAGAAAAATGTGCATCTAGACATATATTTCTAAATGAAATACAGATGCACACAATTTTCCATGCCAGCTAGTCTGCTGTGTATAAATAGGAGGAGCTCAAGGTAAACTACCAAGAAAATGACTCATCTGGGCAAGAATAAGGAAAGAGATCAAGTGTTCCTGAATTATTAGTAACTTGAAATTATAGCCGTATGAAGAGACGCTTCAAAGCAGCATTCTCCAAGCTTTGACCTCTGGTGAATGCCTGACCCAGCAATGACTTTAGGGAATGAGAGCCAGTATATTCCAGAGAATGTTTAATATGTCTAGCCCACATGTATTTGTTCATTTTTAAGATGTACAAAATAATTTAACCCTTTCAGAAACTGTTTTAACTAAGCTATGGAGATTTGAAAAAGAAAATTCTCACTATGTGTCACCTCCTCTTCACCTAAACAAACAAAAACACATATATATTGGACACCTACTGTGTGGGAGATACCGTGCTAGGCTGTTAACAGGAACAAATATGGTACAGCTAATAGTTACCTCCTCTAAAAGGCATATAGAAAAGCCAAACATGAAAAAGAAAGTAAAAGATGAGGAAGAGAGATAAAATCGAGTTTCAAAATTCTGCTACTTACCTGCCATCTAAACTTCAAGGTCAGATTTCACTGAGCTCAAGGTCAAAGGCAAAATCATGATACACAGTACAGGTACCAAGTGAGACTACTTGGGATAAAGTGTTGTCTTGACTAACTTTTAAAAAGATAATGTTAAAGAGAGACCATGGGAGGCCAAGCATTGCGCTATATGCTATATCCCTTAATCTCATTCTATTATGTGAGGTAGAAATGAGAGAATTATCATTCAAAGCTAACATGGGCAAAAAGTTAGTGAGACCTTACCTCCAAAAACAAAAGGCCAAGTATGATGGCTCATTGTACTTCCAGCTATGCAGAAGGCAGAAGTAGAACAGCTCCAGGCAAAACGATGTGAGACCTATCTGAAATAAAACTAAAGCCAAAGGAGGTTGGAACATGGCCTCGGTGGTAGAATGTTTACCTAGTAAACAAGGGCTTTGAATTCAAACCCTTGTATCATCAAACCCAAGTCAACAAAAATAAGTTAAAATTTTAAAGAGAGCAGGAAGTTCGGTTCTTCACTTTCGTGAGTTACTGAACACTTAGAAAAACTAAGTGACCTGTGTAGCTCACATGTAGGAGTCAAACCAGAATCTGTGGATTCCCATCCTAGTGGTCTTTCTACTATGCACTCTTTAATGTGCATGATCCAAGGTACTGTTTTTAATAGCACGATGATGTGCTTCAATTACAGGGATGCCACAACTGAATCCATCTCCAAGGGCCATCCACTGAGGAACAGACAGGCAAAATGAGGCAATGAGATGTGTTATACAAAGGGGATGGAGTATTTATTATTCTATGCAACAACAGGACTGAGCCTCAACAGTCTCAAGCAAGTAGAAAGAGACACTACATAGAGCATGATTCCACTTCTAAGAATCTAGAAAACACAGATCTATCTGCAGAGACATGAAATAGATAAGGGTTTGTTTGGGCATGGTGGTAGGAAGGAGTTGACTACAATTGAGCACTAAGGAATCTCATGAGAATACTGGAAAGTTCCAAATTTGAATGGAGGCAGTATTTACATGGCTTATAAATTCACCAAAAAAATCACCACATTCACCAACAATGAGTGAATTTTACAGTACGTGAACGATGCCTCCATAAACCTCTTAAAACAAAACAAAAATAAAGTGTTGCTCAGTATTTAACATGTCTACACTAAGCTTTCCTATTTTACACTGAGCTCCAATCAATCAATCAATTACAACACCAACCATTTTAGTACCAATAAAAATTTAATCTGAACAGACCAGCATGCCAACACAAACAAAATCATTCCTTAGTGCCAGGAATAGAATAATATGTGGCTGAGAACTTTTCAGATCTCAGTGAACCATAAACATAGACTTCAAGTGACAGAGACTTGGATTTATTTATCCCTTTAGTTATGGAACTACCTTAGTTGTGGCTCAAAGTGGCCTATTTATTTATCCTGGGAACACTATTTTAAAAAGCCATCATGAGCAAATTATGACAGACACACTAGAGAAGGAGAAGTGAACAGAACCTCAGAGCAGAATACACTTGAAGACACATAAGTACATAAGCATGGAGAAATGTACACAAATCAGTACTGGTTAAGAAGCTGCCTAGGTGTTAATGCAGATCTCAAAATGGAAACCAGTATCTTACCATGTTACAGAGGCATATAATAACTTCCTCCAAACAAATGCAAAACTCAGAGCTTAAAAATAAAGGTGAGGCCCAAATGCAAGACAGTTGCTGAAGTAAAAGAGGAAAATTTTAACTGTGAATTTTATAATAATACAGGCTTTTGCTCTTCATTTACATAAGTATCATTTCACAAACTTGAGCCTGCCATTCTCTATCCCTAGTGCCTGGTGCCCCTTCAGTTGGCAAAAAAAAAAATTAAAAAGCAGATATTCTGCAGACAGACTAATTTCTGCACATTACCACAAACAAGTAAAAACTCCTAAAATCAGTGAAGATATCAACTTGCTATGGAGATGAATTTAGTTTGGAAAATTCTCTTTATGTCTTAAGAATAGTATCGAACAAGTTGAGCCATTTCTCGTTTAGTCTTAATTTTCAGGCCTTCATTTCCCTTCAAGAGGATTTAGCTTACCTTTTTCTCTCTCCTTCATAATGGCTTCTCTATGGGTTCCAAAAACTCAGACCCATCACATTCACCAACAATGCCACATTCTGAGCACTGTAGACAGTCAACTATGTTCCAAGAATAAATGAAGCATGAGAGAAAATTAACATGTTTTTATTTTTTAATGTTTTCTGTGACATTAAATTGACCACAGGCCCAAAGCTGGCATTCTAGTTCAGTTTCTTTGCCTCTGTGCTGCTGTTATTTAAGTCCAGATAACTTTTTCTTGTGTAGGACTATCTTAAGTATAATAGAGTGTTTTGCAACATTTGTAACCTCTATTCACAAGATGCCAGGTGTACCCACCACTCTGAGAATATAACAGTCAAAACTCTTGAGGCATTACCAGATATGTGATGGGAGAAGAAAATTGGGCTCAACTGGAGAGCCACTAGTCCAATTAGAATGAATGAATGGTCCAGGAGAAGACTGGACCAATGTCTATTATCAAAATGAGAACATTCTTACCTATATAATTGTGTACTTATCTTGGTAGCTGGTTTGACTGATTAGAATGAGATGATGGTTACAGAGTTTCTCTTAAAAATAATCTTAGTGCTATATTAAATATCACAGATAGATTATTACACTTGCTCCATTTGCTTGTAACTTTATATGCCTAACTTGCAGATGAAGGAGTAAAGTTTGGTAAAAGAAAGACTACAACAGGTCACAATGCAGTAAGTTGATTTAGCTTCATTCTTCTCAACTAAAACACATGTTTTTATCAGTTGCCAGTGACTGAGATCTAGAATCTTAGCTACTTAGGAGGCTAAGATGGGAGGATCATGGTTTGAAGCCAGCCTAGGCAGAGATAGTCTGTGAGACTCATCTCCAATTAACTACCAAAAACCTAGAAATGATAGAACACCAGTCTTGTCTGAAAAAGCTAAAAGATATCACCCAAGCCCTAGGTTCAAACCCCAATATTGGAACAATTTACAATTAAATTTTAAAAATGCATGTTCTTGACCTTTTAAAATAAGTCAGTCAGTACAAGCCAGGTGCCAACAGCTCACACCTTTAATCCTGGCTACTCAGGAGGCTGAGATATGAGGACTCTGGGTCAAAGACAGCCAGGGAAGGAAAGTCTATGAGACTTATGTTACCAAAAGAAAGAGGTGGAGCTGTGGCTCAATTGCTAGAGTGCTAGCTTTGAGCACAAAAGCTCAGGGATAGCGTCCAGTGCCCAGAATCTGAGTTCAAGCCCCAGAACCTTTAAAAAAAAAAAAAAAAGCCAGTACAACATGGGCCATGTTTAATTCTGGAGGCAATAATCTGGTCCTAACCCAGATGAGTCAATGACAATGAGTTCCCACTTTAGGTAGAAACATTGCAAGTTATGATTTAGAGACAGTATGACAAAGGAAGAAACTTTGTGTTTTTACAGGGACATAGAAAATAGTTCCACAATTCCATGCAGGATCACACTACAGTTCGTACAGCCTATGAGGGGACTACTATTAGGAGAGAATGGTATAATAGCAGTGGAACTTCCTCCAGGAAAAGATGAAACACAATCAGAAGGAAAGGGAGGGAGAGCTGTCCCTTTCATGTCTGACACTCCTGGGCTGTGCTAAGGAAAACATTTCTCGAATATTTTTAGCCTTATTATGGAAAGTGGACCCTGCTGGGTCACATGGATAAGCTTCCAATCCAATAAGAGTCAGAAATGCAGAAGAAAAATATCCTGGGAAAGTTTTCTCCTGTTCATGTGTAGCAGAGAATATAGTGCATTCCCCTGTCCAGCCTATAATTAAGATGAAAGGCATGCTCCCCTCTAATATGCCATCCAGTGGCATGGTTAACATTCCATCCTTGCTACAGTGGCCTGATTCCTTTAATGCAATGTATTTTTTAAGGAAAGGAAAGAAAAAAAAAGCAAAAGCCACATTTTACTCTCTTAAATGTTTCATAGGATGAGCTATTTCGGTTTCAATTATGTTTGACTGAGTTAAAAGAAAATATTTTTTTTTCAATTGACCGTTTCTTACAGGAACTGAAATATAAAGCTGTCTGTCTTCAAAGGCTAGCTGTCTTATTTGCTCAAGGTGCTCTTGATTTCGTTGATGCCATTGCCTATAATGGGTCAGCCTAAAAAAAAAAAAAAAACCAAAAATCTGGACAGTGTGGTAAGTCCCCAGAGGTCAGAGGTTTTCCTTAGCCTCATAGGGTATAAATCCTGACCAATGGTTCTTTCAGAAGAAAACTATTTATGAAAATTCTAGTTCATTTGTGTTCCATTCATACTAAAAATGGCATACAAATGGTCACTTTCCCTTAGAACTTTCCTTTGTTCTACCTCTCTTAAACCCTAAGAATCTAGGCAATTGAACAGGAATAAAATATTAAAATATATCTAAGTTGAGATGTTGACCTTCATAGATATATATATGTGTGTGTGTGTGTGTATACATTATATATATGTATTTTTTCAAAAATATACAGGATTTTTATGCTATTATATAAGCACAGATATCATTTACATAAGCTTAGGAATATAATGATTTCTGGGGTTTATACATACTCATGGATTTATACATACGTATATATATATATGTATATATATGTATATGTGTGTGTATATATATATATATATATATATGTATATATATATATATATATATCTCCAGATGTGCTTTCTTCCAATCTGTTAGTATTTGGCGAATTGTCATTTATAGGGTAATGATTTTTAAGAGGAGTAATTTCATCTGTGGATATTATTGAAACAATATTTGAAACACAATTGTAGTATGAAGATCCATAGCGGGATAACATAGAGTCAAAACTCACATTCATATATCATTCTGTCGCTGAAGAAATTACATTTCGAAGCTCATAGGTCTGACCAAATGAAGTCATTTCCACAGTGGCCACATTCCACTTCCTGAAAGGAAATTCACATTCATCCAATGAATAAGTAGGTAACTGAAATTTTCCCAACTGGAAAATTAACACATGAGTTAAAGACTGAACTCCCATAGAAAGTATAAGATAAATGAATATGTCCCATGTATGTCGATACCATTCTTTCCAAGGCCCAACAATACATCTCTCAGATGTGTCCAATCTTGTACCTAAGTTTAATGCTTTCTTTAAAAAGCAAAACAATACTCTCACCTTTGTTTTCCATGTCAGTATACGACAAGCATGGGAATTCACTCACATTCCAGAACTTGGTGAGTCAGCCAGTCATAGTTAGGCCTCGATTGAACGCCCTGGATCACCCCTGAATGGAATCGTGAGGGTCCTAGTCAGTTCCATATCTAGGGTTCAGAAAAGTTTGTGGTCTGTGGTTCTGTGATCCTGCTCAAGGGTCACCAAACTGTGACTGCCATGAGCAGAGAGCATTTCTCACACCCATCCTCCTGAAGGTGACATAAAGGGCTATGCCTCACCATTCAAGCTGCTGAAAGCTTCCTCCTTAGACTTCTAACCAGAGACTGAAAGAGTTGGCTTTTTTTTTTTAATACCATGGTAGGTTTTATAAATGCAAGACATTATTCTTCCAAATGACTATAGGCCAGCTTAGCTTTTTCACAAGTTAATTATATAAGGAACCAGAAAGTTCAAAAGTAATTATGAAAGAAAGCTATCTATTCCTTTTACTACTCGGTACAATAGAAAAGAAGTAAATATGAAATGGCAGTTATTAAGTGTGAGCTGTTGTTGAAGACAAAAGAAGCTATACCTTGCCTAATCGTTCACATTAGCTAAGGGTTAGTCCAAGGACAATAGAGGGGCTCAGACTAAAGCACTAAGCAATAAACAGTGAGGAGACTTGCTAGGAAATCCAGTAAATCCCTTCTGCACATGGTATGCACTTCAGCTCCTACTGGCTCTCACACAAACCACTGGGAGAAAATTCCTTTTTGTGTAGGCTCATTGCTTCTGGCACATGGAGATAAAACTCAAATTCAAAAAGATTCCCTATTAATATGAATAGTGTCTGTGCTGGCCTGATTCCAGGAATAGCAGAATGCTTTTAGGCAACTTCACTTAGCTGGCCAGTCTTACAATGCTTGCCCCCAAGCCCTCTTGGAGTGTTCAACCACCCAACCACAGTTAAAAAAAAAAGAAAGAAAAGTACACTTGCTCCAGGAATGAGGAGAAAATGATCAAAGAGAGGACCTCCTAATGCTTCAGCGAACAAGCCATCTCCCAAGAGCCCCAGCAGAGCCAGACCACCTCCTTGGCAGGAATGTGAGAGAGGAGACCAGAATGATCAGTAGTGGTTGTATGAAATACATTTTAAGATTCCTTCCAACATTGCAACTCTATGAAATGGCTTTATTACAGATGCTTATTAAACATTAGGAGAATATTAATTATAATCTGTGAATTAATTTAAAAGCAAGTTCAGAATGATGCCTGATTCCACTGGATGTTAAGACAAAATAAAATAAAAGATAAAATTTGCTTAAAGTTTAATGTAGCCAAATCATCATCATCATCATCATCATCGTCATCATCAATCAATCAATCAATCATCACCATTCTCATCAGCATGATCAAAATGTAGGATCCAACATTATTGCTTTCTTTTTCCATTTGCTTTTGTGGAATTCAATTTTCTGTAGAGAAATCCACCTGAATATGTTACAGTTAATCATTAGTTTTCATTATCACTGAGGAAAAAAATTAACTAGACTGACAAAGTTGATAACACTTAAGATATGTTGTTTTTATCTGAGACAAATAGCAAGGAATCCAAACAGGTGATCAAGAGCTTGCTTTTCTCAGGGAGGGGGAAAGGGGAAAGAGATGTACACAGGTGAACTTTTCTAAATTTATTACAATGTGCTTGGAATATTTTTGTTCAGGGTAAACAAGGCCTGGGGGCTGTAGATGCAAACTAGAGCTGAGGCTATTCCAGAAGCACTGGCCAGAGTTGCCTTGGTTGTCATAGTTTATGCCCAGTGGTGGACTACAACACAGAGAGAAGGTGGTAAGATAAGATGCACTTTTGCAAGCAGCAAGAAGAATTAATATTTGTCCTGGGTATCTATTTGAAATGGATAGGATAGTTTATGAAATGAGAGATAAGAAAAGAAAGAATTGAGGTTACCAAAAGACATTAAAAAATAATAATAAACAACAACCAAAGGAGTTTTAACAACAAAGACCAAGCTGGGGATGTGGCTTAGTGGTAAAGTACTTGCCTAGCATGCATGAGGCCCTGGGTTCAATTCCTCAGTACCACATAAACAAAAATGAAATGAAATTATATTTTACAAATTTACAGGAAAAAAAAGAACAAAGGCGAATTTGGCAGTTGAAGAGAGTAGATCATTCCAGCCTGGGATAGGCCCCATCGGGACTGGCAATGGATAATTTGGGAGAAAGGGAGACATGGGAGAAGGGTGAAGGTAAGGAGGAGGGTGAGATTCCGCTAGGCTACGCCAAGATGGCACTGTTACCAGAGATCTGTCTGTCCACAGAAGGTCATTGCCAGCAAGGAGAATGCCCGTCAGAGTCTGGGAACCAAGAGCAAGGCAGAGGCCTGGAAAATAGGTCATACTGTGACTCACACTACAGGGGCTGAGCAGGAAATCAGCCACAGTGTGAGCAAAGATGGAAGAGCAGAGAGTCAGAGTGGAAACGTGGTATTGATGGACGGGCATGATGTAGACCTGGCCCCCTTTACCTGGCTCTCTTTACCTTCTCAGGGCTACTCTTTTCCTAACAACTCCAGCCTGAGCAAAGAGCAGATAGATGCTCAATTGAATGCAATTCTATATGGGTTCACCAAGTAAGACACATTGGCCCAAAGTACCTTGTTGGTTAACTAGGTTGCTATTATTATTATTATTATTCACTGAGCACTTAGCTCTTAAGTTTCCACTGTGTGCCTAGCACTGTGCTCATGACAGCAGCTATACACAGGAGGAGACTCTGGCTCAGAGTCACTTAGTCATGACTGTGCTTGTAAATTAATGTGCACAAAGCAAGCTGTGGTGAAAATTACTGCAAATATATTTATTTTTTTTTTTTGTATTTTATTTTATTTGTGAACATACTGTACAGAGGGGTTACAATTACATGGGCAGGATAATGCATACATTTCTTACCAAGCATTGCGGCCTCCTCCTTTGTTTACCCTTCACCTCCCTTCCCAGCTTCCCCCCCCCCAGTCCCAATCCTCCTGCAAATATATTTATAAGTTGATTTATTTTGATTGTTTATTTACTTATTTAATGCCAGTACTAGGCCTTGAACTTCAGAGCCTAGATGTTATCCTTATCTTTTTCATTCAAAGCTGATACTCTACCACTTGAGCCACAGCTCCACTTGCAGCTTTTTTTTTTTTGCTGGGTAATTGGAGATAAGGGTCTCATGGACTTTCTGGTCCAGGCACTTCTCCAGGAAGGAGCTTCTCCAGGAGCTTCAGTAAAAGAGGGAAAACATTTGAGAAAGACTGAGAGAGGAAAGCAGAGGTCAGATCACGGGGAGACTCTGAGATCCTGGAAAGGAGTGTGCATTCCATTTGGAGGGTTAGGAAAGTGACCGCAGGAGGACTGCAGGAATGGAGGCAAGGGCCCCGTATCTATGTCTTTCAAGGGAGAGGTGACATTGGCTCACACTGTAAGCCTCATAGGAGTCTTCCATGCAGTGCATTGACTCAGACAAGATGGAGACACATCTCCTCAGAGACCAGCCCCTTACTGTCTCCTGTCCCAGGACTCAGCACCTCCCAAGGCAAAGTTCCAAAGACTCTGGGAGGTTGCTTATCTGCCTTGAGTTTGGACCAAGGCAGAAAAGGGAGGGGCTGAGCTCCAGAACCCACATAGTTCCAGTAGCTGGATAGAGTCGTGGGAAACCTAGCCATTGTCAGATCTCCATCTCCCAGGGACAAAAACGCCCTGGTACTAGGGTAGGGCTGCACTCCCAATCAGTATCTGTAACCAAGTGCTTGCTGGCTCTGTGCCTGTGGATGCAATCCCCTCTTTAACCTTTCTGATTCTGGCTTGTGCCTGTCTCTTTCAGCTAGCTCTAAGGTCAAGCCAAAAGTCACTGGTACAATGTCAATAAGGCTGCATACATACAACATAAGGCTTTCATGACTGAACTGCAATATAGAAATTCACAATAAGATTTGTGGTAGGTAGCCATTTCAATAACCTTGTTTAGGACAGTATGAAAGATAAAGAAAATAGAAAGAATTTTTATAAGAGAAATTACAGGAGGAAAACAATCTTCATGTGCATTTTTCATGGCATATTCTCCTGTCTAGGAAAGATAGTTTTAATTATTTTATTATCTTTTAGCAGTTGTACATTATCTTTTAGTAGTTGTCCAAAGGTTTCAATTCAACATGTCAATTTATGAGTACAAGGTATCTTGCAGTCACTCTCCTCCATCTATTCCAACACTCCCCAGCCTGTAGTGAGCACTCAGGCCTTATGGATTATGCAGCCAGCCCTTGATGCATAAATATGCTAGGGAAGCACGGAGCCCTGCATTCTAGGCGACAAATACAGTTATGGATCTTTCTTTTCTTTTTGTTCTTTCTTTCTTCCTTCCATCCTTCCTTCCTTCTTTCCTTTCTTTCTTCCTTCTTTCTTCTGTCCTGCCTTCCTGCCTTCCCTCCTTTCTCTTTTTTCCTTATTTATATTTATTTATTTGGCTTT
Source organism: Dipodomys spectabilis (assembly GCF_019054845.1). NCBI lineage: Eukaryota > Metazoa > Chordata > Mammalia > Rodentia > Heteromyidae > Dipodomys > Dipodomys spectabilis. Next base: position 14,685,342 of record NW_024870746.1, read on the forward strand.
ATGCTATTCAGGGAAGCTGTGTAGGGCTCAGCCAGAGTATATTCTTGTGAAGACCAAGAAGAAAACTGAACAAGAACTAAATATAAGCTGGTTCATACTGCTGAAGCACAGTAAAAAAAAAAAAAAAAAAAAAAACACCAAAAAGTAACTTATTCCAAAGCTGGAGAAAATCTGACTGTGTTGGTCATATTATGAGGAGGCAGAAGAATACGCTACTCATAACAAAGTGGAATTTCTATTGCATTCATTTTCTTTTAGTTCAAAGCTAATTCTTTGTTTAAGATGAGTTCCGCTGCAGAAAATTTTATTTCATTGTATCTGACATTGGGGGGATTTTTTAAAAATCAGCATGTGACATTAACATAGCCTCTGAAGTTCTATAATAAACTTAGGATTCTTTTTAGAGACTTCATTCTGAATATAAGATTGGTATTCTCTCTCTTTCTCTCTCCCTCTAACACATACATACACACACACACACACACACACACATACATGCCCAATGGCACACAACATAGTAGCTTTAATTAAACACTCAGTACTTAATATAAATTTATCTAAAGTTTGTGTTGGTGATTGAAATATTTAATTCTGAAGATTTTAATTTTAAAACACCTAGCCCATGGCACTATCAATTAAAGTATTTCTAAATAATTGAAATTGTATGTCACAAACATTTGCAAATTTTATCTTCATCTCAACCTCATTCTGCCACTCTCCATCTCCCAAAATATGTTTCTTGAAAAAAAACATAAGTGGAAAAACAGCTCATATAAGAAGGCAACTGAGTATTCAAGTTACAAGGCTCCATGGGCAATTATTGAGCCCTGGAAATTAAATTTAACTCTCCTCACTCTAGAAGTGTTTCTGACACTTTAACTGGCACTGCTTCCATGAAATAATAGGACATATTGTTGATTGTGTTTTGTAAAAATATGCCATTGTTTTTTCCCAACTTCTCAACTTGATATAAGCTTAAAAATAGAAATAATCAACCACTTCTTATTTATTCCCTGACATCTACCTTGATTCCCAGGATTCATTCTGAGTTCACCATTGTACGTGTGTTTTGTTTGTTTGTTTGTTTTAATCAGTCATGGGGCTTGAACTCTGGGCCTGGGTGCTTTCCCTGAGCTCTTCAGCTCAAAGCTAGGGCTCTACCACTTGAGCCACAGCACCACTTCCATCCAGTGTGAGACTCCAGGGGAATAGGAGAAAGGAGTAGGCCTCTTCTTTTCATCATCTGACCAAAGTTTAAACAGAATGGGCAAAAAGATTCCATGTTGCTGGACAGGGAGTTTACAGACCTTTAATCCTTAGAAGGCATTGATAGGAGGATCCACAAGTTCAAGTCCAGCCTGGATTTCAGTTTCACACCATTCCAGGGCAACATAGGACAACTATCTCAAAAACAAAAACAAACAACAAGAAAAAAATCCTTAGAATGGTTACTTAGCAAATTGTATTTTTCTTCAAAATACAATTCTATAGAGACAAAGCTGTGCCGCAGTTGTAACCGTCATTCAAATGCCTTGCCCAAGGGAGGTGTGCTTCTCTAGTTCAAGATCAGGGTCGCAGTCAGTCTGCTTGGAGACTCTCATGCATCAGCCTTTATTATCAATGGAACTTGACTTCCTCCCTTATTCCCATCAGATAAATAATGGAAGGCATTTCACTTCCTGGCCATTTGCACTCCAACTGTTCTCAAGCTCTTCAGGGAAATAGGAGTAAATGATGGATAACATATTAAAGGAGACGGATGATGAGTAAATGAGAGTCAGCTAGGTTTCATATTCTACAAGGCATGGTATATGTAGTGTTTTGTTTGCATTTTTTAAAGTGTGTCCATCTGTTGAGACCAGGAAATGGATGCACAAACCTCCAGGCACCATGCTGATGTTTTTGAGGTCAGGTTGATGAAATTGAACAGAGCCTCAGATTTAGTGTTAAAATCTCCTTAAATCTGTCATGATTAGCAACTATCAGCAGAAAAATGAACTTTCACTTGTCTCATTGAGACAATTAACTTATTTTTCACTGTTCCAGAATACCTTCCTTCTTCCAGCCAGCCAAATCCTACCTACTCTTCTCTTCCTCCCAAACCTTCCAGAACCCAACAGTCAACAGCAATTTGCTGCTCATCTACTTCTCTAACATTGCTTCTGTAATATTTCACCGAGGTGAATCTTCACTGCTTTGATTCAATCCTCATATTATTACATTGAAGTGGCTTGATATTTTAATTATCTAATTTGTCATTTCCAGAAAATGAACAATCTCTACCCAGTACCTCAAAGACTCATGTCACATTATTTATTTAGAACTATCCACTTTTAGTAAGACAGTGATTCTTTCTTTATCTAGGTATTGCTCTCTTCGTTGTTAGATTTTTTTTTTTGGTTTGTTGGTTGATTGGTTTTGTGTTGTTTAGTGGCCTGAGGCTAAAACCTCGGCCTCCTACACTACACAATTGCTACAGCATTCTGTATCATTGGAAGCATAAAAAATAGTATCTGGACAATAATGGCACTCAATGGATATGTTGAATGCATGAGTGGGTAAATGAATGAATAACAAATAATACTTTCCCCTTTATGTTAAGCATAAACCTTGCTTGTTACTTATTTTAACAAATCTGGAGTCAATAAGAACCTGCATAAAGGTTCAAAGCTTAGTTTTTGTAATCATGTAGACCCAGATTTCAGGTCAACTTCCATGCTTACTCACTGTCTGGCTATCTAATATGAATAAATCCATTGTATTCCTCTGAACCTCAGCTTGAACTCTTTTAAGAGGGCAGATAACACTACTTCCCACATAATGCTGATACATTAAGTATGACATGGTCAATGACATACCTGACATAAAATAACGACACAACACAAGGTCCTCATTTTACACTTACAATGCTGAGAGCATAGCAGTAAGTGAAATAAAACAAAAATAAAAACAAAAATCTAATGCTTCCTTGATGATACTATAATTAGTAGTCATTCTCTATATACCTGGCAATGAGCTTTGTTTAAACATCTCCCCTGTGCTTTTCAGGTGAGCCATGCAAATATGGGTTCATAATTTCATGCTGGAATCACCAGGAAGTCGAGAATTTGCATGGATATATTTCACGGTATGAATTGGATCAACTGATGAACTGAGATGTCTGTTGCAATACATACAGGTTAAAATACACATATCCCTAAGGATAGCAAGTGTTAGAGCCACAGAATGAAAATGGCTAAGGAACATATCAGGAAAGGCAGAGAGCTAAATGCAGGAAGTAAAATACAGATCTTGATAGAGGAAAGCATAACTATTAAGTATCATCCTGGACTGCCTATTGTGCCCCTTCCCCAGGGAGAAGCCTCCCTTTTACTAAATGTAATTAGGACTTCTCAATCTAAAAGTCACAGTGAAAAGTCTTTAAATTGTTTATTTTAATTTATTTACTTTTTGGTGGGGGAGGGGGGTTTGAACTCTGGGCCTGGGCACTGTCCCTCAGCTCTTCAACTCAAGGCTAGCGCTCTACCACTTGACCCACAGTGCCCCTTCCAGTTTTCTGGTGGTTTATTGTAGATTAGAGTCTCACAGACTTTGCTGTCTGGGCTGGCTTTGAACCATAATCCTTAGATCTCAGCCTCCTGAGTAGCTAGGATTACAAGCGTGAGGCACCGGTGCCCAGCAAATAGCTTATTTTAACTAACACTTATATACCACCCATGTTTGAAGTAAGACTACATTGACTTTATAGATTGACATATAGATCTATTGTCTATTACCCAGCTTGGTATTTCTTGTATAAAATACATGCAACATGGGGCTGGGAAGGTGGCTCAGTGGTAGAGTGCTTGCCTTGCATGCATGAGACGTTGGGTTCGAGTCTTCAGCACCACATAAGTAGAAAAAACCAGAAGTGGCACTGTGGCTCAAGTGGTAGAGCGCTTGCCTTGAGCTGAAGAGCTGAGGGACAGTGCCCAGGCCCAGAGTTCAGGCCCCATGACCGACATTCATCATACAGTGTTTTAAGTTGCACTTTTTCCCAAGTAGACAATTTAAGACAATTTCAGGACAATATGATAATGATTTTTAAAGAAATTTCAAGAATGTTTTTGCCAGAATGTGTTTCCCCATGCCAATTAGCATGGCCCTATCTTTGTCATGCATTTCTGAAACAACTAATTCTTCATGTTTTCAGCCATATTCTATCAGCTTTGTGCAAGTTAATTTAATTCCAGACACAACGTAACAACGGTAGGGAATATATGATCATGTTTATGAAATGCTGCAGCATATATAAAATCAGCCTCGTCATTTGGCATTTGGTGGAAGGTGTGGGGAGCAGAAGTGTGACTCAAGTCAGGGCTAGAGACTAGACCTCTATGAACAACAGACTATTGTTGGCCTTGATCATTATGCTTTACAGGCAGATAAATGTCAGCTTATTTCACAAGTTGGTTAAACGAAGGTCTATGAATAAGACGTCTAAACTATCCAGTCACGTGTACACACAAGTCAACTGTCAATGTGAACAAAATAAACAAACAGGAAAATGGATGAAACTACCTCTGTAATATTTTCTTCATCCCTACCCGCACTAGTTTCATGTTCCATAAATTCTTAATAGAAACTTCAAGAGGTGCTAATTATGAAGCCTATTCTAGATGTGCTTGAAAGTCCTGGCACAGCTTCAGCTAAGGATAAAAGAGCAGGGTAAAGACTGGTCTCAGGTAGTCTATAGAAGGTCACTGATGACTGAGGTAACATGGCCTTTCAATGTTTCTTCTGCAGAAGGAACTCACATAGGAAAGCCTTCTCAAGAATGTCATTAAAAACAACTTCCCTTGCTATCCAGGGACAAGGGCATCATGCTGCTCACACCCAGCTACCTGCTGTCCTAGGCAGCCAAGAAATCAGCTCCAGGCATCCAAGACCTTCAAGCTGCTGACCCTCCAGTCCTCAATAAAGTGGCGCTGATGCTCTCTGAGAAACTGAACAGATTTTTCTGGGTTCCAATTATGAGTTGGGGGTTAATGTTGGCTGGAATGGCCGACCAGGCCAGGATTGAAGAAAAACTCAGCTTGGCTCAATGCAATGTTTTTTGATTGATGAAAGATACAACTAATAAATTAAAACAAAACAGTGTCTAAATAAAAGAGTGTCTGACCATCTGATTAATCTAGATGTGGTCATAACCACTGGGACCTAGTTTATTATTTTATTATTGATAAGGCAATGCTTACTATCTAGCTAATATTAGACACTAGTATTTGATTCCATAGAATAAAAAAAGCAAACTTATTAACAGTCTGTCTTTACCAATTGGCCTCTATAATTATAATTTATCTAGAGTAAATAATTCTTGAACATTAAACAAATAATATAAAAAGTTTATTTTGCTCAATGCTTTTTTGTCTTTAAGAATTTTGTTGAAGAAGTATCCTATTGCTGTGATAGTTTTCTTTTTCAAATCTATACGTTTGTACTTATATGAAGGCTCTTCGTAAGGTAGATATTTTCTTTAGAACCATCCAAAGTTCTCTCATTCCCTCTTTCTTTCTCTTTCTCTCCATGTATGTGTGTGTGTGTATGTGTGTAATCCTGACTCTGTGTGTGTGTGTGTGTTGTAATCCTGCTGTAATTTGGATTTTAAGTATCCTCCACAGATTCATGTATGAAAGGCTTGATTCCCAACATGGTACTATTAGGAGGTGGTAGAACCTTTGAGAACAGAGAGTGTGGAGGGAAAGAAGAATAACAAAATGCTGACACAAGGACACAGGATGACCCATTGCAACAATAATACTCACAAGACACTATGTTGGGAATGAACTTTACAACTTCGGGGTGTGGGGGAGGAGGAGTGAGGGAGATTGGAGAGGGAAGGGATAGTGGGAGAACAATAAAGGAGGGACTAACAATGCTGGACAAGAAATGTACTCATTCCCTACTCATGTAACTGTAACCCCTTGTACAGCATCTTTACAATAAAATTAAATGTAAAAAAAAGATTGTGGGATCCTGTCCTCTTTCTTTTCTTTTCCTTTTGTCCTTTCTCCTCACCCATCAGATGAGCAGCTTTGCTATATCATGTACTTCCAACACGAGGTACTATCTTACCAAAGGCCCAAAGCAAAGAGCCAGCTTGATCCTGGCCTGGAACCTCTAAAAGTATAAGCCAAAATAAATTCTTTTTCTTTACAAGTCAATTAACTTGAGTATTCTGTTTATAGTAACGGACAACTGAAAGGCACAAATCAGCCATTGCCATAAAGGATGCAGAAAGGCTTCTAAATTTCCATATCTAGCTTTGTGGAGGAGGAAACATACCACATAACAGCATTCTGTTCCCATGTGGCATCTCATCTAAAAAAAAAACCCCAAAACCAAAACTATTTTGAAGCCTAAGTGAATTTTCACACAGAATACATAAAATGAAAAATATCTTTTTTTAATGATCAAAACCTTTTGGAGAACATGTAGATTTATGACTGTTTACATATTTTTCCATTGTTCCTATTATCTTCTCTGGGCTTCCCATCTAAGGAAAGTATTCCTACAACAACCCCAGAAAAGATCTGAGCTGAGGCTCTAAAGTCTTACAGGATGCTTTGGCAACATTTACCTCTGCTTTTCTTGTCACTCACATATGAATATGTTTGAGGGAAAAAAGTACCTAAGCAAGTATGACAATCAGAAAACATATTGAGCTATACATTTATTTCTTTTTTAGTGACATGAAAGTATTCTTTATGACAGTATTGTTATGTGTACCGTTCATTATACATTTATCAAATGCCATAAAACTTTCAACATCGAGAATGCAACCTTAGGGTACCACCCCAGTGGAGGATTTTTTAATTGAAATTTTATTGTAAAGGTGACATTTAGAGGGGTGACAGTTACATAAGTACATGAGTACAGTTAACAGTGTCACACCTCTCTCATTTTCTCCAAGATTTTCCCCTCTTGATCCCCTCCCCCCCAAGTTATAAAGTTCATTTCCAACATAGTGTCTAGTGATTATCACTGCTGAATTGGTTCACCCTTTGTTCTACCATTTCTGGGCTTCCCCTTCCCCTCCCCAAATCAGATAAACTTATATACAAGACAAAGGGTACAGAAATAAAAAACTGTGACAAAAAAGGAATAAACCAAAGAAAAAAATACAAACAGTACAACAACAAAAAAATCTTGTTTCCATTTCTTAGAGTTCATTTGGATAAGCATCATTTTCACACAGTGAGAACAAAAGAGAATGTCCTTAGGAAAGAATCACAGGGCCTCAATAGCTATGTGCATATGACCGTCTAATAAATACCAATATATAAATATATACAATAAATTACCAATCACTTCCAATAAAAGCCCCACCTGTGTCCCCAGCTTCTCAAATACATTCTTTGTCCTAGGCAACACAAGCTTCAACCTTAAACTGAGTCCAACACAGGATTTTTATTAGCCTATAATTCTGAAGTATTTATATAGTCGTAGCTATTTACAAAACAAAATTTTTTGGGAAGGGAGTCCGATTGTGGGGCCTGAACTCTGGGCCTGGGCGCTGTCCCTCAGCTCTTCAGCTCAAGGCTAGCGCTCTACCACTTGAGCCACAGTGCCACGTCCGGCTTTTTTCATTTTGCTTATGGTGTGCTGAGGAATCGAACCCAGGGCCTCATGCATGCAGGCAAGCGCTCTACCACTGAGCCACCTTCCCAGCTCCTACAAAACAAATTTTATGGGAGTGCTAACATATCTTTCTCCAGCTGTCCCCAAGGACATCTTGCAGAATAATAGTACAACATCCCAAACTGGGAGAATGATAATGAAACCAACCAGGAAACTTTAAATTTCCCAAGTTTTTAGATTTCTCACATTTATTTGTGTGTGTGTGTGTGTGTGTGTGTGTAGCATGTGTACATATTTTGTGCAGTTTTATCACACATGTACTAATACTGTATTCAAAATATAAAGTTTTCCATCCCCAAAGTGTCCTAACCCCTATCACCTACCAATCTCTTTTCTGTCTCTACCCTTATAATTTTATTATTTCAAGAATGTCGTATGAATGAGGTCATCCAGTGCTGTATTTTAAGACTGGATTTTTCAACTCAATATAATTCCCTTCAAATGGATCCAAGTTTTTGCCTGTATCAATAGTTTTTATTGCTGCGTAACATTCCTGGTACAGATGTGTCATAGCTTGTTTAGCCATTCACCTGTTGAAGGACATTTGGGTTGTTTCCAGTTCTGAGCTATTATGAATAAAGCTTCCATGAACATTCATGTACAGGTTTTGTGTGAACATAAGTTTTCATTTCTCTGGGATACATGCCCAAAACTACAATTGTTAAATTGTATGTAAGTGCATAGTGAGTTTTTAAAGAAACTGCCGAACCGCCTTCCAGAAAGGCTGAACTATTTCCACCAGCAATGTGTGAGCAATTTGGGGTCTCTGCATCCCCACTTAGCATTGGGTGATTCATTGGCATCTAGTGATATGTTGTGGCTTTAATTTGCATTTTCCTCATAAGAAACAATGTTGAACATCTTTTCATGAAGCTGCTTACCATCTGTTTGCTAATACTTGAAAGGATTACCAGTTACATAGATAAACTAGTCACAAAGTTGTCTAACCTGATGAATAACAACACTAAGCTTAAAAGAGCATATTTCTTTAGATTTCACATATGAGCAGGATTGTGTGATATTTACCTTTCTATGTCTGGCTTATTTCACTTACCATAATGTCTTCTTGGTTTATCCGTGTTGTCACAAATGACAAGATTTCATCTTTTCAGGGCTAAATAATGTTATATGGTTTATACATGCCACATTTCCTTTATGCACTGGTCCGTTCATAAACACTCTGGTTAAATCCATAGCAAGGCTATTGTGAATAGTGCTACAGTAAACTTAGCAGTACAGATGTCTCTTCTACATACTGATTTCATTTCCTGTAGATCTATACCCAATAGAGAGATTGCTGGGTCGTGAACTATTTCTAATTTTTAAAGGAATCTTCATGCTATTTTCCATAATAGCTATACTAATTTACATTCCTTTTCCCCTCAGTAGTGAAGTTTGAACCTAGGGTCTTATGTATACTAGGCATGTACTCTTCCACTTGAGCTATGGTCTGGTATTTTTGTTAAACTTTGCTTTTTTTCTTTTTTTAAAGAATACTTTTTATTATCTTTAAGATGGTGTACAAAGCAGTTGCCATTCAACAAAGGGGTTTATGAATAGAGTGCATCTTGGTCAATGTCACCCCTTTCGATTCTCACCTATCCCTTCCAACCTGACTCCCTCCCTCCCTTTTCTTAATTTTGTAAGTTATATATTAATTTCTTGCCATTTAACAAAGCAGTTTATGTATGCAATGCCTTTTGATCCGTGTCATCCCTTCAATTTCTTCATCCCCTCCTTAATCCACCTTTCCCTTATTTTTCTCAATTCTGGGGTGTATACAATGAATTATTGCCTGCATCCTCACCCCTGCCCCCTTCATCCTTATACCCCTCTCTTTTTAGCCTCACCCTCCCATCTTGCAAGTACCCATTTCCTAGCACTTATTTTGTGGGGCTTTCACTTAATCTTTCTAAAGAACTACTATTTGAGCTCTCCATAGAGTCTATTATACTTCAGTTAATCCATTTGTAATCCCTTGCATGCCACCAGTGTGTCTACTTAGAGAATTATAGGCACATCCTAACTACCACAAAAGATGGAATCCATGAAACCTTTGTTTCTCTGGCTCAGGCTTAGTTAACAGACTTCTCAGAAGAAGAAGTAAGAATGGCCAAGAGACACATGAAGAAATGTTCAATATCTCTGGCCATAAAAGAACTGCACATCAACACAACACTGAGATTCCATCTCACTACAGTTAGAATGCCCATTATTAAGAAAATTAACAATAACAAATGTTGGTGATGATATGGACAAAAATGAACTCTATTATACTATTGGTGGGAATGTAGGCTTGTTCCATCACTCTGGAAATCAGTATGGAGGTTCTTCAATAAAAATAGCTGGGCTCTGGTGGTTTATGCCTATAATCCTAGCTACTCAGGAGGCTGAGATCTGAGGATTGCAGCTCAAAACCAGCCCAGGCAGAAAAGTCTGTGAGATGCTTAGCTCCAATTAATCAGCAGAAAACCAGAAGTGGAGCTGTGACTCAAAGTGGTAGAGTGCTATCCTTGAGCAAAACAGCTCAGGGACAGTACCCAAGCCAGGAGTTCTAGCCCCATGGACTGACAAAAATAAAACATAGAACTACCCTATGACAGCAATTTCACTCCTGGGCATTTATCCAAGAGAGCACAAATAAGGCTACAGTAAAGCCACAAACACAACCAGGTTCATTATAGCAATACTGACCATAGCCAAGATAGTCAATCAGCCCAGATGGCCCTCAATGGAAGAATGGATCAAGAAAATGTGGAATATATACACAATTGAACTCTATTCATCCACAGAAAGAATGACATTGTACTATTGGTAAGGAAGTGGAAAGACTTGGAAAAATCGTTTTGCTTTTTTTTGCAACAAGTCTTGCAATTAATCTTTGCCTGGGAAGCCTTCAAACTCACCTTCTTCTACCTCCTAAATATCTGCAATGATAGACATGTATCACCATATTCAGCTTAATTTACATTCGTTAGCATAAGGCCCTGAGTTTAATAAATTACCTGACAAATGAGGACTCTGTTTGGATATACAGGGAAAGTGTGAAGAACAAGTTTTAGTATTATCACTAAGAAGAAGAGGAATCCAGTAAAAGTGACTTGTAAAATTCAGAAGAACCTAAGTTAGCCACATGCAGTTATGGCTGATGGGTCTCTGGTGACACTTCATCCATAGAAGAATGGAAGACAAGACTAAGGAACCCAAATTAAAGATTTTTCTCTTGAAAATAAAAATACATTATATAATAGGGCTAGAGACATGTCTCGGTAGTATGCTAATATAGTAAGCATGAGGTTCAAGCCCCAAGAACAACCAAAAAATATTGTATGAGAGAATGAAGAGGAAACTATTTCTCATTTAAGTAAAGGATGATACTCAAGAATATTTTTTCTGTTGCTCACATTTGAGGATTTCAAGAATGGGTGCCCTTTCTTATAAAGAACATCAGAAATAGTTTTGGGTCATGACGCTTTATGATTTCAAATAACAGTAACAACAACAACAAGAAAAAGGTGCTTCTCTGTTTCAAAATTATATTTAACACTTAGCTATGTTTTGAAATTCATGAGCCCAAGTCTCTGGAATGTGTTCCACTTTAAATTGCTCAATCTCATTAGCAAAAACCATCTCTCACACAATTAAATCTAGTCTAAAGACAGCTACTGGAAAATACTACCAGACTGGGCATGAAGTCAAATGAAGGAAAAGTACAAAAAGAAAATATCAAAACCTGTGAGGTGTTTGGAAACATATTTGTCTTTTCTGTTTGCAATGAGACCAAGTTCTGTGCAATTTTTATGTACCTGTTATCCTGAATTGAGGAAAGAAGGGTAGGTATGTGAGCAATATGTGTATACACACATATGTGATTATAATTACTTCAGTGTACACAAATGCTTATGTACTATTTGAGTGCATATTGCCCACACAACTCAGCCAGTAAACATAGGAACTCTTTGTTTTAGTTTTTTCCAGCTAATTTCTTCTTCTGAGAAGAAGAAATGTCAAACAAATGTCAAAATGATTTGATATAGTAATTTACCTATCTCAAAATGCCCATGCCACATTGTCTTCTTAGAACCACACTTTAATGTGGAAATGTGAAGCCTGTGTCTTCCTTTGAGAATGGGTACAGTGTGACTGTACTATGATCATGATGCTAGAACTCAGTCATTTAAGGCAGGTGAAACAAAAATCGTAACACAAACTGGTTCTTTGCAGACCTCAGCTGATTGCTTGAACTTATCACTTTTCAACGACATGACTTTATACAGTGTGGTCCAATCCTAGCCTCATAAAAACATGTTTGAGAAAGTCAGCAAATATGCTCAGAGCACTGACTTGGTGCCAACAAGAACAGCACCAGCCTTTTGACAGGCTTGCTGCCATGATCACTTGAGGTGGAAAGATGACCCCCAACTCCCAGGTGGAAAGCAAATGTCAGTGTCTTGGAAAGTAGAAGGTCCTTGGGGCAGAGGCTTAGTCACTCAATGTCAACAAACTACAAGCCAAAAACAAAGTCATGTTTGAAAATGAAAAGGAAATGAACAGTAACAGAAAGTTAACTGTCCCACCAATTTCATCTTTTCTTCCACTAGAATCCATGTGGTATTCAGCTAGGGTAATTTATTAGAGCTACTTATAGAGTCGATGTTTGAATTGTGTGTGTTTACAGACACATAAATGAATACAATTACAATCACTCAGAATACACATAAAGTCAAAATAAGAAAGAGGTTTGGTACTTTTTCTCATATATATATAGTCTTTCAAGATTGGCAATGATATTCAAAGAAAATTGTACAACCTCCTCAGGCTAGAAAGAATGTGTGACCTTTCAGTGAATTTGTCACATATCATCTTGTAAGTACTAATCCTGTTCTGTTTCATCAAAGGTCACTTTTATCAACATCCAGCAGGTGGACTGAACGATAACTAGATTGGCATACAAAATCTGAAATGATGACTTAAACTTTACAAATCCCTGCAAGTAGATAAACTGCTGGATTGAAAAATGGCACCTAGGTGGTTTACCATCCATGAAAGTGGCCTCCTTGAGTACTTCACTCAGTTGAATTCGTCAGCTCAATTTAATTGATTTAATTGAACCAAATTGACAAGATCTATACACAATGTCAAAAATATACCATAACTACCTTGCAAACCAATACACTCACTTTCAAGGTTAACTTAGCATTACTCAAAGCTGTCATTGATAGGGTAGGAGACAGCAACAGGAATGTTATCCACCCAAACGTATTTCCTCAAAAACATACCTTAAACTATACCATTAACTGTATCATTTGAGACTCTCAATTCTAACCACCAAAAGCTCACATCAACTTAGCTCAAGCTTCATTCTCCAATTCTTGAAAAATTAGAGTGCAAATCAGTAATTGAGGTTAGTTATGTGGTTCAAATAATGACCTTTGGTACTTAGTAGGATAAACTGTGTAAATAATGTGTGCATGTGTACACGCACACACACACATCATTTGGACAGTATAGTTAAAGCTAATGTAGCTACATTGACTTGAATATTGGAGTCACAATGGAAGAGCTGTCTCTTGCTCTCTTAGCTCTTCTTTCTATAAACTTGACTTGAGTTTTTCTACTTACAACGACATCTACAAAGCCCAAAATGAATTTCTGAGTACTTTTGTTTGCACATTTATTTACCTGGTTTGATAATTTTGGGAAAAAGACCAATTTTCTTTGTCCATTTCTACATTAACTCTAAAAGGGGGCTTTAAATTTAGATTGTCAAAGCACAGAAACTTTGAGCTAATTGCTATTGCCAAAGAGATAAATCACCCCAAATTAGTCCATATGGTTCACATGCCCATCTCTGGTATCAAGTAGGAAAAGTGCAGCTTCTCAAAATGAGGAAATTTAAACACATACACACACACACACACACAAAACACACACATGCACACACACGTGCATGCACATAAATCTTTTATCCATTCCAGTTAGTTTTTTTTCTTTGCCATATTAATAATCCTCTTCTTAGATTTTTCTCATTTAAGATAAAAAATGCTGATAACTACCAGGCACAGTGGCTCTTGCCTATAATCTTAGCTACTCAGGAGGCTGAGATCAAGGTTCAAGATTCAAAGCCAGCGCAGACAAGAAAGTCCACGAGACTCCTTAATTAACCTTCAAAAAAATAAAAGGAGCAAAAGTGGTGAAGTGCTACAGTGCTAGCCTTGAGCACAAAAGCTCCGGGATAGTGCTCCATTCAGGCCTTGAGTTCAAGCCCCAGGCCTTGCACAAAAGAAAAAACCTGAAAATTATCTTATTAAGTGAATAAGCCTTTAGTATGAATGAATGTATTGAATACTTTAATCATAGGTAGGAGATGGGGAAATATGATACCATTGATTGTTAGTAATTAAAACAAATTAAAAAGGCCCAGGATGAGGTGGAGAAAGACCGTTTAGGACGGTGCCAAAGATAAACTTTACGTGTTTTACAGTTTTGCTCTTGGGCATAATTTTGATCTTCAAACTAAAAGAAGAACTATCCAAAGAAACAGCTTCTAGCAGCATAAACAACAAGCTGCAAACTCTTTCAGCACCAAAACAAATAAACTCTTTCAGCACCAAAATAAACAAAGAAATGTTGGAGCATGTATATTAAGGATAATAATGTGTTTATTTGAATGATGGAAGGGAAGGGGAAAGACAGGATGGTGAGACAAAGAACAAGGGCGAACCAATGCACCAGCGACATACACACGACAATGTGTTAGAAATGATCTGTACAACTTGGGGGAAATTGCAGGGAGGGAAAGTAAGAGAACAATAAGGGAAGGGGTAACAAATTTGATTTTAAAAAATGTACTTATTGCCTTACTTATGTAACCCCTCTGTACATCACCTTGGCAATAAAAATGGATAATAATGTATTTTTATGAAAGCCCAGACTGATGTGCCCAGAGACAGTCCAGATCCAATATGTCAAAAGTCCTATCAGATATTAAATATTATGTCTGATTATCCCCAAATGGTACAGGTAATGATAGTGTAACTGTTTTCCTTAAAGTTACTCGAAAATCACCTTAACTGATTTGTCCAGTAAATATAGCATATCATAGCAAATATACTCTTTTAGAGTTTTGTTTTAATCATCTTTTAGTCGTGGTACAGAGGGATTTCCACGCAATGTGTCAGCTTCTGAGTACAGTGCATCTTGATGGAGGTCATGCCTTTCATCAGTCTCCGCCATGTCTCCCAGCCCCACCCATCCCCATGCTTTTCCAACTTCCATTTTCAGATAGATACACTGGATATAAACACTGCATTCTCCTACCCCTTCCCCTCTTCAGTTCCTCTACCCAGCTCCTTGTGTTTGCACACCCTCCCTGACACCTCAAATTCCAGCTTCCTGGTATGTATTTTGCCAGACAGTAAGTTCGTTGTTCTAAAGAGTTACATTGCTGGAAACTTCCCCTGCATATAGTATACTTTAGTTAGTACACTTGTGTGTCTATGTACATGAGCCTGTATATGCTTACCTATACATTTATAAATTAGATCTAACTCCCACATAGGAGAGAAAACATGCATCCTTTGTGCTCTGAGCCCGATATACTTCATTTAACTTTTTTGTCCAGGTTCAGCCCTTTCTCTGTTAAGGACATGCTAGTCTTCCTGATAGATGAGTAAATTCCATTTCATTGGGTACTTAGACCTTTACCTTAGCAAGCAACTTACAAATCAGTGAAGAAATGTCTTATTTACTGGCAGTTCCTTGTATTAAGCTCATAGTAAAGCTTCTGGACAGGGTTACATTTGAGTCGTTTTTCTGGACTACTTCTTATTTTCAAAAGAAATAACTTCAAGAGGTGGCGATAAACGAATCCCAGTTCAAGGCCAGCTGGGACAAAAGCTATCAAGATTCCTTTTCAAATACAAACTGGGTATGGTGGTCATGTCTCTAATACAAGTTATAAGGTGACAGAGGTAGGAGAATTGTGGTCCCAGTCCAGCTCAGGCAAAAAATACTAGACTCTCTCTTTTAAAAATGGGGGGGGGGACCACCAAAAAATGGGAGTGTGGCTCAAGTGGATGACTACTTATTTAGCAAAAAGGGCAGCACCCTGAATTCAATCCCCACTCCAGCAGAATAGATATATAAAGAAATACCCAATGAAAGATTCTACCACTTGTTCTAAGTTCAGAACATCAGCATTAAATTAGTTTGCTGCTGAGAAAGGAAATAACTATCAAACACTTGTTAGACCACCAAGATGATTTGGATAAGTGTGAACTATATGTTGTATTCGAAAACTGAGTCTTCCAATGAGGCAAAAATGAACTTGAACCTTGCTTCCACTGAACATTAGCTGAGCAGTCATGAACAGTATACTTCCATTCCTTTGTCAGTCTCTATTTAAACAATGAGATAAAAAAATTCCTCCTAGGACTTGTATGACTAAGACATTAAATTTGATAACATGAAAATCCTACCTGATACATAGTAGTTGCAAAGTTGTCCTCAACATTTCCTTGGGAATTCATGAGACCTGACGGAGTTCAGAAAGAGTAGGGTAAACATGGTCAGGGGTAATACCACAAGCTGGCTGAATATAAATAAAACTCCCATGTGCCAATTCACACGTGCATGGGAAGTTGTTTTCATTAGAACTGTAAAACGGTTTGGATGACGAGAAATTCTGACTGGTGTTTCGTGTGTGCAGGAGATTGAACCCAAGTCCTCACAGATGCTAAGAAGAGAGATTCTCATGAATTTCACAGCCACTAGTATTCTCTTCATATAAGAAATGTTTCTATGGCTACCTTTGCTGCTTTAAGGCATCTGAGTATTTTCTCTGGAACTTAGCAAGACTTTCCTCTTCCCTCTTGAAAGCAGAATCTGGAGACTAAACCATTTTTTAAAAAATATATTCAGACCCTTTAGCTATAACCACAGCACAGAATTCTCGTCATCATTGAAGAAGGTGATTTAATGATGACTATTAGGTAATGCTTCTAATTATTTTAATGGGGAGAGAAAGTTGGGTTTCATTAATTCTATAACAATTATATCTACCAGTCTCACGGCAGAGTGGCCGGGAAGCATTTAAAACTAATTATTGGTGCTTAGGTTTGAGAGAACTCATGACCTTATATTTAAATGTATTCAGAGCTGTGGGCTCATATGCTTGGACCACATTTCATTCCCTGTTCCATAGGCCTACCAGTGGAGCCTATTATTTTTTTAGAGCTGTAAAAATGCACACAGATGGAAGCAGATGCCTACAATTAAGCGGCCAACATATTTAATTTTGCCAACTCTTCAGCTCTAATACATTTATCTCTATTTCCCTTCTTGTCCTCTAAAGCCTTTCTACGGTATTTATTTGATTTAATATGTGAAAGTAGCAGCGGCCTCCAGCACACTCAGTCTCAGTAGTGTAGGGGGTTGATTTTTAACTACACTGTGAAGAAAAATACTCCTTATTTTAACATTCAAGAAAATGATGCTCGGGCAATTAGACTTCTCTTCTCCCCACCCCCCACGTGCGAGGTCAGTTTGACACTGCGAATGGTTAAATCATCCCTGACAAAGAGGCTGAACTTGGCCGAAGTTCCATAATGAGAAATCCAGATGACTGGTATCATTTGTAATGTGAGTGCCCTGCACTTAATCTAGCACTGGTTTGTTTTTGTAAGAAATAGCAATGACTTAAAAGCAGTCATTAGGGATGTTTAAGGTTTTGACTGTTTTGACACTAGATGTGGTCTTCACCTTTAATGGCATCTTTTCACATTAAACTCCACACATAAATAAGCCGTGTCTGCCTTCTCTAGTCTACTCTGTTGTGTGGGACCAAAAGGATTCCAGCAGCCTCCCGTCCTGGTTATGCAAAGTACAGAGCTCACTGAAGTACAGGCCTGAACCCACTGATAAGAGCAAAAAAGCCAGTGCCCAGGGGTTCAATCCTAAGACTAAATCTTCTGGATTTTCAATGGTCGCTTACATGAAAATACAGACTAGTGTACTTTTCCTAAGATGAAGGGAAAGAAAGATCAGATGTAAGTTTCGTGAAGCCTCAAGCAACTTATATGATGGTCATTAAGTCAACATGGACTAAAAAAATACTATTACAAGAACTCTAATTACTGGCTTTTCTGTAATGAATCTCTGGATTGGCCTAGGTCTCTATGACGAAAGCCTGAGCATTTATAGACTGTATTATATTTATTGGCTTAAGCCCTTTTCATTTTATAGGGGAAAATAAAAGGCAAATTGGCTTTCTTTTTGGAGTTGATCAACATAAAACAATTCTCCAATCAGTTCAAACAAAATAGTAACCTCACTAATTTCAACTTGACCCCGTCTTATTTAATTACTTCCTTTCCTTCATTCCTCCAAACTTTCTTAACATGACTCAACAGAATTTGCCGAAATGTATGAAGTGATCAATTTTGTGGTATATTAATAATATTTCACAAGGAGAATATAACTCTGATTTTTATTTTAAGAATCAAAAGACCAGTGAGTCTTCATGTTGACTTAGTACTATATAGGAGGAGAAGTCAATTTCCAGTAAGCATTTAGTTCCATGATTGGGGCATGTGAATTAAATTGATGAGAGACAAATTAACAAGAAGAGTTCATATTAATGTGGTATTAATATTTTCACAGGCCTGGGGACTTTACAGAAAAGGAGTATATGGCCACAAAAAGCTAGGACAATAGATTACTGGTCAAAAGAAAGAAAAAAATAATTTAGATTGCTATGAGTAGTAAACGGTGGAAAGATAAGCATACAAGGAAGAAAAACCAATGGCAGACAGGGTGTTTTTAGCATGATCTGTTTATGCAGACTCCTCTTGGTGCCTCTTCTGTTTTCCTCACAGCCATCAAACACTTCCTAGACAGAAGAATTGTGGTACTTCTTATTTCTTCTACTGTTAGTCAGATAAGGACAGCTCCCAGAAGGCTTCTTTAACATCTGTTGGTTCTCAATTGCCTTTGGCTAAAATAAGCCATAAGCCAAAGTGACGTATTGGGAGGGGTGGGGATAGTAAACTCCACTTACTCTTTACTGAATTAACAGATATTTCTTAATTCAATATATGGGGATCTGGCATCCAGTTTCCTTATGCAGTGGAGAAATGTGTTGGAAATCAACTTCTAAATAGCGTTTGTGGTCTGGTATTCTTTATTTTCTTCGTATGTTCATCGTGGTTGTCATAGAACATGTGCGTGTAACTTATACACAGTCTTATTGGGCAAAACCTGAAAATAAATAGAATCTACTAGTGCCTTCTCTAAAATTTTTGTCCATTTAAAAATTAAGATGCTATTAGATAGACTCAAGGAAAACTGTCATCTGTATGGGAGATGAAATTAACAGAAGATAACTAATGAGCATAGAGTGCTGCTTAAAAGCAAATTAAAAGCTCACAGAGCTTCTCATCATCCCATTTATTAATTCAGAGTGCCACTGTGATATGCTGCTTTTTCCCCCTCGTACATCCATACTTCTAAAAAGGGTAGAAAGCCAAAGTGAGTACGACTCTCCTTCATTCCTGCCCAAGCACTGCATCTCACTACCAGCCCAGAACCACTACTAATACGACCAGAACTTGCTTAATATAGATCTTAATATAGATGAAACACTTGACTTTTTAGACCTGAATCCCATCCTTAATATATCTCATTAAATACATGCGAACATTCAAATTTTTTTCAAAATAAAAGTCAAACGGTGTCTTTTCCTAAGCATTCCAGAGAAAAGATGATTCAACTTGAAGTTCCAAATAGTCCTTTAAAAAGAATTATGTTGGAAGTAAGGTCCCAGTGTCTTATAGGCAGAATTATGAAGGACAAAATTTCCAGAGTTAGCTTCAGGAGAGAAATGTAGTTCCAAAGAATAGCAGAAGTGGGTATCTGGTAGGTTACTTTGGCTTTCTTAATAAGGAGAAACGAATTTCTAAAATGAGGCCCAATATGATTTTTCAACAAAAATAGCTACTAAATTGAGGATGCTCTTTCATGAAAGAGTAAGGAAACTTCTTTTCAAAGTACTGGCAATCCATCAGGGAGGAAAACTTAGCTGTACCGTCCTGTTATACAGGCATCCCCGGCTCTATTTATATTCCACAAGGACAGAAAATGCATCTGTCTAGTGTTGGAAAGACACTAGAGGACTTAATTATGTGAATCCCCTCTCAGTGGTTGAATAAGAAGGGCGTATGCTCACATTACTACTCCCTGAACTGCACCCAAAACCTGGTCAGAAGGCAGCAGTAGGTCTGTTCAGGGAGCCAACAGGAAGCTCTCCTCTACTGAAGCCAGTTGGATAGGGATAAAGCTTGCTTCAGCTGGAAGTCATTTGGACTTTTCCTCAGACTAATCGGAATCAGTGGCTTAGGAGAACACACCAAAGGTGATCTCCCTTGCTCTGATCTGGTCTAGGTGCTAAGTCCAGCTGCTAAAATACTTAAGGGAAGTACCTGGAGTTGGCTGGTTGGATTCAATAGAGAACAGGATCCGAAAGAAAGAACTACTCACCAAATGGAAAAATGAGAATTCGAGGTGTGGTACATTCACAAAAGGTCATCAGTGCTTTCCAAAATTCCACTAGGAAATTTGGGTAATGACGGGTGGGTCTTCTACCACCCCTGAAATTGTCCTCTGGACTACCTAGTCAAACAGGTTTCATTAAGGTTGTGTCTTTAAAAAAAAAAAAAAAAAAGGAAAAAAAAATGTGAAACAGTTGCCATTCAGGCAACCAGTTAGCCCAAGTAAAAGCAGTAATGTGGACTTTTAAAACATTCTAGAAAGTATTGTGTATTTAAGATAAGCAGTTGTTTGTTTAAACATATGTCACGGAAGTGGAGCTGTGACTCAAAGTGGTAGAGTGCCTTGAACCGTGAGCACAAAAGCTCAGGGAGAGAGCCCAAACCCTGGGTTCAATCCCCACGGCCAACAAAACATAAATAAGTAAATACATAAATAAATTTCACAAAGGTGTTCTTTTTAGGGGGAACCCTTAAAAAAGGTACATGGTTCATGCTGGTCCCTTTTTTCTGCTAATTGTTTCTTGGGAAGGAATAGTCTTCTGGAATGTGCCTTGGAAATCCTACCACAGGAAGTTCTACTTAACAACCTAACAACATGGAGACTGACCTTCTCGGGTGATGGTTTTTTATAAGAAACGAAATTGAATCTTTGATCCATGAAGTTTATTGTAAATAGTTACATTGGCTAATAGCAATGATCTTAAATTAAAGAAGTACTAAATCTCAAATATGAGCTCACCTAAGAAGACAATAGGACCATCTAATAAAATCACTGGCTTGGAAAGTACAAGGGACTGAAAAATATAGGATTATATACAACATTCTCTCCCTAACCAGAAAGAATAGTAATTTGAGCTTACATAAACCTTGGTCAATTTTCAAGAGATTCCATATTCTATGACGCTGACTTAATACAAGGGTTTTGCATTTTATTGTTTTACATTTTAAGCTACCGATGCTTTGTGTTAGGCTACTTTCCCTGTATTATTACATTTAAAAGCTAAATAACGATGGAGGTAACTTTAATCCCATTCTAAGCTTCTCTTCTTCATTGTGAAACTACTTCTCTATTCTGGCTTACAGCTCATTTGCACACTACTTAGCTGGAATTTTGCTTTAATATAAAAAAGCACAATGTAAACAAAATATTTCAAATAATTTAGCTTTCAGCCTGTGAAAAAGGATAGTGTCTTGGGAAATGACTTTTTTTTTCTTTTTGGGCTTGAACTCTGGGCCTGGCGCTGTACCTCAGCTCTTCAGCTCAAGGTGAGCACTCTCACTCTACCACTTAAGACGCAACACCACTTCTGGTGTTCTGGTGGTTTATTGGAGATGATAGTCTCACAGACTTTCTTGCCCAGGCCAGTTTGACCTACGATCCTCAGATCTCAGCCTCTTGAGCAGCTAGAATTACAGGCGTGAGCCACCGGCGCCCAGTGGTAGTGATTTATTTTTTAAGTAAATGACTTGGGATATCCACACTACTAATTTTTCCTAATAAAATTTGGTATGTTCTTCAAAGTTGTCTGCTAGTTTGTAACTAAGAAAAGTGCTTGTTGTTGGGCTTCATAACAAACTACCACAAACTGTAGCTTAAACAAGAAGTGTAACATTTCACAGCTCTGATGACTAGCTGTTCTACATAAAAGAAACATCAGGGGGGCTGGGAAGGTGGCTCAGTAGTAGAGTGCTTGCCTTGCATGCATGAGGCCCTGGGTTTGATTCCTGCACCACAAAGCAAAAAGAAAAAACCGGAAGTGGCGCTGTGGCTCAAGTGGTAGAGCACTAGCCTTGAGCTGAAGAGCTGAGGCCCAGAGTTCAGGCCCCATGACCGACCAAAAAGAAAGAACAGGGTTGGTTCTTTTAGAGAACTGTTAGGGAAAATCTGGTCCATGTCTATCCCTCCAATATTTTTGTCACTTACTGCCATTCCTTGGCATTCCTTGGTCTGTGGAAATATTACCAGAGTGTCTATCTTCATCTTAAATGACATCGTGTGTATGTATGTGTGTGTGTGTGTGTGTGTGTGTGTGTGTGTGTTTAGTGTCTATCTTCATCTTAAATGACATTGTGTGTGTGTGTGTGTGTGTGTGTGTGTGTGTGTGTTCTCCTAAGAGCACCAATCATGTTAGGTTAGGACTCACCCTACTGATTCATTTTAGCTTGATTATGCCTATGAAGACTCTGCCTCAGGGTATAGCCACATACCAGAGTACTAAGCATTATGAGGACTTCAACATACAAAATTTGAGAATATAGAAGAGATGCTTTCTAAATATAGATCCCAGATGGGATTATAAAATGAAAGAGCTAAAACCAAGATAGTGATACCCCCAAAATCAGATAATACTTAGCACTTGAATGGATTCCGTTGTATTTTTATATCTATAACTTTATACTGTTCCCACAAATTAGGATTTTAGGATGTTTTGATTGTCTATTTAGTTGATGAAGGGGATCAAAGGAAAGTAAATAATGTGTCTGCTCTCACAGAATCTATGGGGCGGGGTAAGGGACAATTCTAAAAGCCAAATTTGTCATCACTTCAAGCAAGCAAGAAATAGCAAGACATTTTGTATGAGATAGGATGGCCACAGGCACAAATATATGTCACTCTGTCAAACTTCACTCTAGAATTCCACAAAGAAATGGTAGAAGTATCCGTTTGGTTTTGCCTATACTTTTTCCATACTCTGTCCTCTGAAAGTAGAATTTAAGAGCAACCTAAGAAGATATCTTAGTAAAGATTTTCATGAAAGAAATCTTTACCATACCATAATGAATTAGTTTTATAACAAGAGGCTCAGTGATGAGATTTAGTGTATTTTGCTTTCTTGTACAATAAAAAAAGTCTTTGTTATTATATGAAACTAATCTGTGGGATAAGATAACTCCTCATATGTCAGGTTATTAAATACCCAAAGTTAAAGCTAGTGGTTTTAACCACCCAAGAAGACGTTCTGAATTGTGCTACCCAGAACTTAATGGTATTTATGAAATAGAAATTGGGTCTAGAGTAGGAGGAAGATTGTGTGCCTTAATCAGCCATCTGTGACATGAAAATGACCTCATTCACAGACAATTACATGGTTGCCACTTGCGTTTAACGTCCTCCACACAGTTTATCCTTACAAATTACCCCTTGGTTATGAGTTTTCCCTAGTCACTGTAGGTCTACTGCTGGCCTATACTGGGCATCAAACCCTGGCTCACCTGTCAACAGTCCCTAGATCTACCCCAGTAACTGTAGGCAGGCATTAATCAGAAAGTCTTGCCAATCCTGACTTTATCTCAGAATGGTCGCGACTTTAGCTCAAAATGGACTCACATTTTGTTTTTTACAATAGTTTGTTAAAGAGCATTCTAGATCGAAGACAGACTACAACTAATCATTTTTATTTTTGTAACCATGTTGTTTAGTTTAAACCTTCTCTCTCCGTGCTTATTCCATAAATTTTTATCACTGCTTATTCTATGTGTGGTACTCCACCAGAAAGAACCTGTTATGGAAGGAGTAGAACACTCAACTGATGCTTCTTTAGGGAATGGGGGTACAGAATTATGTAAAATGTCATGTTTTCTCCATATGAGGATTCTTGCTGTTCTGCAAAAAGAGGTTCATTCCTTAAGTCCTTTTCTTTATTCTAAACTCGCACAATAACAGGCAGCCCAATGGCTAAGAAAGACTGGCAGAAGAGCCACTTAGGTCAAAACAGAGAAAGATATTTAGAAAATAAAAATTAATATCTGTACAGTAAAAATATAAGAAGCTCAAGAAGACAATCTACCAATTTATCAGATTTGACAATGAACACAATACTCAGTCCTAAAAATAGGATTCAAAACAATACAACTAAAATTTATCAGTTTTTTTCAAATCACACTAAACATTTTTCATGGGTTATTTTGGTAACTTACTTCCTTAAGAACTTAAAATGCTAGTGTTTTCCTAATTGCTTAAGTGAGGAGACTGAAGTTGTACTTGAAACATAGAATTGTTTGGTATCACAGCCTAAGATTGCATATGAGTTCTCTCAGCTTCCTGAGTCTGAGCTCAGAACCACTCACCCACCTTGCCAGAACCGTCTGGCACAGGCAGGTTTAGCACTCTGGAGAAGGGGTCGTGGATGGGTTCTGTAATGGTTCTATGTACATGGTTAAGGTGCTTCAAGATAATGTTAATGATGTTAATCTTTAATGCATAAAGATTGTCCAACATCATAAATAATTGGAGGATTCAATGAGTTATGTGCCACTGTTGGTTAACAATTTATCAGGAATGATAAAAATAACAAAGTCCCGATAAGAACAGTCTTCAAGATTGCCAGATGCTGGTAGGTTATGCCCATTAGCCTCGCTAGAAGGCTGAGAAATGGAGGACTGTAGTTGGAAGCCAATTTAGATTAAAAAAAAAAGTCATTGAGTATCCATCACCATAATAATCAGCAAAATGCAGGGGCTGGAGGCAAGATGTAAGTGGTAAAGATCCAAACAAGTAAGCAAGACAAGCATAAGGTCTTGATTCAAACTCGTATAACACCAAAAGAAGAAACAAAAATATATACCTAGATATCCCTAGAACATTACTATAAAAGAAAGTAGGATATAATTCAAGAAATAGTCAATCATTAGGTTAAAGGCCTCAGATTATTGACATGTTTTCTTTGGTCTAATTTGCCAAATCCTCCCACAGGCCTCTAATGAGGCATTTGTTAAATAAGACATAAGGGTTATAAAAAGCTTGGAGGAGAAAAGCTTGAGACTATGTGTCCTTATAGTCAAGAACTAGGATGATTTAAATAGAGTTGTATTAGAGGTACTATCTCTAACAAACTAGAAAATGATGGATATGAATTCATCAGGTTCGAGAGCAAACTGAAGCACTGCAAGGATCTAACTTAGAGTCTGCTTTGCCAGAAGAAGAAAGATAGGTCAAAAGTTACCAGAGGTATCAAAGAGTGTGGAGCAATGAAGGTTGAGGTATAGGTTAAGAATGACTTTCCATGGGTTCTCAAATGGGGGCTGGTTCATGGAAAAATGAGAGAGAAAGTGAGGTAGAGGATAACTCCTTGCAAGTTCATGAGTATTGGCTGTTGTTAGAGTGTATGTTTGTGTTTGTGTGAATGTCCAGGGATGGCTTCTTGGGGGCTTCCCCATTCTTCTTGGCAAAATTTCCTGATAGGGATCAGGGTCTCAAACAGCATCCTCATAGCACAAAGGATTGTCCCTTATCTGAGCTACATCCACACGACCACACGGTCTACCCTGCCAGATGGAATGCATTTTTCACATAATGCACTTGGCAGTAAAAGAAAATCTATTTTAAGCTGACTGTTCATTTTTCATGATATACATTACAAAAGCACTGGTATAGTCCAATTTATGTATAAGTGGACTTAAAACACTTTAAAATACAATGAAGCCATTTGGCTAAATGCTGACTCCTGGGAGTTAGGTTCCTATATGAGAGAGTGAGTTTTAGTCTCTTTATATCTATCTTAGAAATGTGTAAAACAGGCAGGATTCAGGTTGAAGCATAACAGACTTAGTGGGGTCCTAACCCATGGAATGGAAAGACCACACAACACAAGGATTGGAACTTATTAGTTGGGATAGATGAACCGCTCTGTGGTTTCAATAGAAACGCCTGGGATTGCTTTTCAAGTGTTTTAAATTTGATAATATATATACATATATAGACACACATACATATACTGAAAAAGTCGATGTGTGTGCCAAAGTCTTTCCCCTGTCTTCATTCTCCAAACCATATGGGTTTTAAAAGTTTGAAATGCATATATCTCTGATGTCTTCTCACAAATCCCTTATGAAAGATTGCCCTCTGAAGAAACTTCTACACTAAATTTCTCTCTAAAAGTTGCCACATTTTTCTAAAGCTCATGCCCTAACCCTTTGCCCCACTCTTCTCTGAATTATATAGAATAAACAAAACGGAGTGGACAAGCAAGTCAAGCCTTGATTAACTCCTTCTTCTCTACCTGAAGCACAGTGAGTTTGTGCAAGGCCCAGAACCTCTTTCTATTTCTTTTTCCTTACTCAGAAAGCAGAGACAAGGAACTAAAAGCTCCCTTGTGACCCTTCCAGCCACGGCAATGGTTCCCACCTTGTTGAAAGAGAAGAATGGTTTCCTAACTTATTCTTACCTCCAACTTTCCTTTACATGAATGAAGGGAATAATGGAATGAACCAAAGTTAAGTTGTAGTCAAGGACAGCATTAATCTCTGGTTCCTAGGGAGGATACTATGGGAAAAGGAGTTGAAATAGGGTCCTTTGGAAGAGATTTGTGACAACCCACTCAGCCACATCTCCTCATGTTAGAAATTGAAAGCTCCAAGGAAGGAATGTCAGAAGAATCAGGCAGGAACTGAACAAGGCATGAGTTCCCTGGCTATGCCCAAGGAACCCCACCCAGACCAGGTAGACTCCAGAGATGCAGAAGTAAATATCCCCTGGGACCACAGCTATATGGTGAAGGGAAAGTAAGGACAATACAGAAATGCAGAGTTTGGACCATCATGCAACCTAGGCTTATGTTCAAAATATATTGTCATCTCTGGAAGTGGCGCTATGACTTAAGCGGTAGAGCACTATCCCTTGAGCCGAAGAGCTGAGGGACAGCGCCCAGGCCCAGAGTTCAAGCTCCACGACCAACCAAAAAAAAAAAAAAAAAAAAGAAAAAAATATATTGTCCTCTCTTCTTTCTTACAGGATGGATTTTATATTTTAGCTAAGGATAATTTGAAAATCCCAAATTGGGATTTTAAAACATGGAGCAATTTGGAACAGTCAAATTTGTCCTCTGTGGGAGCAATGATGCTGTGTAAACTTCCTAAAGCTACAGGCCTGGGACCAATGTCAACATTCACACTTTCAGTTTCTATACATGCTAGTGACAACCAGGTTCAAAAAGCACATTTTAAGGTAGATTTGAAATTACAAAGTGAGGCAAGACATACAAGGAAGAAAAGCAGTCACTAATCTCCAGTAGCCTGAATATAAAATACAAGTTGTTAGCAAAATTTATTTTGTTATTTCCTTTTCTTTTTGAAGCCATGCATCTTAGGCTGGCCTGGAACTCTTGACCCTCTGCCTTTCAACTGCTTGGATTATAGGTGTGTACCACCATGCCTGGCTTCTCCAATCTTCCTTTCTAATGCTATCTTCTCTCAAGATGTCTTCAGCTACAGGTAGCAGGGGAGGTTGTGGGGAAACAGAGGTGGGAAGGGAGAGAATCCATAACCACGCTCTGGAGCAGATGTCTGCCTGGTTAGTCTCTAGGCTCTGTAAGGCCCACAGCTGCAGTGATTGTTTCGTTTGCTTTTCATGCATTTTACTAAGCCAAATGGTAAGAAAACACATAGAAGGATATGAATCTGTGCCTTGGGGTAGTTTCTACCTGCACCTCCATGGAGCTTCACAAAAGGGAGCTAGATCACAACAGTAGGAAAGAAGGTAATTCTTGGGGTTCTTATGTCTGTCTTCCTATATAAACCAAAGGAGTTCTTTTAGCAATTGTAGATGGTGTTCTAAAATTGCCCTTGAAAAGAGGACAAGGAATGATGCAAAGAATCATAATCATAATAGTTTTTTTGTGTATGTGTATGCATGTGTGGGAGAGAGACAGAGACAGAGACAGAGAGACAGAGAGAACCAGGACTTGAACTCAGGGACTAGGCATTGTCCTATAGTTTTTCTGATCAAGGCTAGTACTCTACCACGTGAGTTTCACCTCTACTTCTACGCCTAGCTTTCTCTACCACTTGAGTTTCACCTCTACTTCTACAACTAGCTTTTGGATAGTTAATTTTTTTAAGAGTCTCTAAGGTTTGTCTTCCCAGGCTAGCTTTGAGCAGTGATCTCAGATCTCAGCCTCTTGAGTAGCTAGGATTTACAGGTGTGAGCCACTGACACCCAGTAATAATCCTAGTGTTTGAAGGGCATGTTGTGAGTCTCATGTGGGCTGACAGCTCTGAACATAGCTAAATACTGGTTCCCTGGCAGGGAAGTGTGAAGGAGACTCCCTCACAGAAATGTTCCCCGTAACGCAGTGACCACTGTAGACAAGTCTACCCCAGTCCAGGAACAGTGGGGAGGTGGGGAGAAAATGAGGTGGGGGGGCGACTGTTTGCCATGAGCAGTTAGAAGGGTAGTATTGGCCCTCCATGCACAATCCACAGGCCAGCCCAGACTGTGAGGCACAGTGACAGACAACTACAATGGAAAAGATTTCTGTCTGTCTGCAACGAGTTGAGGGCTAGCCTCCCAGAGGGCAGGCAGGAGAACTCAATTACTCACCACCCTCAGCTTCTATGACTGATTTCTGCATTCATTTCTGCTATTTAATTGATTCTAAACTAACCAGAAATCCCCAGGGAGCCCTCAATCTCTGCTGAAGTAGCAATTTCACTGGGGCAAAGTCAGAACTGAGGATTTTGTGGCTGAAAATGTATAGCGAATGACCCAGGTCTAGCCGACTCTGTGACGCATAACAGCATACATTGCATGACTCATAGAAGTCAGGGATGGAAAAGACCTATTAAGTCATTTTTTCCATCTTCCAGCCATTGCAGGTTTACTCTCTGCCAAGGTAGGATTATATTCAAATATTTGGTCCTGTCTAGTTTGAACTGATTCAAGTAATAGGGCTCCCACAGCTTCCCTTGGGAGCTTAATTCCACAGGATCATTGATCTCAATCTTCAGAAAATGTTCCTGATGTTCACTTTAAATTTTCCTTTGCTCAATTTCATCCCATTAATCCTACTTATTACCCCTCAGGCCACCCTAAATAATACCCCTGTTTCTTTCATGTTGACATTCCTGCAACACTGGTAGGGAGGAGACTGGGGAATACAAAAATGTCTTCTTGGCTTGGCTCAGGGCCTTCAGTATAATATGAGGAATAGAAATGTTCTGAAAAATAGCTTATTATAATGTTAGGGGAGACTATGTGTATAAATGAGAAAGGCTTTTCCAGATTGCCTAAGGACAGGTCAGTCATTCAATGGCAGGTGTTTCTGAGTTTAACTGTACATTCGTAATATTCTGAGTCAGAGAGTAGCTCAGATGAAATGTCACATAATCGGCCACACTGCCACTTAAGGTGGATAATGGACTATGCCCTCACAGCCTTTGGGGGAGATAATTCTATATAATCCTCTGGTTATTTTTCCCTAGAGGGCAGGGATCACTTCAAATAGCACAAAACCACATTCGTTAAAGTCACAGTGAGTAATGTCCCTACTCAGGGCCTTGGGTAAGACTGGCTGGAGAGCCAGTGAAGTCAGTCAATCCCAGAGTATGTGGTTCCAGACAGAAGCCAGACAGGATATCCCGAATATCCCTTAAAGGATTTTTTTTTTGGATGCTAGGGGGCTTCATAAACATGTAAATTTGGGAGGTGTATCTCAAACCCATCTGCACCCAAACCCTAGACACATGCATGTTTAATAAATGTACTAACATGTCAACAGCACCTTCCATGGGGTAACTCTAATCCAATACCATCTGAGAATAGCCGGATTCGACTCTGTTGACTAAGCCAGTGTCCAAAGAGCAAGAATTTAGTTGGCAATGGGACAGAAATCAGGAGTTGAGGGTGAAGTCAGCTCAAGACTGAGAACAGAGAGAAGAGGGGATGAGAAGTTTTAGAAACGAAGGAACATTGACCATGGCCCACATCTATTGGCTGTCAGACATACTGTGGATATGTATGAAACCAGATTCACTAGACAGAATATCTGGATAGGTAAAAAGGTAAAAACGAGACAGAAACTGTACTGCTAGAAATGTCTCAAAAGTGATGCTCCAGAAAACAAAACAAAAACAGTGCTTAAAAATATTTTCATTACAGCCAGCCACAAGTCAATCAGTTCTCTGATTGGATTAAGGTAATCTAGTGTATCTACACGGTCCAACATTTGATTAAGAATTAACAGATGGCATTGATAAAGACTCATTGTATTTATAAGCTGCTTAGCTAAATGACAGCTCCTCTGTACAACTACTTAAGGATAATAAAAATTTTAAGAATTAACAGGCATACAGCAACAGTATAAAGAGAGAAGCAGGAGATTAAAAACATGTATAAATAGAACCCAAGTTTTGGAGTCATCAAGAAGAGATGTTTGAGAATTTCCCCTGAGAACCAGAACCTAGATTTCACAGCATATAATGAATCAAATGCAAATCTAGCATTAAAAATTGCAAGTATTCAAAAATAAAAGTTCAACATAGGAGTTTCAAAACTGACTTGAGGTCATTCTCACCTAAAGATGACTTGCTTTCAGTTCATTAAAAGTATATTCTTATTAGGTGTTGGTGGTTCATTCCTGTAATCCTAGATACTCAGGAGGTGAAGATCTGAGGATCACAGTTTGATGCCAGCACAGGCAAGAAACTCTATG
Source organism: Dipodomys spectabilis (assembly GCF_019054845.1). NCBI lineage: Eukaryota > Metazoa > Chordata > Mammalia > Rodentia > Heteromyidae > Dipodomys > Dipodomys spectabilis. The sequence goes on from NW_024870746.1 coordinate 14,715,997, forward strand.
AAACACTTATCTCTAATTAACCACCTAAAGGCCAAAAGTATAGCTGTGTATCAAGTGGTAGAGTGCTGGCCTTGAGCAAAATACTCAGGGACATTGCCTAGGAACAGAGTTCAATCCTCAGGACTAGCACACACACACACACACACACACACACACACACACACACACACACACACACAATGTATATTGTTTTCCTTAAGAACTTATCAGTATTAAGAAGGAAAGAAGGAAGGAAGGAAACAAAGAAAGAAAGAGAAATAAAAAGTAAAAGAAATAGAGAGAAAGAAAGAAACAAAGATAGAAAGAAAAGAAAAGGAAGGGACTGAAAGGAACAAAAAGAAAACAAAAGAAAATGATGGAGATTAAATTGACTTAGCAGAAGAGAGAATAAAGAACTAGAAGGTATACCAATAGAAAATTAAGATATCTAGGGAAAAGTAGGAAAATAAAAAGAAAATACAGGCAACAGCATAAGAAACACATAGGATATAGTAAAGAGATCTTAAAAACCATCACTTACAGCCCAGAAGGACAAACTACATTAAAGGGATAATGGCCATATTATTTCCAAAACTGAAAAAAAATCAAGCAACAGAACCAGAAAGTACTAAATGAACAGCACACAAATTCAAATAAAACTATATGCACATACAATAAACTGCTGAATATGAATATAAAAGAGCAAAGATGTTTTTAAAGAACACTGGTAGACATGAACCCCAAAGGATCAGTAAGACATCCACTCAACAGAAATAATAGAAACCAGATGACAATGAAATGAAATTCTTACCTTGTGAGAGTATTCTTTTAAGGTAAAGGTAACATAAACATATTTCTAGGGTAGAAAAGGTAGAATTCATTATGAATAGATCCATTCTTTGAGAAACTTAAAGAGGAGTCTTAATGTTCATAAAAATAATCCCAGGGCTGGGAAAGTGGCTCACTGGTAGAGTGCTCACCTTGCAGGCATGAGGCCCCGGGTTCAATTCCTCAACACCACATAAGCAGAAAAAAACCTGAAGTGGCGCTGTGGCTCAAGTGGCAGAGCACTAGCCTTGAGCTGAAGAGCTGAGGGACAGCGCCCAGGCCCAGACTTCAGGCCCCACAACCGACCAAAAAAAAAAAAAAAAAGTGATCCCAGAGGGATATATGAAAATTCAAGAAGAAAGGAAAGGTCAAATGATGAGTTAACTACTGAGTAAATGTAAATCAGTATTAACCACACACAGTGAGGATACATTGTGAGAGCTGACATAGTCTATATTAGCCAACCTTTCATTGCTATAATAAAATACCTGTTCCTTGTGCTTACTAGGCAAACACACTACCATTAATTTTTAATTTCTAAATCAACAAATAGCTAAGATGGAAAGATTTCAGTGTGTATCTCTCCAGTATAACCCTAAATGTAAATAGTCTTAACTCTATTATTCAAATAAGCTATGAAGAAAATTTATTTGTTGAGTTTGATGATTTCCAAAAACTCTTTTTTTAATAAGTTTTTTATTGTGAAAATACTGTACAGGGGGGTTACAGTTACATGAGCAAGTAATGAGTACATTTCTTATCCAGCATTGTTGCCTCCTCCTTTGTTTTTCCCCTACCATCCAGTCCCTCCCACCTCCTCAACCACACCCCCCTGCCCCCTCATCCCCCCCCCCCCACCCTCCCGCCTAAATTGTAAAGTTCGTTTTTCAACACAGCGTCTTGTACATCTCATTGTTACAATGAGTCAATCTGTATCCCTATTTAAACAATTTGTTTTTCCCTTCCCCTCCCCAAATTATACCAACATCAAATATAGTGAAAACAGGGGTTATACTGTGAGGGAATGAAGATATGGTCACCAAGAAAAAACAAAACAAAACATCAAAACTATCATATACTAGGTAAAGAGTCAAGCTGATACCCAAAGAAAAATGCAACACAAGAAAGACAAAAATATAAAGGAAGACAATCTGCTCAGTATTAAAATAATACCTTAATATGAACTCTGCAATCAGCACACAATTAATTATCCAATCCAAGCCACATCAAAGTAAGCTTGACTGGCCAAAACCAGAAATAAAAAATGGGAGGAAAAAACTTCCTCAGTATAAATTGAATAGTGTTTTAGAGCATTATTCTAGTTGGTACAAGAAGTATTACAAAATATTTTGGTAAGAGATAGAAATCAATACAAACAAATACTATATAATAATAAGTAAAATATAAATAAAATGATACATGAAAAATAAAATATAAGTAAATGATACACAATAATAAATTAACCATTGAATCCAATACTTTGCTGTCTACAAAACTCTCACCTTATTGGCAAAGACACACAGACTGAAAGTAAAAAGGTAGAAACAAAATAGAATCCAAAATCAAACAACAGGCATTATACTCAAATCTGGCAAGCGGATGTCAGGCCAAAATTAGTCAGAAGAAACAAATGAGTCACTAAGAATTATTAAGGCAAATAATCCATCAATAAGATATAAAATTGTAAACAAATATGCATTGAAATTGGCATACTTGAATTTATATGTTAAAAAATAAAAAAACAAGATGTAAAGGACAGATGAATCCAGATATAATAGTGAATGATTTCAGTATCACACTCTCATCAATAGCTAAATTACCCAGATCAAAGAATTATCCAGATCAAATTATCCAGATCAATAAAGAAGCCAGTCACTGGTGGCTCAGACCTGTAATCCTAGCTACTCAGGAGGCTGAGATCTGAAGATTGCAGCTCAAAGCCAGCCAGGGCAGGAAAGTCTGTGAGACTCTTATCTCTAATAAACCACCAGAAAACTGGAAGTGGCGGTGTGGCTCAAGTAGTAGAGCACTAGCCTTGAGCTGAAGAGCTGAGGGACAGTGCTCAGGGTAGTAATGGACAGTGCCCATGACCGTCAAAAAAAGTTTTTTTTAAATAAACAAAGAAACTTCTGAGTACAACTGCACTAGATAACAGATGAATTCAACAGAATATTGCATGCAGCAGCTGTGGTGACATCTTCAAGTTTCTGTGGGACCCATAAAATGGTACCAACACTGAAAATAATCTGACAAATTTCTTGTAACGTTGATCACACTTCTTTTTACTTTTTCCTACACTACACATAACACACAAGGATACACAGCAAAGCTGAATGTTTGAAAGTGAGTGCAGCCTACTCATTGTTTTACAATCATATAGGTTGGTTTTAGGTTTTGTTTTTATATACTCAGCTTTTTCTTTGAAGCAGGATTATGTTCAGGGAACTGGATTAGGTGATTTTTCAGACATCATCTCTTAGCAATCCATTGAGGTAGAAATGAGGTTTGCCTAATCAGGATGAAGAGACCAAAACACCAAGATTAAGACTTGATCAGCATTGATACTCACTAGACACCATGTTGAAAATAAACTGTACAACTTGTGGTCGGGGAGAAACTGGGAGAGAGAGAGAGAGGGAAGAGTGACATTGTCCAGAAAGAAAGTACCCTTTAGTATAGCCTTGTTTGTGATCATTTGGGTAAATGCTCAAAAGTGGGATTGCTGGGTCATAGGGCAGCTCGACATAGAGTCTTTTGAGGAACTTCCATACTGCTTTCCAAAGTGGTTGAACAAGTTTACACTTCCACCAACAATGCAGTAGGGTTCCCTTTTGGCCACATCCTCTTCAGCATCTGTTGTTATTAGATTTCTCGGTTGTAGCCATTCTAACTGGGGTGAGGTAGAATCTCAATGTTGTTTTGATTTGCATTTCTTTTAGGGCCAAGAGTAGCTGAGCATTTCTCCATATGTCTCTTGGCCATTCTTATTTCCTCTTCAGAGAAGTTTCTCTTTAAGTCTTTAGTCCGCTTATTTATTGGGCAGTTGTTTCTTTGAGGATTTGTTATTGGGGGATTTAGTTTTTTCTGAATTTGATGTCAGTGCCCTGCATCTTGAATATACAAAATGCTGAAACAAGGATACAGGATGACCCATTGTAACAATGAGATACACAAGACACTATGTAGAAAAGGAACTGTACAACTTGGGAAGTGGGGGAGTTGGGGAGGTGGGAAGGAAAGGGATGGTAGGGGAAAAACAAAGGAGGAGCTAACAATGCTCATAGGAAATGTACTCATGACCTTACTCATGTAACTGTAACCCCTCTATACACTATTTTTACAATAAAAAAACATTTAAAACAGAAAGTACATTTTATCTGACTTATATAACTGCAATTCCTCTTTACATCATCTTTACAATAACAATTTGGAAATGCAGTTTTTTTAAAAAAAGACTTGAATTACCTCATTTAGTAAATGATAAAATTTAGCTTCAAAGTGCACCCTCCTTTATTATTCTCAGGGATAATTGCCTCATTTTCCACTTTTTATCAGATTTCAAGATCAGACTTTTATCAGCTTTCAGGGTTTAAAAACATCTCCATGATTAACAGTGCCATAAATATTTAGCTTCTGCTTACACACACACACACACACACAAAAAAAAAAAAAAAAAACCAAAGTGACGTCTATGTGGATTAAAGAAACACAGGAAACTGCAAACCATAGCCATACCCAAGTGACAGCAATGAGGAAAAATACCTGAAAAATCTGAGCAATGGATCAAACAAGAAGCACTGCTGAGCTGTTAGTGCTGGCTTGAAATTTTCAGTGAGGGTCAGAATGGGTAAGGATTAAGGCTGCTGAGGAAATTGAGACCTTCCTAAACAAGATCCCTTCTGCCAGACAAGTCCATACTTCCTATGGATTGAATATTGGTGTTGCTCCTGAAATCACATGTATGCAGAAGCTAAACGCCAGTGTAAGGGGTACTATAACATGGGGACCTTAGGCAGTAATGAGGTGGTGAGGATCAGGCTGTTACAAGTAGGCTTAGTTTGCTCTTTTTTTTTTTTTTTTAATTAAAATTTTTTTTGTGTGTGTGAACATACTGTACAGAGGGGTTACAATTACATGGGCAAGATAATGAGTACATTTCTTATCAAGCATTGCAGCCTCCTCCTTTGTTTACCCTTCACATCCCTTCCCAGCCTCCCCTCCGCCCCCCACCCAATCCCACCCCCACCCCCCCACCAAAGTTGTAAAGTTCGTTTTTGACATGACGACTTGTACTTCTCATAGTTAAGAAAAGACACAGGGTCTGGTGGAGCATGTGACTTATGCCCGTACTTGGGAGGAGGCAGAAGGATGTCAGTATGGGTTATGTAGCCAGATCTATTTCAAAAAGAAAAGGTAAAAGGCCCCCACGCTTCTCTTTCTCTTTTTCTCTATCTCATTCTGTCTGTGTCTCTCTCTCTCTCTGTATCACTCTCTCTGCTATGTTAGAATGAGGTTACCTGCAAATCAGGAAGAAGTCCCTCACCAGACGCCAGATCTTGTAAGCACCTAAATTTTAGCCTTCCCCACAAATGCCCCTGTACACCACTTTTTCTATGTATATTGATCATAGTAGCCACAGCTAAAACAGGAGTGATTTCAGCATAGTAGTGCTTGAACAACACCGAAATTTCATGATGATTTTATTTATCTAGGAACACAATCCACTTACAACACATCAGTCATTGTTTTGTTTATCTTTCAGACTTTTGAATTTCAAACATATTTTCTTTGGTCAGGAACAACTTTCCTAAAGGACAACTTTCCTAAAGAAATCCTTTATAGATTTCCTAAAGGCAAATCTATAAAGGATGCTCCTAGAAACAGATGTGCATCTGAAAACTTCTGGAAATCAGATTGGAAGAAAGCTGATGCTTATTTTGTTGGCAAGACAAGGGGAGGTCAAGGGAGAGAGGCAGACAAATGAAGAAAGGAGTGGGAGAGAGTGCAGTCAGGAATTCATTATTGTACCACACAATTAAGAAAAATAAGGGAAGGGGGGTGAACAAGGGATAGATAGGGAGTGAAACTTTTGAAAGAGGCAACAGAACAAGATGCATTGTATTCATAAGCTGCTTTGTTAAATGGAAAAAAAAATTCAATACATATCCTACAAAATTAAGGAAAGTGAGGGAAAGGGTGGGTTGAAAGGAAGGGGTGAGAAAGTCGAAAGTGCTTCATTCATCAAGACACAATGTATTCATAAACTGCTTTTGAGTGGCAATTCCTCTGTACACTACTTAAAGATAACAAAAATATTTTTAAAAAATAAGCAGTCAGGCCTGGTGTCAGTTCCTCATGCCTGTGATCCTAACTACCCAGGAGGCTGAGAGCTGAGGATCACAGTTCAAAGCCAGCCCAGGCAGGAAGGTCCATGAGACTCTTACCTCCAATTAACCACCAAAAACCAAAAGCGACACTGTGGCTCAAAGGGCTTGAGTACTAGTCTTGATCTGAAGAGCTCAGGGGCAGACAGTGTTTAGGCCCAGAGTTCAAGCCCCATAACTGACAAAAAAAAAATCAATCTGACTTTAGAGCAACCAAGAAACTTATTCTTAAGGAAGTCAGTTGTTATTCTACTAATATAATAAAACGTATTTTCTTAAAAGGAAGTTATATCGACTTAATTCACTGTTTGTAAACACAGATTTTATTTTCTATAGAATGAGCTACATGAAAACGATGTAACACAGATGGCAGGCTGGTACCATAAAGAAAACTATAGGGAAGTACCTTTGTCTTTACAAAGAGCAGTGTGGACAGTTATGACTTGGTTAGCAACACAGATAAAAAACATGTCCTAGACCAAGGCTGAACATTTATCCTCATGGGACAGAATAAGGTACAGTATTGAGTATAGATACTAATACTTGGTCAACATCATTCACTTACACATTTCTGAAATAGAGGTTGGGCGGGGGTCACACTGGACTGGATAAAGAGGAAAAGTGGAAAAGACCAAGCCAAATTCTTTCCTCCTAATGTAACTGTGTAGCTTCCAGGAATTCCCACAGGAGCCAACCCCTATGACTCCAAGGTCAAAATTCACAACGCAAGGGATTTCTCCAGCAAAACTAGCTGCGGAGGAGTGCTTTCTTAGGGGGCAAGTTCATGGCCCTGGAGTAGATCTGGAAGCAAAATTTGGGATGTTGAGATTACCAAGAAGGTAAGATTCTGGGTTCAAGCCTCATCCCACAGTGTCATTTGAACTGAAGACAGAAAGAGTTTTGCATTTCCCCTTCGTTCCATTTAGACATTTCAGGATGCCCAAAGACCCATCCAGAAATGGAAATGCCGAGTTCCCTGTTCGGTGGACTGTAACCTGAAAATCAATTCCATCCTCCTTGTCTCACTCTTCACTCCTTACATATCCCTTGAGATTGTTGGCTTTACACTCTGTTCAAGTAAGCAAATATGGCACTCAGTTATACACCTATGCAGTTTGACATCAGCAGCAGCAGCAAATGACTTACATTTAGATCCTAACTAGCCAAATGGGATCTGATATACACCCTTCTACAGGGCTTCTCCTTGTCTGCTAGATATGTCTTGAACTGGAGAAACAAGATCAATTCTGTGAGCTCTATTTCAGCTCAGATTTTCCTCTTCTCAGGAAAATGCAGAGAATCAGAGGCACCATTCCCCATTGACTTAATGAAGGAAATTATGCCTGTTAATGACAGTAGAAACTCACAGACAATGTCTGAACTGGGATGAATGCACACTAATACATGGTGGGCAATTCAGTCTGAATGCAATAGCTGTAATTTATGAAAAAAAAAAAAACAGGCCCATTGGGAAGGGGAAAGACTGAGGAGTTCAGGAATCTGAGTGGTGGTTGAGCCTTTCTCTTTCACAAGAATCTGTTTCTCTAAAAAACCAACTCCCTCAAATTAGTTAGGTTATTGTTCCTTGGGAGTTTTATTTCTCTATGGGGAGAATTCCCAACACACAGCATTGCTTCTTTTCATCCCTAATTGTGATGCCTCTTGCTAATTGAAAGCTAGACCTAGTGATTTCCAGAACACTAATTTGTGATGGTAAAACCTTTATCCGTCATAAATTATCTCATTGTTCAACAAAGATGTGAAATAATTAATTGGCTATTTGGCAGATAAGTTTAGCATTTGCAGGATCTGTTTTATAGGAAATTTTATTGATGAAAATGTGTCTAAAGCTCTAGCAATGCACTTGGCTTTAGCATTTGGCAGCAAAGAGACAAAAGCTTAAAGCCAAAAACCTCCCCAGGGCATACGACAAAGTACAACTTTGCCTCCATATTCCTGCTGTAGGTCACTAGGGGTCTTCTTTTACAGACAATTGGCAAAAGGTTTCAGTGGCTGTTTTATGATCCGTTTTGATTTTGTATATGAGCAAATCTCACATTGCGCTTGTGAGACATACCCTTGTTTTACCACATTGCCCTTAAACGATTTTTCAAGAAGTTGCATTAACTCTTAAAATTGACAAGAATAAATAGAGGCACCATAAATTTTTAAAGTTGAAGTCATAGGCATCACATGCTAACTTACTTATTGTTAGACTGTCGGGAATGGTGGGGGGTAGGATGAGATGGGTTTTTCCTTAGACGGAGAAAACATAAATGCTCTAATTCATCATCAACAAGAAGACTTGCCTGTCACTGGAGCTATGAATTGGAGGAAATTAAACTGAGTCTCTATGACACCAACACAGCCAACCTAATCTAGCTAATGTCACAGAAGGAAATCCTTATACCTTTTTCTGTAGGTGTGTATAGTCTGGTACTTCTGTCGACACTTGATAAGGGGGCATTGTAAACCCCTGGCTCCCTGTTCAACGCTGGTTTACAAGAACTCTACAGAGGTGCTCATTAGCTAAATCTTTGATTTCCAGAAGCACTCCATTCTGTTTCTCATAGACTATTAATGAAGGGAAAAAAAAACAATGATAAAAATGGTTTTCCCGTGTTGACTATGGTCTTTTGCTGTACCAATGTGTGTTTATTAAAAAAAAATGTTTCCAAATTAAATTGGCCACTTCTACACTTGAATGGTCTCTCCAAATTAGCCTGACAGGGAAAGGAAAGATGCTGAAAAGGAATAATTTATTCAAATAGCAAAGGGAGGGGGCTAGCCTTATATTTGTAAGTCTAATTTCCATTGTATTGTAATTAACACCAGCCGAACAACTGAGAAAAATGGACTGTCCAGAGAAGTAGTGACCCTTGTCCCTTGCTAACACAATAATCCTTCCCTTTCAAGAATTCATGACTTGGCTTTTAAGAGTTTTCCTTAGACTAAAATTGGTTATAAAGGTTCAAGCCAGAAGCAATTTATTTAGAAGTTTTTTTTAATAACTATTTTTATAAATCTCAGGAAAGTAAAAATCCATGAAGTACTACCATCTCTGGCTTTTTACCTATATACATAGTACCTAATACACCAGTGGCATATATCATAAGGTCAGGCTCCAGCTCTACCTGTTCTCATTGATTAAATGTTATTATTCTTTGGCTATTTTCATACTTGGGCTATACTCTTGGGTCTATTTTCCATGTTATAAAACATACAATTGTCTGTGTAGTTTTTATTCTCTTTATCAGGAGTTATATAAATTTAAGAGCATTCACCTTAAGAGATAAATCAGATATAACATGTTTTTAGTTCAGTGCTGAGAAAGAATAAGATGGTGGCTGGGGGTAAGATGACACAAATGACTTCTAATCCCATTCCAATAGTCTCAATGTATGTAACTAAATCTAAATGCTGTATAAATGAATAAAGGAATCATTTGGGTTTTTTTAGGATAGAATGAAATACCTTCTTAGTAGCAAAGACTAAGAGCTTAGTTTGTTTTTGCTTTTGCTATGGGTGAAGGAAGATACCAGAAATGGGTAAGAAAAAGGAAAAAAAAGGGAGGGAGGGAGGGCATGAAGGAGGAAGTGAAGGTTGGTGATGAGTTATATTAGCCAAAAGTCTCTAAAGAAACAGAACTAATAGAATAGGTGGTAGGTAGGCTGTTAGATAAATGAAGAAGATAGATGAAAGCGAGAGAGAGAGAGAGAGAGAGAGAGAGAGAGATTTTAAGGAATTGGCTCATGCAATTGTGATGGCTGGCATTTGTGAAATGCGTAAGATAGACTAACAGGTAGAAACCCAATCAAGGTTCCTACATAATCATTTTGAGACAGAATTACTTTTCCATGGAACCTGAGTTTTTGCTCTTAAGGTGTCATCTGATTGCATGATACCAACTCACATCACAGAGCATTTCTTTCACTTAAGCTGACTGAAAATGTTAATCACATCCACAAAATAGCTTCATGCCCTCATCTAGACACTATATAGCCTGGTTCATATTTTATGTTATTATGGGTGACATAAAATCACCTACCCAAAAGTATTGTGTGGGCTTTATTTTTTTTTAAGTTGAAGGTGGAGAAGTTATATGGAGGCAATATAAGCAATTTCCTTACCCTTCTTTTTCAATTAAAGAATGATAAGATGCAGAGAAGATGGTGAACAAGAAGGTAACCTTTAAAGTCACCTTGGCTCCCATATGGGAGTGAAGAGACCTGAGTTAAAATTGAGTTTTACTCCAGGAATTCTTCAGCCAAGAACTGTGGGTTTAGGCAATCACTCTTCTCATTTTCACCCACCTCCAAGGAAGGTTCTTTCTTGTAGCTGGGCTGCTGAGAGAATTCTCTAGAGTCTGTGGTGGCCTCTTACTTACCAAGGCTTTTCTCTAAAGCTGCACCTGGGGAATGGCTGTGCTGAGCTGTACCCAGAACCACACACATTAATCATCGGAATGAAATTGAGTCAGTCATCCTGGTCAAATCAATGGTCAATCAACTTCAAAACAACCAGGCAAGGTGTTGGATGGAGTTGATCATATTTTGCTGAATAAATCGACTTGACTGGTTCATTTAGGAAAACAGTTTGAAATGGGCTGTCTCAGTCAGGAACTGCTCAGTGGGGATTTCCTTTAAAACTCCTCTTTTTAGGGACATCCTATTTCTACAACTGTAGCAGATGTGTGGGCAAAATTACGCCAGTCCCTGAATACATTGCTGCCCTGATTTTTCTGTGAGTAAAATATTAAAAATTCAAATAACCTCTTCTGAACACTTAAGGCACAGGAAGTGAATCATAAAAATAAAACTGAAGCCCTTGGATTTTGACAATGTTTTTAAAAACTCATTAATTATTGAGAAGGTAAACTTAAAAAAGCTTGAGTTAATATTATTTGGAAAAGGAATATTATTTATGACTTTCAAGTTCTTTCAAGTGTATTGAATTCAAAGTATTGCCTAATCCGATTCTTTTGTGAATTAATTATTTTTAAAGAAAAAAATACATGAGACTAAAGTAAAATCATGTGTACAGAGAGAAAAACTCTGATGGCAAAGTGATGTATTAGAATTTAATCACTTCATGCTTTCTTGGTGTTTATTTGCTCATTAGCAAATAAATGACTAGAAATTTGGTGCTAAAGCAAATACTAACATTTTGAAATGATGTTGGTTAGATTATTGCCTTTGCCTTGTGCATATTAGATTATACCTCATAACTAAAATTAGATTAAAATTAAAGTGAATTTTCTGCATATGAAGATGGCTTCGATTTTTTAAGCTCTGGGATTTGAGCCCCCAGGGAAAACTTGATAGTTGTTTTTTGTTTTTTTTTTTAGTTCATAGTGGTAGAGACCCTCCATAAACAGACTCTTTGTCTCTGTCTCTGTCTGTCTCTGTCTCTCTGTCTCTGTCTCTGTCTCTGTCTCTGTCTCTCTCTCTCTCTCTCTCTCTCTCTCACACACACACACACACACACACACACACACACACACACACACACACACACACACATGACCTGGCAAAGAAGGGAAGTTACAGGCTGTGCTGTAGCAAGTGGCCCTGCCCTACAGGGGCCTCTCCTAAGAGGTGATGACACACCAGAGAGTAGGGGAAAGGGTGGACCATCTGGTTATTGCACAATGTATAACCTTATTTGAACCCAGGGATCCAACCCTAGCAGAACCTAAGAGGACAATGGATCCATGAGTCCTGTGGATCTGGAAATGAATACTAGCCACAGTGCAGCAGCTCCTTCCAGGGCCTTCTGGACAAGTAGGACTCTCAGGACCCCTCAGACTTCACCAGATTTGAGAGATCAACAACTTTAGTAGCATCATGTGGTAGAAGGATCAGAAACCAGTCCATACATGCAAATGAGCTGGACTACATAAGCCAAAATGGTTTATGTGTCCATAAACCATTAGTTTACAATCCAAGTGAAGGCGATGAAAAACAGAGAGTGTTGTTAGACATTTCAGTGCATTGGCAAATGACAGGAACCTTGAATTTAATTTTGGGGAGAGGAGCAGCAAAGAAACCAGTATTTCAACACCTTAAATATTGTGTTTCATTTCAATGTAGCACCTATAGTGCATTTGAATGTGTTTGCAAACAGTTGTTGCTTCCATAATAATCTGGTTGCTAAGACAACTTCTTTCCTCCACTATTAACCAACCAAGAGATTTTCTTTTAATTTTGCCAATTTTTCCACAAATGTCATTTTGTTTTCTGTGCCAGGATCCAATACAGGATCCAGAACTTCATTTAGCTGTCATATCTTATTAGTTTCTTCCAATCTGTGACTCCTTTTTTTAGTTTTCCTTATCTTTATCTTCTTGACTCTTTTAAGTACTGGTCATTCGTTTTTTGTTTCTTTTTGTTTTATTTGTTTCATGTCATATTGTGGCTTGAACTCAGGGTCTCATATTTTTCCTTAGCTTTTTAGTTCAAAGATGTTACTCTGCCATTTGAACTGCACCTCCACTTCCAGCTTTTTGCTGCTTAATTTGAGATGAGTCTTCTGTATTTGTCTATCCTGAATGGCTTCAAACCATGATCCTCAGATCTCAGCTTCCTGAGTAGCTAGGATTATACATGTGAACCACTGGGTCCTGGCTTGGTCAATTATTTTATAAACTGACTTTCAATTTTGGTTTTTCTGATCTATTCTCATGATTAGGTTGACATTATGTATTCTTTACAAATACCACAGAGGTAATACTTCCTGCTTCTCCATGTCCACATGCTCATTACTCTTTGCTCTTTACTCTTACTTTGGATCTGAAATGCACCACCCTACCCCATATCATGTATTAAAAGCTTGGTCCCAGTTTGACATGATTGGAACCTGGTGGAAATTTTAAGAGGTCAGACCTAGTGTGAGTTTTGGATCATTATAGGCATGACCTCAAAGGAAATAATAAGACTGCACTCTCTTTTTCTTTTCCTTTTTAATTTACCAGCCATCAGGGGTTTTTGCTCTAACTTGCACATCCACTGTCATAGGCTGCTTTGTCATAGGCCCAAAGCAACAGGGCCAATGAATCATGAGTTGAAACCTCCACATCTATGAGCCAAAAGAAACCTTTTCTCTTTACAACTTAATCAACATAATTATTTGTTATGGTGACAGAAAGCTGACTAATGTACTGGTCATACTAACCTTGTTTAGCTGTTGTGTGCCAGGTTTTTAAACTATAAAATAATTGTTTAGTCATTATCAATATGTCTTAGGGAAAATATTTTCAGGATACTATAACTATTCTCCAGACATTTAACCATTAACTTTAGGATTGATGGCCAGTTCTTATCTCAAGCATTACTGTAGAGTTTACCTAAGCTATATTTTTTCAGTCCTATTTCAATTCCATTTACTGGTTGGATTTCACCATGGGAGGATGGTATAAAACAAGGGGGAGGGGAAATGTACTTATTACCTTACTTATGTAACTGTAACGCCTCTGTAACGCCCCTTCTATAAAAGAAACGAAAAGAAAAAAAGTAAAGCTTCATCTTCTCCCCATATATTGATTTATCCAATTAATTTATAACCATACATATTTGAAATTATTAATCTTACTCTTTGAGCTACAATTCAAGACTATTTCAGTTGTTTAAATTATTCTAGCTTGGGCCATTTGAATCTCCTTTGGTTGCTCTGTGTCCTTTCCAAATGGCCACATTCCCTTTTGAGTGTTTTCTTGTATCCATGCTTTACAATGTACTCTAGGCTTATATCCTATTTTTCTGTCCTCATCCCATAAACAACCAATGGGATCCTAATTCTTTTGGTAGGAAACAAGAATTGTTCCTTTAAAAAAATAGAAAATCCAGAAACTTAGTCCTTGGCCTTGGAATATTACATTTGTACCATAAAGAGCATTTACTGTTTTGCAAAATGCCACTTGTTTTCCACCTCCATTTACTCCCTATTCATTCAATTGAAAAAAAAAAAAGGCTGACCAAACTCCTACTATGTTCCAGGCACCACAGAAGATACCAGGTGGTAACATAGTGAAGAAGACAGCAACCAAGGCAAAACTCTAAACAAGAAATGACAATGCCATATGATAGACATTGTGGTGGTAGGTTGTGAGATTCATATGTAATTTAGATTTAGAGTGGGGTAGCGAAGGAGGACAAAAGAGCTTTTAGAAATAAATCCTACCTAAACCAAATGTGGAACTATGAATGAGAGTTTGTCTCTAAAAGAGAGTTAAGTGGAGTTAGAAAGCATAGCAAGAGAACATTTCTAGGTATGAAGATAAAAGCCTTCCTGAAACAGAACATATCTCAAATTGGAAACCAGGAGAAGTGAGGAGATCATGAGAATTTAGTGTTGGCAAGGAAGGATATCAAGGATAAATCCGAGCCAGATCAAGGTGAGATGTGTGAAGCATCTGCACTTACTCTAAGAGCCACTGAAAGCCACAGAAACCTTTTAGAGCACAAAAGTGGTGTGCTCAGATTTATGCTGTAGACAGCTCACTCTGGCTAACCTGTTTGAAGCATGGGTTCAGGGAAGCAAAGCCAGCAACTGTTTTAGCAATTAGGTGACATGATGTAGCAGAATGGGAAGAAGTGAATGGATTTTTAGCAATAGTTAGGAAGTGAAGTCAGCAGAATAAGATGATTTACTGGGTGGGAGAGACAAGAAGATTCATGGGAGGATACAAAGTAATTGTGTTGCTGGGTGTCTCTCCAGTTGCTCTCTGATTGGTTTCACGTGACAGATTTTCTACAAGAATACAACTTAAATAACCTGTGTCTTCCATCCATACACAAGCCTGTGTGTTAAGTTGCTCCCATTTTTCAAGGATGTTAAGTTTAAAAACTTAAAGCAGGTGTTTACCAAATTTCTCCAATCTAATGACATGGGTCTTTTTCATTAATAGTTAATCTACGGGAACATGTTCTGAAACGAACTTTCATAACTTTCTCTTCATCCACACTCGGTGGAAAAATGCTCCAAGATGAAGTATCTGATAACTCAACAAACTTTCAGTGGCTTAAGTTCCATTAACAATGTCCCCAAGCCAATTAGCTTTCTGGTGGCATCTTTCTAACTCGACCATTCCTCTATGCAGTAATTCCATCTGAAAGTTAATAGAATGCAGTCCAATAAAAGATAAATAAAGCTTCTTTCACGACTTTTTCTTTACATGTTTCAGTATCAGCACAAACTCACATAGTAATCTGATGTAGACAATAGCTCTCAGCCATCCTTCTGATGCTCAGATCCTCCACTGTGTAACTGTTAGATCTCCCCTTGAGTCCCCTCCCCTGGGATTCCCTCAGCATCCTTGTTAGAGGTATCACACTCTAATCTTCTTACAAGAAGACCCATTGCTTACTTACCTTACTCCAGGCATGGCATCTTCTATTCCCTCACTCAACCTTGCTTGCTTTAAGGAAGGAAGAATATTCAGAGACCCAAACCAGAGAGCATGAGGTAATCCTTGAACAATGAAATACCTAGCCTCTAAAGAATTCTTTTAAGCCTCCATTGAGCCCTGAAGAAAATGTATCACTGACATCTGTGACAAGCCAGGAGAAATTATCAAAGAAGAATACAGTGTGTTAGGGCCACCAAAATAAAACATTCTGGGACTGTCACTTTCCCTGATCTCTTTTATCAAACTCCCCATCTCATTTAGTCTCACACCCAAGTAGTAGACTTCACTGGTTGCCTATTGATTATTTTATTTTCTACAAATCCCTAGGGAAACATATTGCTCCATAATCTGATCCTTTAAATTCGAGCAAGACAAGTTTTCTGGGCCTAAGAAATATGCTCTCCTCAACTGTCTCCCTGTTGGGTTTATAAATTGTCATAAACATCTAATGGAGGGAAGTTAACTGTTTTCAAGAGTGCCAATAGACTTGAACTTGTAGATGTCATGTTCTAATTAAAATCGCTTTCTTTGGTTTCAGCTTCAAAGCTGTCTGTGGACTGCCCCTCTTCTCTGAGTAAATTTCTGGGCTCTGGGGCTTGAACTCAGGACCTGGGTGCTGTCTCTAAACTTATTTTGCTCAAGGCCGGCATTGAGCTGGAGCTCTACTTCCAGCTTTTTGGGTGGTTTATTGGAGATAAGGATCTCAGGGACTTACCTGGCCAGCCTGGCATCAAACCAAGATCCTCAAATCTCCGCCTCCTGAGTAGCTAGGATTACAGGTGTGAGCCCCAGTACCTAGCTGCTTCTCAATGTTGATATTGCTTTGGGTTGTTTTGATAATATGGGTAATTTGTTTTTAGTGTACTACATGATTACCTGTTATGCAGAAAACTACCAATATTTGTAACAGTACTCCATCTGTCTTTCTCATGAATTCTTACAAATGGGAGAGCTTTTCAATTAATCCCCTTGGGATGGTGGGCTGTGAAATCAAATTACCTTCAACTAATGATTAGTTTGAATCCTTCCTGCTCTCATCATCTCGAAGGTCAAAGAACCGTTCATTCTCATCTTGCGTGTAATGTTGGATGTAGAGTTAAAGTATTTTGCAGCTAATTGAGACCTTAAATTCATTTACTTAAAAGAGCCAAAGACACGCTACCTGGTTTAACATTTGAATTATGCAGGCAGCGTAATATGTAGTGTGGCTTCAGCAATCCAGTTTTCCTGTGAAGTTACAGACCCCAGAGTGCCATAGAGCAACTCCTTCAGGCACACTTCCCTTAATGCAAACGAGCAAAGCAGCTGGAAATCATTTTCATGCAAATCTAATTTTTCGAGAGCTTTGGTGTGCATTATCCATATTGTCCAGGCATCTGCAACAAAAATGTAAGGTCAAGCAGACCTTCTAGGGACCTTTACCTCTTGCCAAAAACTGTATGCAAGTGCTTGGAGTATCAAATCCAATTTAATATCAGCCAGAGTCAAATGTAATTAGGAGGATAGTCGGACTGGAAACAAAATATCAACTGGATTCCAGGATCAAGTATACCTATTTTAAATATCTAATACTGTGGAGTAACAAACTTCTTTTTACTCCTGGGGTTGGTATAACACTATAGCAGTAGATCTGTGCCTCTTGAATGAGGCACCATGGGGGTTGGAGCTCAGCCTAGACATTTAGTTTGTGATCTTAGGTAATACACTCATGTGATTAAGATTAGCATTGATTTAGCCCAAAGTAAATAACTTCATTTCTTTCTCATATGAAAGCCTGACCTTAGTTGTTAAATGAGTAGCATAAAGTCTCAGCCTCAGAGTCACATTGGGCTAAATTTGCCATCCTATAAGTGTGGCCTTCCTCGTTATCATTTAAGATGGCCCCTAGAACCTTGGACATCAAGTCTACATTTCAGCTAGTATAGGGAAGAGGGCTGGAAAAAGAAGAGAAAAGGAGAGGGAAGGGAAGGAAAGAGAAGAGGAGGGGAGAAAAGAGGCAGGTAGAAAGGAAGGGAAGGGAAGGAAAAAGAAGGAAAGAGGAAGGAAAGGGAAGGGAAGGCAGGCAGAAAGGAAGGAAGGCAGGAAGGAAGTGCTTCCTGAAACTTCTATATGTATAGCAGTTATATCCCATTAACCCGATCACCTAAATACAAGAGAAGGATGACAGAGTAGCCTTTATCCGAAGTAGTTAGCCAAAATCTTGAAGTAAAAGGGAATAACAGATATTGATTTTTTTTTTCATTTTTCAACTAGGAAGAACGAGGCACAGTGGCTCCTGCCTGAAATTGGGTTCTCAGAGGATAGAGATCAAGGCTATCTCCAGTGAAGGCCATTCCAGGCATGAATGGGTGAGATACTACACATACACACACACACACACACACACACACACACACACACACACACACACCATGCACAGACATCTCAATGAAATAGGCCCCTCATGGTAGAACACATCTCAAATCTCAACTATGTGGTAAACAGGTAGGAGGATCATGATCCTAGGACAGCCAGGGCAAAGCAAGACACCCTCTATGTGAAATAACGGAAAGCACAAAGAGCTGATGGAATGGCCCAAGTAGTTAGAACCTAGAGTTCCCACCCTCAGTATGGCCAAGGAAAATAAATTCTACTACCATCTAGGAACACTTCACTAGGGACCAAATCTTTGCCCTTGAAAGACCCTCAGATCTTAACTATAGCAAGTATTTCTTCATCTTCTTTAAGGAGTTAAAACGGGCACTGTAGAACTACCTTTTACAAGAGAATACATTTTTGTGTTGATTCATAACTCTATCAACACAGTAAGACCGAGTTTATGGGGGCAGGGAACAAGGAAACTTCAGATAATCACAATGGCGTGTCTGCTTAGACTAAAGATGAATTAAGTGCAATCACTCATTTCCTCAAATGACTATAAGTCCTCATAGGACTTTATAGTCCTCTTCAAAGAAATTTCTACTGTAAGTAAAAGCATCAGGAATGATAAACAATCCACCGGTGACTAGTCTTAAAGAGAGATGTAATAATACACGTATGAGAAGTAAGGAGAGATGAGGAAATGTGACATCTCTCAGGATTTGCAACAAGGGCAGCAAGTTCCTACAAACCAGTGTATAAGACAAGTCTTGACACTTCGTAAGGTGGCCTGACCTGCAATCCTAGCTATTCAGAAGGCTGAGGTCTGAGGATGGTGGTTTGAAGCCAACCCAGGCAGGAAAATCCATGAAACTCTTATCTCCAGTCAATAATCAGCCAGAAGTGGAGCTGTGGATCAAATGGTAGGATTCTAGCTTTGAGCACAAAAGCTCAGACACAGTGTTCAGGTCCTGAGTACCAAGCCTCAGGATCAGGGCAAGAAAAAAATAAAAGGCAAAGAAGGAGGTAAAGGACAGAGAAAAAGTACAGGATGTGATGAGAATATGAGTAACTGAATTAGCCAATCAAGGAGGTGCTTAGTGAGGGAGAGACACTGTCCCAGCAGCCTCCTGTAGGCTTACTAAATGGTAGCCAAAGCTAAGACCATACTTACAAACTGCTTGCAGTTAGCAACTGTGTTTGCCACAGGGTCTCCTCACACTCTCCCTTGGCTTCTTCATGCAAAAGCTGGCATTCTACTATTTGAGTCACCCTTCTAATTCCAGCTTTTTACTGGTTAATTGGAGATAAGAGTCTCACAGGCTTTACTGTCTTGGCTGGCTTCAAATGGTAATCCTCAGATCTCAGCCTCCTGAATAGCTAGGATTACAGACAGGAGCCACCAGTACCTGGTTTGTTTATGTTAACTGTTCACATTTGGTTAATAGTTTCTGCCTTCTATATGACTCAAAAATATTTTTCAAAAAATATTCTAAAACTTTTTCATTTTAGGGGTTGGGAAGGTGGCTCAGTGGTAGAGTGCTTGCCTTGCATGCATGAGGCCCTGGGTTCAATGCCTCAGCACCACATAAGCTTTTTAAAAAAAGCCAGAAGTGGAGCCGTGGCTCAAGTGGTAGAGCGCTAGCCTTGATCTGAAGAGCTGAGGGACAGCGCCCAGGCCCAGAGTTCAAGCCCCACAACGGACCAAAAAAAAAACTTTTTCATTTTAATATGGACTCTCTCTGTATATATTACATATATATATATAACATACGTATTTCTAATTCACAGATGGTACATGGTTAAAATCCTAATCAAAATTGTTTTCACATAGGAAAGAGAGAAGTCAGTGCCCCAAGTACAGGAAAATATTTGAGAACTTGCTTGGAATATAGCAGAGAAATCAGGCTAATGGAGAATCTGGAAGAAAAGGTATGGTTCATGCTGAGAGATGCAAGGCATGAAGGACAGGATGAAGGGAGGGTTGCGATGACAGTAGCCTGAGTAGCAATGCGAGGAGGAGGAGGAGGAGGGGGAGGGGGAGGAGGGGGAGGAGGAGGAGGAGGGGGAGGAAGAGGGGGGAAGAGGAGGGGGAGCTGGGGGAGGAGGGGGAGGAGGAGGAGGGAGAGGGGGAGGAGGGGGAGGGGGAGGGGGAGGAGGGGGAGGAGGAGGGGGAGGAGGAGGAGTGGGAGGAGGAGGAGGAGGAGGAGTGGGAGGAGGAGGAGTGGGAGGAGGAGGAGGAGGAGGGGGAGGAGGCGGGGAGAGCCAGGGTATGGGGCAAGGCGGGGTATCTGAGAAGGCAAGCAGGGTGATAGAGATGGATATATGGGAAGGAGATGAGATATAGGCTTGTGGAATGGAGGGTCAAGATAGCTGGGTGTTTGCCAAGAAGGGTGATTATGGAGCTACCTTTAAATCATTCTTATTTTCTCCACGATGCGGCGAGGGAGGTCGTCAACTGAGAGCGTGCTGTAAGGAAGAGATTTTACAGGTTTAAGGAAAGAAATGCAGAATATTAATCTGGAAGAATGGGAGAGGGCAGATGTGATGCTGATGTGTATATGGGATCAATGGATGCTGTTCAGGTGCACTTGAGAGTCATGAATTATGCATGAGCCGGACCCATACTCTGTTGCTCTTCTTCATTTAGTCACTTGTGTGCAGGTGTGCAGGAGCAGGGCATTGTTATTAACTAGTTCCGGGACAGTTGTCAAGTGAGCATGATAAAGAAAGAAAGCAGGAAAGCTGGCCATCCACACAAGAAAGCGATTGTAATCAACTGCTATGGAATTTAATCTGGAAAACCCATAAAGAGTGCACATGATTTGAGTGAGGGCCAATAAAAAAGTAATTGAATCGCTGGGTCTGAGTAAATATGTGGTGTTTGAAAATTGTGTTTGTGGACTGTACAGCGTGAGTGGGAAAGGTGAGAGGCAGCAGGCAAAGCACTGGATGGTGAGTTTTACAATGGTAGAAATGCTGCAGATTTGAATAAATGACAGAACAGTGGAGAGAAAACGGTGAAGTGAGAACAAGATCATTAGCGGGAGAGGGAATTTGGGATCTGAAATACAGGTTGATGGAAGGAACATCCTTAAAAGGATGATGGTGGAATTGTGTCGAGAATAGCAAGGATCTGGGATCTTACTTCTCAAGGTGAGTGGTCCAGCGTTTGAGCAATAGCTTGTTAGGTATGAACATCTGAAGTCCTGCTACAAGACTACCAAATTCGAACTATTAAGTCAACCTGTCAAAACAGTTTGACAGGTTGTATATTATCCATGTCTAAGTATTTACCTCTCCTTTTGTCTTTGTTCCTCTTTTCCTAATTCTTTTGGTGCCAGTATTGGGGCTGTATTCAGGGCCTGGACATTGTCCCTTATCTTTTTTGCTCAAAGCTGGTGCTCTACCACTTGAGCCACACATCCATTTCTGGCTTTTTGATGGTCTGGGCTGGCTTCAAGCCAGGATTCTCAGATCTCAGCATATTGAGTAGCTAGCATTCTACCTGGCTTTTCATTTCTTTTTGTTTTTTAATTTAATTTTATTTTTTTTGTGAACATACTGTACAGAGGGGTTACAATTACATGGGCAAGATAATGCGTACATTTCTTATCAAGCATTGCAGCCTCCTCCTTTGTTTATCCTTCACATCCCTTCCCTACCTCCCCTACACCCCCCACCCAATCCTCCCCCCCCCCCCCCGCACCAACGTTGTAAAGCTCTTTTTCGACATGACCTTGTACTTCTCATTGTTGTAACAGGTATTCATTTCTTTATTACCATTATTAATGTACATTAATTGTATATTAGAATGGGTATCACTGTCACATTCCTCTACATGCCTATATCCTGCTTTGGTCATACCCATCCTCCAATCTCTCATCTATTCCTTCTATCTCTTCTCCCTCTCCCTGTTCCCCTTCTTGAAGTTTGGAAGACACTGAATTATACACTAAATATCTGTAAGACAGAGGTTTGCAGAATGAAGCAACCAATTTAACTACTTTGTACTTTCGACAAAGGAAGAGATAAATATGTTTATACTCATAATGAACAGTACAGTGGAGTTGTCAGTAAACTTAGGTCACTTGTTTTCTTGTAGCTAAAACCAAACACATAATGTGGAGTGAAAGTCCTAAGCTGTGTAAAATTAGTTTGTGTGATATCAAATGTACGGTTCGTAACTTATGTTAAAAATGAAATACTAGCCAGCACAATAATTCACACCTGTGAACATAGTTAAGAAGAGGAGAGAAGAAAGATTACTTTTTATTAAGTGTCCAAGAGCACTTTAATAATTTAAAAAGTCCTGAAATTAGAGATTCGCTTTTTGAGGCCAACATGAACAGAAAAATTGAGAGATCCCATCTCAATCCATTAAAAACTAGATTCAGTGATCAGCACTCATCTTCACAGCTATGGCAAGAAGAGTAAATAGGAGCATCATAATACAGGTGAGCTCAGGTAAATTTCCTAGACCCAATTTGAAAAATAAGGAAAGAAAAAAATGCCTAGAAGTAAGGCTCAGGTGGTAGACTACCTGCCTAGCAAACTCACAACCCTGAGCTTAAATTTTTATACCACAAAATAACAAGTAAACACAAAAATAATGCTGAATACTGTTGCTATTCATATTATGCTTCATTCATATGTATAATATTATGCATATGAAAATACAATGGATGTATACTTAAAACCTGACACTGATATCTGCCAACGGTTTCTTCTGGAATTAAAAAAGAGGCAGATTTGGAGATTTAGCTTTTTGTAGGATTTATGTCAAAAATAAAAACAGATCTGAAACAAATATATAGAACCTTAACATCTGGTCTATCTTAGTGCACACATGAACGTCTGTTATAATTATTTGAAATGCTTTTCATTTTAAAATAATACACTAAAATGATAGATAATGGAGGAGAGATTACAATTTACCACTGAGCCTTGGAAGACAGACATTGAGGTTAAAAAATAATAATAATGACATGGTCATTTTATCCAGCTACCTACCCCTTCTCTTTGTGCTGTAGTTACCAAAGCCTGTCTTGATCCTGGAATGTTCTATTCTCTTCTTCTCCAGCAGGGGCGGGGGCAGCGTAAGTACGTCACATTTTCCCTGTACAGCAATTTAGCTTTGTTGTTCTGTCCTTTTTTCTAAATCCTCCCTGGGTAACTACTTGCTAATTTACTGTGTAAATAATACTTTGCTCACCAACAGAGTTCCTTCTCTAAAAAATATTTGATGCTAGTTTATGTCAAGTAGTTAGAGGAGAGAATAAATATACAAGTATAAATAATCACGAATGTACCAACAAAGGCCAAATAGTCCATCTTTTGTAAATAAGCATGGATTCAAGTTCTTCATCCTCAACAGAGGGCAAGCATTCAGCAAATAAAAGAGAGAGAGAGAGAGATAGCTGAGCTGTGTTTTGCAAAAATTACAGTGATGACCATAGGAATTACTCATTTTTTCTCCATTTGACAATCAGGGAAGAAACAGCATGACCTTCTAAACCAGAAACCAAAAGCAACTGAGTTTACCTGTCTCTCTGTGAATACTCAACAAGATGAGTTTACAAGCTGGGAAGCCCTGAATTTGTGGAACAAACTCACCCACATGACCTTGATAAACATATCCTCCATGAATTAATCAGCCAATAATTGATCAAAATTGATTAAAATTGATCAATGCTATTACACTGAAATCAACCAAGGCACGTAGATAGCATTGTTATCTTTTGCTTTTTAAATCATAACTCAATAGTCAAATTTCTTTTGTAAGACTAAGATAGGTTTTTTTATTTAAGCAAAGAACATAGACAATATGAGTTAGAATAACAAAGGTGATGGTGAGCTGCATTAATATGACTGCCTACAATGTAGCAGTGTTTCCCAATACTCCTAATTATCACTCCCTTTTTAGACTTTTTTAAATAGCCACTCATCCTATAATGTTTTAAGATGACAGATACATTGTATACCTCGTTTACATATTGTGTATATGTATAGACTTCCTATTAAAAAAAAATTAACCAGGTAGCAGTGACTCACACCTGCAACCCTAGCTACTCAAGAGGCTGAAATCTGAGGATTGCAGTTTGAAGCCAGCCTGGGCAAAAAAGCCTGTGAGACCCTTATCTGTAATTAATCACACACAAAAAATCCAGAAGTGGTGGCACTATGTCTCAAATGGTGGAGTGCTAACCTTGAGCAAAAAGTAGCTCGGGGTCAGTGCCCAGACCCAGAATTTGAGCCCCAGGCTAGGCAAAAAAAGAACTAGTTTTATCCCTGCTATGAACACATTATTAAAACATTAATTTTTCTCACTTTTTTAGTTAGCTTACATTTAATAACGTAAGGTATTTGCATTGTGATAAATCTATCCATCCATCCAGAGTACTCTGAATAAATTCCCTCCTTCCTTTCCATTCATTCCTTTCCCCCTTTGCAGACAGCATTTGGTGGGTTATACATATATATATTCAATCCATTTCTGGGCATCTCAGCTTATTCCAGAGTTTAGCTTTTGAAAATTATCAAGAAAGCAATTACCAAGAAAGCATACAACATAAGCTGGGAAGAGTGAAGGGAAGAAGGGAAAGGGGGAATCTTTATATACTATTGGAAAGAAGGAACATAAACAAGGTGCAACCACTATAGAAATCAACGTGGAATTTCCTCAAAAAACTAAAAATATCATTGGCTCCTGCTGTACCACACTTGGGCATATATCCAAATGAGTGACAGCCAACCAGTATACAAGAGTGATACCTGTGTACCTATGTTTATTGTGACTCTATTGATAATAGCCAAGGACCAATCTGTGTCTTCTTGCTTGTACTGTCTTCCTTGTTGAGAGTAGCTGCTGAACCATGAAGTCTGACATCAGGTTATCTCAAACTTATACTTTCTACTCATTCCTTACTTATCACTGGGTTTGATCATTATCCTAAGAGCAGATGTTTTGAATGACCAGGGGTGCCTACACCACTGAGAAGCTCAGACACTGAAACTAGACTTTTATGCTTCATAACCTCCCAAACCTAGGAAGCTTACATGATCAATCTGGGCTTTCATTTTTCTCTAAAAACGATGAATCTTATGTGGTCTTTTCCAATAGAGTTAAAGATGGAATCAGTTAGTATGTATGATGCACTTAGAACACTGGCTAGTGAACATACTACTCAATCCTAGGAAGTCACAATAACTCTAAAACACTAACTGCAATGTAGAGAGTTCCCTTTTGTTGGATGCTATTGAGCAGAAACTAGCTGAGTATTACAGAGCAGACTAGAGTGATCTTGGGCTGGAAAGACTCTCAACCCTATGAGGTCTAGAACTCAACGCCTATTCAGAACCACCTCTAATTATCTCCAAGCTCAAGGTCCTTGAATGTTTGGTCTGAAGGGAGTTGTTTGCGAAACTGACCAGTAAACAGAATCCCACATGGCAGTGGCCTGAAAAATCTTCCCTGTGTGGTTAGTGATGTGTCTCCAGGCCCATTCAACCACAGCACTGAGCACATTGGCTACTGGAAAGCTGGAGCCCAGTGACCACCCCTCAGCCTGGTCCTTACACTGAAAATTCTTTGTTAGCAACCTAATGAGTCAATGACTGCCAGTTCCTGCTGGAAATATGTCTCGACCTTAGATGGACTGTGTTTTCCTTGGTGCTGACAATGAACAGCCTTCACGGCTGAGAAAAAAAAGAGACTGTATATCTGTGTTCATGCTGTGATACACTACCCAGGGTCAAACCACAAACTGAACAGATCTAGTTTAAAATATATACATAGCTCCAAATAACTAGGGACAGGGAGCTGTTCCTGCTTAATTTTTAAAACTGGATCTGACCGGTTATCAGTATGTTTCAAATTCAAAGCCACAGGCATGAATATCAAAAATCCACTTTGGAAATTAATAACCCAATGGACTTTTCTTGCTGCCTTTCTTTTCTTTTTGTGCTGGTACTAGGGTTTAAACTCGGGGGTAAGGCACTCTCCCATAGTCTTTTTGCACAAGGCTGGCACTCTGCCACTTGTACCATACCTCCAACTCCAGCTTTTTGGTGGTTAATTGAAAATAAGAGTTTCATGGACTTTTCTGCCTGGGCTGGCTTTAAACTCAGATCCTCAGAATCTCAGGGTTCTGAGTATCTAGGATTACTGGCCTGAGCCATTGGCCACCTTGCTATTCTTCACTTTTTTTCTCTTTCATCTGTCTTTATCACTTGACAATTCTTATTACCTGCTCATCAAAATCCCTTTCCTTCTTGATCCAGTGACTCTCATCTCACACATTCTCTACCCTTCAAATGCCCCGTTTGTTTTCCCTCTTGTCTCTCATCCCTTCAGGGAAGGCTTTGAACTTCTATCCTGTGTACTCTTCTCCCCAGGAACCCATCCAAATATCATCATCCATTTCAAGTGCTGTGGAAATAATGACACTTGGTTGGGAAATACTTCCCCACATCACTGTACCTTGATTTACACACCCCGTTAATGTCGTTCAAGGTTGCAGCTGGAAATGGTGGTGCACAACCTGTAATTTCAGCACGCAGGAAGACAGCCTGAACTACAGGACAAGGCCTTGTCTCATGAAACAAAAACCAAAAAAAAATTGCATTTTTTGGTAGTAACACTGCACACATTCTGGGTTTAAATAAAACATACCAGTTTTACAAAGGCAATTTGGTAATTGAGTGATGATGAAACAGACCAAAAGAAATGTTTTTCACCTAAAGTAGTTGGTGCTGACTGATGAATTGAGGCACTCTGGACTTTGGTCCACATACCAAACAGAGTTCTACTTTCAAGATGCCACTATGAAAAGACATCTCCAATGTCCCCACCTAAATCTAGCCATCTAAAATTAATACCATTCCTGCTCACTGGCTTCCATTTGCTTCCTACAATTTAAATACTCTTCCTATTCAGATTGAGAAGCTCTTTCCCCCTCCTTCAGTCACAACGCACCACTGATTAGTCAGGCAAACCATCACCCCCTACCCTCTGCCTTCTGTTCCTGTGTGTGTGGGCAGAAGTCAAGTTCAAATAAGAACAGAAGCTCAGCTGTTCACACAGCTTCTGGCCTCCTTCCTCTACATCCAACATATCACCCTCTGAAATCACAAGGTTTCACTAATTCTTTAATTCTCCACCCAATAACTATGTATCCAGGACCAATTTATAGACCTAAAAGACAGTCCAAAGAGATATATACACAAGAGATATACAATACATCATTGTGGAGAACTTACATGTTTCTTCTGTTTTGCTCTAGTGAATATTCTCAGAGCATCTTGACACTACTGATTCTCTCTGGGGAGGGGGGGGGGAGAATAAGCTAGGTAGCAGGGTTTTTTTTTAAGGCTAACTGGGTAACAGAGAATTGTTCTTCAGGGGCCACAGTGAGAGACTCACACCACCATCTTAGTGTTTCAGTGTCCCCTTCCCGTTTGCCATGGTACAAAGGGCAAAGTCAAGGGAATGTGAATGGAATAAAGAAGTTCTTATTCTTGTTATTTATTTGCCTAGCCCATACCTCCACATGGGGTCAAGCTTACAAATGAAAGAAGTATGGAGTTGTTGTTTCTTAAGGTTCATCAAAAAGGCCTTTGACCAAAAAATATATCCCCCTCCGGGGTTAACTTCATAGTGAAATGTACTCATTTGATTTTGAGAATTAAAGCCTTCAAATGTTAGGTAAAGGATATGTGAAACTTCTTAGTTTTTAATTCTTTGCTATCCATAAAGTTATTCAACGGGCGCTTGATGATTCCAGTGTCTCACACATTGTCACGTCTGTTCATTCCTGATGCTGTCAGGGACGATCAAGGCCTGTCTGGGAGGATATGTGGGTTTGTACAGGCTGAGCCCCAAGCATTACCAGGAAACACAGCACCATAGCTATGCTGCACACAGCCTGCGTCACCAATTACCTTTCATTCCTATTGCAGTCAAAACATAGAAAGTCCAGAGGTTTACTACTCTAGTATAATTTAACTAATGTATATAATCATAATATGTATAGTTTTTATATAGAAATATAAATTGTGTGTGTGTAAATTACTTGATCTTCCAAAGAGAGTTTCTACCCTATAAAACAGACATCTCATTCCTCAAACTCCATTTACTGTGATCTGACTTCACATTGAATATGGTGACTGTGTTCGTTGTCTTTCCAGCACCCTAATAAATACCCAAGACAATCACCTTACAAAGAGAAAAGGTTTATTTGGGCTTACACTTTCAAAAGTTCCATAGTCAATTTGGGCTCTCTCGCTTTGACCTTGTGACAAGGTACTACACCAGGACAGAAGTATGTGGCAGAGAAAAGCCACTCTACTCAGCAAGGAAAGGAAAGAAAGAAGAGACCCAGTCTCACGATCCATACTGTAGATTCCCTCAGTGACTCAAGTCCCATTTCTTAGTGTTTTTGCTCTCCCCCAACCACACCATAAATCCAACTGGAGAATAAGCCTTTAGCATATGGGTCCTTGGAAAAGTTCCAGATCAAAACCATAGCAATGACAATCACTCTGTTCCTCTAATGCGTGTTTTTTTTTCTCTCCAGTGCTGGGAATGAAACATAGGGAATCAAACAGATGTTAGGCAAGCCTTGTACCACTGAACTGCCTCTCTTGCCTCCAGCTCAAACTTCCATCATCTCTTCCTTCTTCTCCAGTTTATACCAACTCTCTAAGTCCTAGCCTAAATTATCTCTCTTTCATTAAGTTTTCCCAGACTGTTGTAGCTTAGCATACTCTCTCCTCTGAACAATCCTAACAAATAAGTTATAATCTGTTCATCGAGCACCTGTCCTCTGGAATTAATTTTCTTTCTGAGACAGGGAATATTCTATAGACATAAATGGTGTGATTCACTATGTAGTCCACCCTGTCCTCCAACTCTTGAGTCTACTGCCTCAGCTGCTTGGGTGCTGGTTTTACAGGCGTGTGCCACTGCATCCAGTCCTAGAATTCATGAACAAATTCTATAAATTCTACTAAATTTTGTATTATCATTTAAGCCCAGATGATACATATTCCCAAACATCTGTCTGTGCGCATGATGATGCAATAAACAAATAACGTAAGGGGAAAAAAGAACAATTCCTGCAATTCCAGTTAAGTGAGGAGAATTAACTGTTAGGCCAACCCTGTGAAGGAATATGAAAGTATAAAGCACAGGGAGGAAGCCTTTCAGTGAAGTGGATGAGGTTAACAAAGCAATGGATTTTGAGCATGAGTTGCCACCAGACAATAATAGCACGTAAGCTTCTAAATGGGAGAAGTTAGACAGTGGGAAGAACTCAGTGCACCAATATTTATGGAGTACCTTTGATTATGCAGGTGCTATTCTGAGTCTTGAAGCAAATAACTAGAAGTAATTGTCCTCATGGAAGTCACAGTCTCATCAAACCTTAGGACAACATGTCTTCTGGAGATTTATGGACTCTCATTCAATGACCTTCAAGTTTAACCAAACTTGTATGTTTGTACATTTGTAATCATTGAGAATATTAAGAGATCTCAGCTCAGGTTTATAAAATTTATAAAATTATGAAGGGTTTGACATGAGGCATTACAAGATAACAACATGAAGAACAAAAAGTAACAACTTGACTGTGGTTCAGAACTTTTTCTAATTTATGAGGACTGGAAGAAACTATCATCCTCCAAGAACAGATAGGAAGCTGCCAAGCATGGAAAACTTAGACTGTGGTTGTACCTTATCTCTGATCCAAACTGGCTGTGAGACCCTAGAAGAGTCATTTAACCTCTCAGAGCCAAGTTTCTCTAGATATAAAATGAGGACAATAACCCACACAGTCTTAAAAACAACATCTTCTCTTAACACTGTAAGACTCTATAGTTGCTATAGGCTAGAATTTAAAGATATCACCCATTGGGAATGGGGAAAGAAAGTTTCTCCAAAGATAAGACTTTCCAGGAAATCAGAGTGGTATATGTTCATCCACCAAATAGTGAGCTTTGTTTTCTTTGTTTTAACACATTTCTCCCCCCCCCCCCCCCCCCCCGCCGCCGCCACCTCTTCTGCGCGCGCGCGCGTGTGTGTGTGTGTGTGTGTGTGTGTGTGTGTGTACTGGAACTTGAACTCAGGGCAAGAGCACTGTCTCTTAGGTATTTTGCTCAAGATTGGTACTCTACCACTTGAGCTATAGCTCCAATTCTGGCTTTTTCATGATTCATTGGAGATAAAATCTCATGAACTTTCCTGTTGGGGCTAGCTTCAAACTACTATCCTTAGATCTCAGCATCCTGAATAGCTAGGATACACCAAACTCTCTCAAGTCTTCTAGAGACAAAGTTTGAAAGAGATTGTTTTGAACATCTACATGTAAGAATGTGATGCTTGTTCTTTCTACAATTTTTTGAAATAGCCCCAAGGTGCCTCCCTGTCTAGAATTTAAAGACCAGAAAGAAGTTTGCAACACCAGTAGCATCTTTTTCAGGCAATGTGTTATCTTAGCAACAAAGCCATGGCTTGGCATGTTTTTAGTGGCAGTGAAGCTGGTTCCTCCACTCTTGCAAATGCCAATGAATACAATTCTACAGAGGTGCCCTGAACCAAAAGGTAGCAGGTAGTCCTGACAAGGGAATATCTTTGTATCACTGCTATTTTTGAAAAGCAGCAATGCAAGAATTTAAACTGCTCATGAGTTGGCAGCAGAGTTGTAGGGAAAGTTTGGGATGGAAGGAGAGCCAGTGAAGATTGGTCTTTTGGCTCTGCCTTTTCATGAAAGGCAAAAATGACTCTTCCCTTAATAAAGTATGGCTGGAGAGGCTTAGGAGATTCACTGGTTTGGTTTCATTCTAGTCAGCTTATCTAAACCAGATCCAAATGATCTAAGACTTTCTGGGTTATAAAATGGAACTGGAATTCTTAGGGCAGACATGTAGACTTTCCAAGGCTCCTTATTTCTTGTCGTCCTTACAACAATGTGGTGCCAGCAAAAATCAGCTAATAGAATCTGATGATCCAAAATTAATTTGGAAAAACAAAATAATCCATCTGAGTTTTTGTTTAACCTAAAAAACA
This sequence comes from Dipodomys spectabilis, assembly GCF_019054845.1. Taxonomy (NCBI): domain Eukaryota; kingdom Metazoa; phylum Chordata; class Mammalia; order Rodentia; family Heteromyidae; genus Dipodomys; species Dipodomys spectabilis. The sequence continues at coordinate 14,747,018 of NW_024870746.1, forward strand.
GGATAGCAATTTAAGTTGGATTTGCATTTCCAGCAAAAGTTCGCATCAGTTCTGTTTTTGTGTTTAGGGATTTGCTCAGGTCTAATTTTAAAGATGACAGCTTGAAAGGTCTGGGCATATGATGAATGATTAATAGACTTCAATAAAGCTACAGGAGCACCAGGGTTCCAGGGATGCCCCCAGAGATCAAATGAGTCACTTCCTTCCACAGCTAGATTTCAACCTAAAATTAGGTGCCTTCCTCCTTCATTATGCTCCTCCTTGGACAAGGAGAAATAAAAAAAGAACAAGATAGTGGTCTAATAAATTTATTGTTTGCTAACACACAGAAGTATTAACTACTACCACGAAGTCATCAATGGATTTGTTCCTCTTGTTTCTCTGAACTACAAAACTTGCTCTAAGTTTGCCTCTTTAAATTGACAATATTGCTCTTTGTGTTCTCTTATAAGGGGCAAACTAGCAGAAACAAATTGACTCAAGTTTGTTCAGCAAGATGAAGCTTGGGCACAACCTGAATTCACAGTCTGAATTTGTGGTCCATTAACATACCTACAAGGCATTTCTTTAACTGTGACTAAAAGACATTAAAGTTAATTATATTTTAAATGATGTTAAAACTGTGATTTATTAACTCATCAGCTAGTGTTCTAGAGAGAGGTATGAGTTTAATTTGGATTTTGAAATAACATCAATTTAAAGCCAATTATTATGTTCATTTCCATTTCAGTTTCTCATAAAGTATTTCTACCTCAGTAAATTACAGCATAGAAATTTGGAAAAAAATGTGGCTCTGTACTTTCATATGCTTAAAGTATTATATTTTATATTAAGAAATATAGATAAGTGCAATTTTCATTGATGCACATTATAGCTGGCCTATTTTATTAACATAAAAACAGCATTTTGATGGTATGTATTTAAATTCTTTTTAAAATAACCATGTACTTACATTTTAGTTATATCTTAAGAATCACTGAGATGAAGTATGATTTGTCTGTATTAATAGAATCAATAAAACTGTTTTGTCTACTTCATAAAACAATTAAGTTCTTTTGACAAATTCATACTTGCATCTTTAACATACAAACATACAGATTTGTGTGTCTGTGCACACACATTGCAGACATGCTCTCCCCCCACCCCAAATCAGTAAGGCTCTAGTGAAAGAATACTATACTAAGAATAATATGCACAAAATGAATTTGATCCAAGCACAGCATATACAACTATCACAATGAAGCCCCTTTGTACAATTCATGCTATTAAAATGCTCTCTCAGAGAATTCTGTTTTATACTCAATATCCCTTAATCTAATAAGACTGTCTTAGAAAACATATCTGTCAAGATATCAGTGCAAAAATAAACAGGATGAAATAAGAAAACATAAAAAAATTAAAGCTACTGAAACATTAGAATCTCAGAACTATGCAGTACAAAGAGAAAAGGTAGTTCATCATACAAGAATGCCTTTCATATTTTCTATCATTTTCTTTTTCTTGCTTTTCCATTTTCTTTTTCTCTTTTTGGTTGCAACGGGGAATGAACTCAAGGCCTCCTAGTCAAACACAACCACATGAGCCATGCCTAGGATTGTTTTGCTTTTAGTTTGTTTTACAGCAGGTTTCAAGTTTTTGTCTGGGCTAGCCTCAAACCACCACCCTCTTATCTCCACCTCTCAAGTATCAGGATTGTAAGTGTATGCCGCCATACCTGGCCCAGTTCTCCCACATTTTAACTTTTATAGGTCTTGCTTCTGAATTCTGAGATTGCTTCCAAATGGAATATCTCAGTCATTCTTTAAATTCTTTATAATAGTGAGCCTATTCAATACTGTTTTGAGACGCGTTTTACTCTTATAACTGTTTTGATTTTGAAACCAAAGTCTTATCTCAGACTGTTTTAAAATGCGAGTAATGTCTTCACTAAGAACAAGATGTTCTCTAAATATTTTTTATACTTCATGAATAAATCTATTTCAGAGAAGAATTCTTCTGTGTGACTATGCTTTGCTTGTCTCTTTTACTGCAAAGTATTTGCAAGGTGTCATACTCATGTTTCTGTTTATTATTCTTTTTTTCCCTCTACCATACAAACAGGCAAGATTTTTTATATCAATAATTATTAAGGGGTATACTAATAAGTCTCTGTCAAAATATTACTGAATTATTTCAGACACACGAATACACTATTTATACAACTGTTTATTATTCTTGAGTGACATAATAAACCTGCTCTGAAACGATTTTAAAACCTATACTTAATATCCTTTTCATATGTAGAACTCAGGCCTAGTGTAAAAATCCGTGAATTTTCTTTGCACAGCCACCTAAAGATACTTTTTTAATGTTAAAAACACATTGAATTTAAAGGAATTACTCCCATCCATAGCAACATGCATGTTCATGGATAGCCATTGCCCAAACTCTTTTTTTTTATTTTTATTCTAAAGATGATGTACAGAGGGGTCACAGTTATAGAAGTCAGGTAATGAGTACATTTCTTTTGGAACTGTCACCTCTTCCCTCATTTTCTCCCATTTTTCCCCTCCAGACCCCCCATTCCCCACCAAGCTGTGTAGTTCATTTTCAACATAGTGTTTAGTGACTATCACTAATGACTTAGTTCACCCTTTGTCCCACCCTTTTAGTAAAAACCCCTCAAATCCTGAAAGGAGCAAGGGAGGGAAAGAGAAGCAGCCATGAATCGTGTTTCTAATCAGATAGAAGGAGGGAATTCTAAGCTGCCCGTTGGTCCTTCCACCTTACTACAGAGATGACGTGTCATGAAGCTAGTAAGGCCCAAACTTCAAGCCCTTTCATGTACATGAGGCCCTTACAAGATTTGTGAGGGTCTCTAATAGTTTCATACAGTCAACTACTTTTGTAAACTTTGCAAATAAAATACTTTATCCACTCTGTCTTCCTGGGTCACTTAACCATGGGAGAGTTATTGACACATTTGTGATGCTGGTGAAAAGATGGTCTTGAGATCAGCTTGGCTTGCCTTTAATTGAATGTACTTGAACAAATCACTGATTTCTCCTTTCTTAGATTACCAAGAGGAAAAGCATATGATTTTTATATGATGTTTGTTTGAGTCAGTCTCATGTTACTGTAACAAAATATATAAGGCAAATTATAGGGAGATAAGGCTTATTTTGTTCCATGCTTCTGAAAAGTTCAATCATAGATTAAAAAAAAAGGTTCAATACTTCCAGCACCTGAAGTTGTTTGGACATCATGGAGGGAAAGGGTAAGAGCAGATAGCTTATGAGTCAGAAAAATGAGAGGCCTGGTGATGATAGCTCACTCCTATAATCCTAGCTACTCAGGAGGCTGTAATTTGAGGATCACAGTTTGGAGGACAGGAAAGCCCAGGAGAGTCTTATCTCCAGTTAAACACCAGAAAACTGGCTTCAAGTGATAGAATGCTAGCCTTGAGCAAAAAGAGCTCAGAGACAGAGCCCAGGCCCTGACTTCAAGCACCATGACTGACAAAAAACTGAGAGAGAGAGAGGGAGAGGAAGAGGAAAGAGTATTTTTCCCTCTCTTATAATATTAAACGGCAGTGAATTATGTAAATAAGATCTGGCAGGTAGTCTAGAATATATAACTGAGGTTAGTCACACATCTACGATCAGAACAAATCTAATAGGCGTGACCACAGTGTAAACCCATCCCCCATTCACATTCAACTTGAGCCAGCTCATAATCAACCAAGCACCACTCAGCAGTTGTAGATGTCACAATGACGGAATTTGATTTAAAACTTCATGACCCTCTTTAGACAGGTTATATGGCTGGCTGTACCATTCAGGAAGAAACTCACACACAAACTTTTGTTAGCTTAGAAACGGCTTTGTCATAGGAAATGGAGAATTCTTTCCTATAAATTGAAGCTTGCTGATTTCTCTAAAGTCTCTGGGATCATTTTTTGCCTTTGGGTCTTCCTGAACAGTAACTATCTGTTTACTTTAAAGAAAATATATTTCAGAATCATTTGCACTTACATCATCAGATGGGAGACATAAACAAATACTTTAACATACATATGGATGAGTGATTAAAAGCTTTTACTCGTTAAAATGAACACTTCCCACCTTGGTCTCTAAGAGAGGAAAAGGAAGCTACGGGTTCTCTTCTGGGTTACCTATGGAATCTCAGGTTCTGGAAAGGCATCCTCCCACTGAGCTTGAATCTGAGAACACTTGTACCACAGGTTAATTAGCAGGAAGGCATTTGGCTTCTCATCCCAGCACTGTCTAATCCCACTGAAGATGATGAGGGGATTGTATCTTCTGTACCCTAATCCAAGTGTGGGAACTATACATGTGACCTACAAGCAATGAAATTCAGTGCCTCTCCTCACCTTTCTGCTAAATAATTACTTGGCTTTGGCAAAGCAATATGCTACAATTCAGTTTGCTCCATCAAATAGGAAATGTGGCAGCCACTTTTACCTTGACCTGCTTATTGTATACATTGGGAAAATAATCATTTTTTTAAAGAAGCCAAAGAAAATGTTGAAATGAATTTCTATCTACATTTAATTGTTTTTTAAAAACACATTACAATAATAACAAGAGGAAGGAAAAGGAGTATCAATGAGGCTTTGGGGGAAGAATTCTATCTCAAAAAGAGACCAATATATAAGCAACAGTATAGAGGTCCTAATAATGTGAAGACCCAGAAGACTCATTGCTCATACAAAACTGCCTTCGCTCCTGTCTTGGATTTGTTGTATCTGGCCCTTTGTGAGGTCTCTTCTTTTTCCCCTGTCATTGCATACCCTCAATGATTCATGTTTACCAAACAGAGGAGGATTATTACTGAGAGAAATAAGCAGACTGCATTCCAAGCTGATAAATTCTATTTGACATACATTCCATTGATCATGGTTGCCAAAAAGCAGTATAATCAGAAAAAATTACAAAAACCCTTGCCCAGCATGGTGGTATATGCTATAATCCCAGTACTCACAAGACTCAGGTAGGAGGCCAAGAGTTTGAGATTAGCGTGGACTAAAGACCAAAACCCAGTTTCAAATTCAATAAAACAAAACAACTATAAACTCTTGATCCTCTCCCCAATTGTAGGCCCCTCTCAGTATTTCCTACCTACCCAAAAACATGTCACTCTTCAATTTCTTGAGAGGGAAATTCACAATAATACAGTGCTCCCTTTTGATCACCATCTACACTCAGTCACCAGATACCACTGGGCTTGTCTTTCGCATAATTCGGTAATACACTATTTCCTTTAGTCTTTGCAGGGTCCAAGGCAAAAGTCCCACATACCACATCTAAGTACTTAAAGGATAAGAATAAAATGAAGAGATTGTTAAGTGCATTACATCCTTTGAGTCTTTACAGGACTTGGAGTTATATGATGATTTGGGATGGTTCACATAAAAATGTCTCCATGGGGGAGTTGCATGCTCTTAGTGATATGCAAGAGCTAGCCCACATCTCCTGGACTGTAGACCAACAGGCTGGCTGATCTCTATTGTCCCATCCCAACTACAAGGTTCCTGTGAGAGGCCTGTGGACAAACACATGCACATCTCAGCTGAGCTACGTGTCTTAAAACTATGCGAGCTCTCTCCCCCAGCCTCTACACCTGGCTGGCTTTAGTGACTGTCCTTAGTCTATTCAAATAGCTATGACAAACATCATAAACAGCACAAATGTGTTCCTCACATCTCTGGATGATATGACATCCAAGGTCAAGGCACTAGCAAATTTGGTGTTTAGTGAAGGACTACTTCCTGGTTCACAGAACATATCTCACTCGGTCCCCATATGATGAAAGAGAGAAAGCAGTTCTCTTGGGCCTCATTTGCAAAACCTAATCTCAGTCACAAAGGCTTAATTCTCTGATCTAATCACCTCTCAGAGACTCACCTGCTGATAGCAATACATTAGGTGTCAACCAATAAATTTGGTGAGGTAAGCACCACTATTAGACCACAGTAACCAACCTGTGTCCTTGGGCTAAACACATACTGGGGACAGAGGATAGTCTAGAATAGAATGGTGATGACTCTCCATAGGTTGGTCCTGTAGGTAAGTAACAAACAAAGCAGAAAGTAACAAACCAGAACACAGCTCTGTAAATAATGCCAATGGCAGGTCTTCCTTCCCCACGTCTAGTTCTTCAATGATATTCATTTCTCAATCCTTCCACAAGCACCATTCCAAGCTGTCGTCTCTAAACTCTGAACATCAACTTTTTCTCTCTGTGGCATGTTTTATTGTAATGTAGTCAAAGGATTCCTTGTTTTAGTGATTGAAACATTCTTTGTCCCAAACTCCTGTGACTGTCTAATTACTATGAAAGCTTAGATAAATTGTTAACAGTCTATAAAGACACTTTATTGTCTGGCATTGACCTCCTTCTCCTCCACTTCATTTGTCCTGGCTTCCTCTCAGTTTCTTGGACCCATTTTCCTGCTACCATTAGTCAGTGTCTGTGCCCTGCCTGTGTGGAGTGCTGTCCACCCACCTCCCAGGGGAGTCGTCACTCCTACATGGCTTTGGGGTCTTCACCTCCCCAGGGATGGCTGATCTCTTCCCTCATTTGCCCCTCATCACCATCATTCTGCCTTTCCCCTGTGCTTTCACAACTGGACCCTCACATGGAAGATGGTAGAACACCAAGTCTCTCAACTCTCACTGAATCACTATAAGGCTGGGAGCCCTACAGCCTCCTGATTATCTCTGCCACTGCCCCCACCACTACCTATATTTAGGCTCAAGTGACAGAGCAGAACACTTGCCTAGCAAGACCAAAGTCTGAATGTTAAGGCCCATTACCAAAACAAAAAACTAAGATCTAAAACAAAGAACTAAAATTTATTACTCAACCTCCTTGTCCCAGTCTTCACACATATACTCTCTCTCTCTCTCTCTCTCTCTCTCTCTCTCTCTTCTTTAATCTCACAAAGGGAGAAACACTGTCTGGCTTCCTCAACATCCTCCTCCAGATGGGCAGGTTTATAATAGATTCTCAAGAAATATTTGTCAAACGAATGGATGAAAAGTCTGTACCCCAATTTTAAATGTCCATAAACAGAACAAGATGCTGATCTTTACGTCCTAGAAAATATCTATCACCGGTATACTTACCAGGTGTTTTGTAAATACAGCCTTCGATAAAAGAACATATGGCTGAATTAATGAATGCACATCTTTTATATCAGCACACAAACTGATATTCTTTAACCCAGCAGAGAAAACAGTAGAATTCTGCTTGATTAAAATTTTAAAAAATTCTTGCCCTTAGTATGGTATTTTGTCCTTACTTTTGATAGCATCAATTGAGTAGAAGCAAGGTTTGTTCAGTTTAAAGATGTGAGTCCAAGAAGCTATGCAAGGAGCAAATAGATTATGTTCTGGGGACATGGTTTATAATGTTTGGCAACCATAATGTGAAATGATAATGTAAAACATAAAGTGACCAGTAGCTTTGCATGAGTACAAATCCTTCCATACCTGCCTGTCTCTCTGCTCCTTATGAGTGTGTTTGTATGTGTGTGTGTGTGTGTGTGTGTGTGTGTGTGTGTGTGTGCGTGTACATGTGTGTGCGCGCGTACCAGGGCTAGGGCTTGCACTCAGGGTCTGGCCACTGTCCCTGAGCTTTTTTTGCTCAAGGCTAGCACTCTACCATTTGAGCTACAGCTTCATTTCTGGGTTTTCGGTGATTAACTGGATAAGATTCTCCAGGACTTTCCTGCCTAGGCTAGCTTAGAACTGCTGCAGTCCTCATATCTTAGCCTCTTGAGTAACTAGGCTTTTAGGCATGAGCCACCAGAGCCCAATCTGTCTCTCTACCATTAAATGTGTATACATATGTTGTGTTTCAGAGACCAGGAATTATTCATCACACACTGTTGTCTAAGCTTTTTTCCAACTAATGCCACATCATTTAATATTCCTCTATGACATAATTTTCCAGGACCACGGCAGGCATTCTATAATTTATTTAACCACTATAAAATTGTTTTCAATTTTGCTATTTTGGCCATTGTTGCCATGAACATTCCTACAACTGAATCTTTGTCCAGAACAATTAATTTCTTACAATAATTCCTACACTGTGGTTGTTGACATATATATTGCTGACTAGACTTCCAGGAATGCTTTATGAAGTTTCTCTCCCACCAGTGGTATGTAAGGGTCTCTTTCTTATTGCTTCTTTGCCAAAATTTATTTCATTGTTTTTGTTGTTAATATTTGGTCACTTCCAAGTTACTAGTGGCATTTCATTTTCCTAACGTATGCTTTTCATTGCTCATGAGACCGAATTGTTTCTTATGTTTTATCATTTATTTGTATTCCTTTTGACAAAAAAATGAAACTTAACAAATGTAAATATGATTTTCTATGCTTGTTTTCCAAAAGCTCAATAACATAATTGTATAATAGGAGAACTTGGCCTGTAAGCAGAATACGTAAAAAAGAAAATGAAAAGAATGCTGCAAAGGGAATTTGATGGCCGTCTTCAAATATCTAAGCAGTTACCATATAGAAAAGAAATCATACTCAATTTCTCTTTTTCCAAAAGTAAAATGTAGGGCAAGCAGATGGAAAGTTATAGATTTTAACTTATCTTAAGGATGGATATTTTAATGATCTTGGCCATCCAGAGATGGAATGGGTTTCCTCAATAGAGTAAGATTTCCTTTCCTAGGAGAGCTCAAAATATAAATGGTCAACTACAGGCAAGTTGTAGAAGGAAGAGCTTTCTGTGTTGGGTCAACTGAATCACTCTGAATGTCCCTTAAAACTCTATGATCTTTTGCGTCTGTAAACACAGGATCACAGGGATTTCTTTAAAAACCATAAAGTCGCACAATACATAATGACATTTTGGTCAAGAAGAGACCACATTGAAGAGGACAGTTCCATGAATCTGAGAAACTTCTATTGTCTGGGGTTGTAGCTGTGCAATGTCAAGGAGCAACATATATGTCCTGCCAGTCATATGAAAGGATTAGCCTATACAAGTAGATCCAGTACACAGTACTTGATACTAAATCGGCCACGTTACTGTTTTATGTATTCCCTAAACTGTCGTTTTGATCCTTATTTTAGAATGAACTCCTTCTACTCATTAAAACAGCTCTTGATCACAGAGGCTCCGGCAACAGCCTCATCCATCCCTTAGTGCCACGTCTCTGGATTGTATCAAAAGCTCTTGAGAACTTCTACCTTCGAGGTGTGTATTAAAAAAAAAGAAGAAGAGTTAGCTAACTTGCTGAACACCCTAGCTTAGTACCACTGTGCACTGTAAAATATCAGTGGTTTATCACTCAGAATCACATGATCCACTAGGATCTGTGCTCACTGTCATGAGTCAACCTCTCCAGAGAGGATCTCAACACATGTAACTACTCCAGGAAAAGCTCAAAACCCAACATTTTACTAAATGCAATTTCTACTGAACATGTGCCATTCTTATAACTTCATAATGTCCAAAAAATCATTAACTCAGACTGTAAATTTGGGACTGTCTGTGCCTTTAAAAGGGCCATTTTTGCAATTTTGAGATGATTTTTTTTTGTCGTTGTGGGGCCTGAACTCTGGGTGTGGGCACTGCCCCTCAGCTCTTCAGCACAAGGCTAGCGCTCTACCACTTGAGCCACAGCACCACTGCTGGCTTTTTCTGCTTATGTGGTGCTGAGAAATTGAACCCAGGGCCTCATGCATGCAAGGCAAGCACTCTACCAATGAGGCACCTTCATAGTCCTTGAGATGATTTTATTAATAGCACAAAACTTAAACTCATTCATTATATGTTTCAAATCAATCCACTAAGAATGTGCTTACAGGATAGGCAAGATCCAGCAAGGCTGTTAAATTTTCAAATATATCATTAGTTAAAACACAAAGTGTTTTGCAGAAATTAAAGGAATTGCCCTAATTAGCAAGGTAGATAGAACTTAGGAACACTTTGTTGGCACATAGATTAAATAATAAATGCTGCTGTTGAAAGTAACAAGATTAGGAAGTGGTGCTGTGTGGTCAAGTGTTAGAGCACTAGCCTTGAGCACGAAGAGGCTCAGGGATAATGCCCAGGCTCTGAGTTCAAGCCCCACAACCAACTTAAAAGAAACAGTGAAAAAAATGTAACAAAATTAGTTTACATCAAACAAATCTGCTGATTTTCTGTGACTGTAAATGTGTGTTCCAAAACAAGCTTGAATTTTGTATTTTCTAGTTATAGAGGGTTCATCTCTATTGGAAATCTACAGGTAGTAAATCAAAATAGCAAAATATTTTCAATTATTTTTTTGCCAGTCCTGGAGCCTTGAACTCGGGGTCTGGGTACTGTCCTTGAGATTGTTTTGCTCAAGGCTAGCACTCTTACCACTTGAGCCACAGCATCACTTCCAGCTTTTTCTGTATATGTGGTACTGAGGAATAGAACCCAGGGCTTCATGAATGCTAGGCAAGCACTCTACAATTAAGCCACATTCCTAGCCTCCTTTTCATCTTTCTTTAGCTATCTGTCCTTTCCTTTCTCTCTTGGTTCACTGGGTGCACAACAATATTTTTCACTGTGAAGTTCTAAAGAAAAAGGATTATACTGATCATATACTATGCCAAGCCAAAAGGGTATAATTCTTGTATAAGTGCATCCAACTTTGATGCAATAAGCTGTAGAAACCAGTCCTGAGGTTAGTTTCTAAGACAGGGCATCACATTTGCAGAGCACAGAGATTTGAAGCCAATTAGTCCACTCTAACACTTCTAATTCACCATAATATAATAACGAGCTAGAAATGCTGTGGTATGCATAATATTCCACTCTTTCCAATATACCACCATGCATTTTTCTCTTTCTCAAGCCCAACTTGTTAAGTGATACCAGCCTATGCCATGTTATATGATCTTGCTGATAATGCAGTTAAAATATAGCTGTTATTTGTTTTGGTAATTTAATACGGTAGAAGGAGTTTGAGAAAATTGTGGCTGTTCACATGCTATTTCAGGATCACAGCGACCCACCCACCCTGATCCAGAGAAATCAAGCTAAGCTGAGCCTGGTGTTTTCCATTCTGTTTTGTAGCAACGTTGTTTCTGAGCTATGTTTAACCCTAAGAAAGCTGAAAATCCGGACTGGATCAGGAAAGAAAGCCTGGTGCTTGATTGTGATGTAAGAAAATCTGACTTGAGCATCAGTTCAGGGTATATTTTTGGAAAGCCATTTATGGTTTTCTGACTCCTATTTCCAGTTTAGGGAACTAATCACTTCTTTGAGAAATACTTTCTTTCTGAAAGCATTGGTGGGGGGAGGGGGAGATCAGGAGACTTTATCTGACTTATTTACTTGGCTTATAAGGAAAGTACACCCACCCATTCCCCCTGCCAAAAAAATAAAAATTCCAGGTGATGGGGAAGGGTCAATTCTACCCTCATCCCTCTGCCTTGTTCTGACAGACAAGCAAATGAACTTAAGGAGTTGGGGCAAAGTGGGTTAACGGGCCTGATAAATCGCATACTTTACTACCCCCAAATGAAGCATGTCAGTTTTGCTTAAATTCTGTAATTTTCTCCTTCCCATTCCTTTCAGTAGATTATCCACCTTCTTATAAATGTCAGTCCAAAAGTTGTGGGGATGGTTTGGTATGCTCCATTGGTTTCCATGTGGAGAACAGGGGGAGTGTATGATCATCACACAGACTTGTCAGACTTCTTGCCACTCCCACTAGGCAGCCTGGCTGGACATTTGGTGGAAAGAATGGTAAATGAAACAATGAGCCTTTTCAGATTCTCACACTAAACTCCACACTTCTCACTTTTTTCTTATTTTTTTTTTCAAATTCCCACTTCCTCTTCTTTCCGCGCTAGTCTTGTTTGCAGGAATGTTCTATATCAAGACCTCAGATGAATAGTAAGAGATGGAGAGATAAACCAGAATCTTTTGCTGCCCTGTGAAAGCTCATGACGATCTAATGACAAAATAACCTAATTAAAACTAGAGTAAAACATGCTACCAGAGCCCAAAAGAGTCAGACAGAGGTAAATGGATGCAGATAGAGGTGTGTGTGTGTGTGTGTGTGTGTGTGTGTGTGTGTGTGTGTGTATCAGTACAGACACTTGAATGCAGAGCCTGGGCACTGTCTTTACCCTTTTTGCTCCAAGCTGGCACTCTACAACTTGAGCTCCAGCTCTACTTCTATCTTTTTGGTGGTTAATTGGAGATAAGAGTCTCACACTTTCCTGCCCAAGCTGGCTTTGAACCACGATCCTCAGATCTCAGCCTTCTAAGTAGCTAGGATTACAGGTGTGAGTCACCAGCATCCAGTAGATAGATTTTCCTTAGAATCACTTGTGGTCTTTTGAGTCTCTTCATGTCTTCTTTTTTCTTTCCTTATCAGAGTCGCCACTTATGCTAAGTTGTACCTCACTTTCCAGGTTTGATTGGATTGCCACTTCCACGAGCGTAGGATCTGGTTAGAGAGAGACATTGAACCTCAGAAAAAAAAAACTAATAGCTCTCCAGAGATGACATCTTAACCAACGAGACCAGAGAAAACTTAACACACCAATTTTCCATTATTTTCTCCAGGGAGACGAATTTTTCTGTTATTGTCTCCACTCCCAGAAATTTCCTGTTCATAAAAAAGAGTGAACATACTTTTTGGTGGAAGAATGAGGAACTCAAGGTCTCATTGCAAAGTCCAGGATGGCCCCAAACTAGTTGTCCTCCTGCCTCAACCTCCCAAGCCGTAGCATAACAAGCAACGGACCTCCATGCTCAGCTTATGAATGTACTTTCTGGGTGACCTACTATGCGTTGTGGCAACTTGTTACGAAGCAACGACTAAAAGAAATAATCCATTGGATCACAATGACTTCTATATTTCCTTTTCCTCTGGGCAGCTCCTGCATTCCTATACCTTCTGCTTCCAAAATCAACTGTGGATGGCTTAACCCTGGCCTCAGGCTCTTCATTCTCAGAGAACCAGAGCTTAGCAAGAAGATTCCTGAATATCTAATGACTTTTACTTTTTTTATTATGGAAAAGTAAATTGGATTAATTCCTCTTTAAAATTCAGCTTGCTTATTCTGTATAATATTGACAAACCATTTTCTAGCGGTTACATGAGCTCAAATATCTAATGCTAATCCATTGTCTGTAGGAAGAATAGGATTCAGGGTATCTTCAGGAACCAGTCGTAGATCTGCAGATCAACTTGAAGCTATCACTCTCGGTCTTTTTGTACATCGTTTGCCTTCCAAGAAAGGCCGAAGAATTGAGCAACACAAGGAACTTCAAGGTTATTTGCAATGCATCGAGACTAATTCTCAAAACCCCTTATGTGGCAATTAGGAGCATATTTCTCCCAAATATACCTTTGCATTTCCTAAGCTAATCCTACACACTTTATATTCTTTCTATCCCACATAAAATGCTCATAAAATGATGTGAAAACAACCTGTCTTATTCTCAGTCTTACACCTGACTTCCAGTAGACATGGAACTTTCTTAGTCATGACTTTTGGTCTTTCTGCTCAATTTATAAATGAACTGTGCACAATCTGTATAACTTTTCCGAGTATGGCCTTAGGAAATCTCATTAATGTTGTAATTTTTGGAAGGTTTATGTGCACATACTTGAAGTTTACTTCATTATCTTTCCTGACACCTAATCTAAAATCTGTTCATAGTTATGAAATGATCAGTGGTAGAGGCAAGCTTGCTTCATTGGCAGCTAATACCAAGAGTTCAAAACCAGTTAGGTGTTCAAAGCAAATAAAATATTCAAATACATCACCACCTTGACCAAGTATCATCTCCCTGTGGATATTGGACTGCTTGCTTCACTAACCCATCTCCACATCACCACTTAATATGAGAAAGAGGTGCTAAGTGAGTGCATCAGCCAATAATTGAGTAGATCTCCGCTTAAATTTTCACAAGCTTTTTTAGGATTATGTCTTAATACTGTCAAATCCTAAAGATGCAGTATAAATGCTAGAATGCTAGGAAGACTATTGGATCCTATCCTACCGTTAAGTCCTTTGAGCTCCCTACTGTGTTATCTGCCCATCTCTCTTGACAGTTTATTTCCTCCCTTAAAATCATTCTATATTCACTTGCATCTTTGAGTCCCAATTCATCTCTCTATTCCTTACTACTCTAAGCATGATGACTGTCAATTTCCCTGATGTTGATTAGTGTGTGTGTGTGTGTGTGTGGGTGTGTGTGTGTTGGGCTACAAAACACTACCTTTGGGAATACTATAATCATCCCAGTTAAAATCATCCACAAAAATAAGAGAAAATGAATCTTGATAATACCCTGCTTAAGCAACCAAACATGTTTTCACTCATATGCTCAGAAATAGCTTACTAAATCATACGATGCATCTCAGGGAGGTCAAGTGGAGCAAAAAGGCAAAAATTATATCCATATCGTATTTCTACAGAGTAAGTGCCTTAGGCATTCATCTGCTGATATATCTTCTATCATAGACATACTTGAAATAAATTGCATTATTATATTTATTGCTTATTAAAGGAAAACATAGTATTTCCCTCTCATACATTTCTTTGGGTTGACCTCCAAACTTTGCTTTGAGTGCACTGTTCCAACATTAACTCTGACTTTCCTCTAAACTTCTGGATCAGAATTTACCCAGATCATTAGCAATTTTCTTTCCTTATTGCATGATTTCTGTCTGTCCCTGGGTGGCTTTATTTTAATTAGAAAAAAAATAGAATGGAAAAGTTTCAATTGTAAACACACAGAGGTTCTGTTGGCAAATATGAGTTTGGCAGAAGAAAGGCCCGTGGCCAGCTTAGCTGTAGTTTACTGGCTCAAAAACAAGAACAATTTTGAAGGAAATTAGGATAGCTGTTTTTCTAAGTGACAATTTTCTCCATCAGGTAGAGTGCACTACTTCCTGTTATTTTATGATACTGATATTTCACTTATACATTTTCTCCAGGTTCTATAAAAATTTCCATTTCCTTGAAAGCCTTTAGATTCAGTTTCTCTTTTTGTTTGTTTGTTTCTTTCTTTCTTTGTTTCTCTCTCTTTTGTTCCTCTTTCATTTTTCTTTATTACTCTCTTTTCTTCTCACTTTTCCTTTTAAAGTGTCAGTTTCCAAATATCTTTATCAGACACTAGGAAACACAGGTTTGCATCTTGGTTAAATAGCTCTGCCTTTCAGACAGTTATCCATACAGCACTGGAGGACAGAAGGTGGGGACAGAAATGCGATCCAACTACTAAAGTTACCTTTGCTGGAAACCTTACCTCAGGCTTTGAATGGCTTACAGGTGAAATCCTTGAAAATAAAGACTCATAGAGTTTCTATCCCATAGACAATTTCCACACAGAAGATGAAAGAGTAGGTAGGGCCAGAGTTTCCTTCAAAGGAGACTTTGTAGGAAAAGAAAAGAATAAAAAAGCAAATGTTCTTTACAAGCTTAAATAGTACCAAGCAGATATTTTTCCCTACCCTTTTCCCAGAAGAACTGTTGTTAAGCCTTCCCAGGTGAAGACCAGGCTGAGAAAAAGAAAAAACAAAACAAAAAAACAAAGACGGAACTATCACATGGATTATGTTACAGACTGATTACAACTCATGAGATGAGATTTTATTACTGATGGAACAAAACTGGAAACATTTCTTTCTTTATGGACATTATTTCCTGTTTCTGAAATGTAAGTGGGATATTTCTTTCATTCATTCAACATGCAGGCCAGTTGCCTTCCCTGTATTCATTTATTGGCCATGCTGTGGTATAACTTCTCTTCTGCTCTTTGTATCTTTGCCCTCTTCCCACTTCTTGCTCCAAATATTTTTTACTGTTGCTTCCAGAATTTTCACAGCATTTCAGGAAAGTTTTAGGGAAAATATGGGATGGATAATAAATATTATGGACCAAGCTTTTTAAAAAAGAAAAACGGGATCAGTTGTGGGTCTTGAAGTGTGAAGGTCTTCCTCCATCTAGATGAAGGAGAGCGGGCAGATGTGATCTGTGGTGGGATTGGTGTATGGGTAGAGAGCACATGGACAAGACTTGATACTAAGCAAGCCTTGTGATATGCAAAGAATGCAAATGAGGCCCAAAATTTCAATTGTGGGGAGGATGGCATTGCATGTAAGGACAGATAACATTGCTCTTCCTTGTGAGGCAGCCCGCCAGTGTGAGCATCTGCTTCCTTACACACAGTTAATAGGAACATTTAGATAATTACCTAGATAATTTGCATCAAAGAAAAACTACTGGGACAACAAAAACTTTGTACGTGATTGTGCAAGATTCCAAATCAAATTCAAAATACTGCCAGCCATACTAAATAATTTGTTCCATAGGTACGCAGTGACTGAATAAGAGGAGTCAGTTGACTAACTTGAAAAAGTCAGTTTTATTTTTCAGTGTCCATGAGACCACAGCGTCTAAACATCTGAATTGAGATATATCATCATGATCATTTAACATTCCCCCCCACAAATATTTGACATAAAACTTCAAAAGTAGCCAGTTGTCTAGAGATTTAACAACCTTTTGTCCTACCACTGAAATTCCTGCAGAAATAACACTAGTTCTAGACATTTCAGTGCTAAGGAATCAACCAGTCTTTTTGGTAGCAAAAGCTGTCCAAATTAAGTTGTTGGGTTGTTACCTGGGGCCTGAAATCAGCTCTTGGAGAAAAATAATCACTTGGGAATTCTAGATGGTTCCAACCTTTGGTCTGTAGGAACTTGAACCAAAAAGTGGAGAGAAGCGATAAGCAAACGGACACATGGTAACACTAGGGGGCACTGTAACAAATAAGAGCCAGGCTACCCTTTGTTGGCTAGAAGGATAGTCAGACTGCACGTTCTGTATTTCCCTTCCCAAGCTGCTTTTTCATACAGCTATCTCTCCACTAACCCAGATGCCCTGCTAAGCCCCCAGTCTTCCAGGTGTAACAGAAAATACTTCAAAGTTAGAGATTAAATGATTCCAAAAACAAGAATCCCAGTCAGTGCTAAAAAACTACAGTACTGACACATCTCAACAAATGCCAACATATCTATTCAATGTTTCAAGAATTACCCTTTTGTATCCTCAAGAGAAATCTGAGGGTTGAAAAGCCAATTATCTCTTCCCATCTTCCCACTGGCTTCCATCTTTACTTGTTCTCCCTTCAAGAAGCTTGGCAGGCGAAACCAAGTGCTAAAATCTGAGGGCCATCTACTTACTACATAGCTCTTAAGAAAAGAGAAAAATCCTCTGAAAGGCAGGGTGAAAGATTTAGGTAGACTGAGCACTTATCTCTCCAGCATAAAGATTTGCGGGCTTACAAAATGAATAGATTCATATGCTGGGTACAAAAACTGGGGCTTTGGGTTTATCCAGCGGCGGGGATATATGGGCTGGCTGGCTGTTCTTTAAAAAGTGACTAGCAGTACATTACTTAGCCTTATTATTCTTGAGAACAAAAACCAGAAAACCAGAAAGAGAAGATTCTGATTTAAAGAAAACCTTAAGCTTGACTCAGCTTTCCACTCAGAGGGCCTACGATAACCTAGAGTTTATAAGTTATTATGGAAAGCAGTTGTCTAGAGAGGTGTGAAGAATGCTTCTGGGGAGTGCCCACAGGACATGATTTCAAGGTTTTGGGAAGAATATGAAAATGTAGAAAGAGTAGAAAACAAATACACAGATAGAGCAGAATTATTAACGTTTATACAGTGATCCAAAATCTAAGCCACACTGAAACTTTCATCAAAAAGATCACCAAAGCATAGGTCCGGGCAGAATTATTTCTGCTCCCAGGAGAAAACCAAGTTCTTCATCACACATGGCATATTTATGCTTTTCTTTTGTACAGTTTATTGAACATTAGGAAAATGCTTCTACGGGATTGCTTCCTTTGGTTCTCAGAAGCGGCATGTAAGGTAGACATTATTATTACCATCGGGATAACAAACCTAGCAAGTGACAATCTTATATCTTCGAATTCAAAACAAGAAAGAAAGAAAAACTTCTGGAAAGGTATTTTCATTTCTCTGAGGGGAGGCACAACTTGCTTCCCATATCCTTGGAAGAGAGTAACATTTTGTTTCTCTCCCAAGAAGGGAAAAATGAAAGAAATGAGTTTGTATTTTCTATGCTTCACCCATTCCCTAAGAGCAAACAAGAAGAAGAAGGAAGAGGAGGAGGAGGAGGAGGAGGAGGAAGAGGAGGAGGAGGAGGAAAAAACAGCACAGCATATGTAATCCAGATCCTTCCTAGAGGCCAAGAGATTCACATACCCCTCCTCCCCCACAACACACACCTGCCTGCCAGGCCTGTGTTAGTGAGGAGCAAACTTGGGTAAGAGCACAGCTTGCAGGATTGGCTACAGAAATTGTTCATCTCATGGGGAAGCAGCTAGAAAACCTGATTACAATTTTCCTTGCAGCCACATTTTCTAATCTGCAATTTGCAGATAACCATTTACCTGATCCTGCTGCCTGTCTATCTGGCTTAGAATTGAGAAGGAGATAAGGTATGATTCATGACTACATTTCAACAAGTGCCTAATTTTCTGCTTCCTCTCCAGATCCCTGGCTAAATCACACTGCCCATATGTCCTGGCCACCAGGAAAAAATGTAGGCATTTGTAGTCTCACATACCCCAATATGAATCTTGCCATTCCAAGACTATGACTTTGGGCTAAACAAATTAAACTCTTTCTGCCTCAATTCTCACTTCAAAACAAGGCCAAAAATAGCCACCTAGTATTTTCACGAGAATGTGTTACATACAGTGTCTAGCATGTTCTGGTGTGAACACAGATAAGTCTTGGTTAGACCACAAACTTTAAGATACTTTCCCAAAGTACCCATAAAGATAAAGCGGAGCAGAAAATAGAGAGTGTTATCTTGCATACGGCATGTAACATTTTTCTGAGTGGAGAAATATCTAAAATAAACATCCTAGGTGGTTCAAATTCACCAACTACAGTTCAGTCATCTCCCTCTTTCTGGCTGGGAATCTCCCACACAATACTGATGAGAGAAACCATGCATGGAAAGCTCCTGTCTTTGGGCAAACTAAACAAAAGTATAACAGCACCAGACATCCATTCTGGTAGTACCTGAATGGAGTCGGTACTCTTCTTCCCAAGCCTGCAGCGGTGTCTTTTGAAAACTCCACACAGAGAGCCTCTGATGGTCAGTTCACATGAGTTAAATCCAGGAGTTTTTGATAGGTTGAGCTAGAGAACAAACATTGGCTAAGTGGAGGCCATTGTGTTGGAACAAACACCTCTGAACGGTAGGGTATAGTCTTTGCAAACAGAAATGTTCCCCTCCTGGAAACTGAAACTAGAGATATTTAGGATTTCTTGATCCTGCCCACTTGTGCAATTTCCCCTTCACTCCCGAGTTCATTTGGCTGTACTTGTCATCACTTCATCTTCTATGGGCTATATAACCTCTCCTTTGTTCCCACTATTTTAAGCTCCCTCCTTATCATGGAACTGATATTTGTTCTGTCCTTGCTCAGTGGTCAGAGCATCAGGTTTGAAATCCCTAGACATGCTGGAGCCACTCTATTGAGTCCCAGTAGTTGAAGGGGTCCTTTTCTTCTTTTTCTTTCCCAGAGGCCTTCACTGTCTTTTCTAAAGTTCAAACAGTGAACCAAGGAGTTATCTCCTTCCAAGGGGTTTTAAGAACATTTTTTTTTACTTCTAATCAGATGCAGTGTTCTATGGAAGGAATGGACTTGGAGTTGTTCCAGTGATTCTTTTTCTTAATGAGAAAAGGTTGTAAATGGAAGTGAGATATGTGAACTCAAGTCTGTTTATTTTTTGTTTGTTTTCATTTTGGGTTTCTAATGGTACAGATCAACATTAGGAAGTAGTTACATCTTCAGTATTAATTAGAACTCAGGACCAGTCTTATCTACACTTGGACAGGCTAGCTAACCCTGAAAGTACTTAGTAGAGGAACAAGCTTTATCATCTCCCAACAGCAATAAAGACTAAAATGAAAATGCAATTCAGTGAATTTATACCTTGACAAAAACAGTGCTTCTCCAATGTCTATTTCCACCTCACTACCCATGAAGGGTGTACCATATACCAGCACAACAGAGGCTCATGGTGTCATGGTGGCAGTGATTTTCAGTAGGTTGAGGCCAGAGAATGATTAATTACTGATACTAACTCATTTTCAGAAAAGAAGATTCAGTAGGAAAATAGTGAGAGAATGGCTCCCTAGAGTATGGAGGTCAGAAATAGAAGATAACATTTGAAAGATGTGCAATTCCTGTGCCAGATTGGAATATAACCAAATCAATACACTTCAGTAGGAACAATGTTCTTGTACCACAGAGACTCTCTTCTAGTATGTCTACACTAGACATACACCATCCTATACGTCATCTTAAAGGAGTCTGACAATGCCCAGGGCACAGCTACTTCTGCCTTGTCAGATGCAAACTTTAGCTATCTCTGGCTAGGAGAGCCCCAGCCAAACTATAGAAGGGAGAGATACAAAGTCACAAAGATAAGAATCCAGTTTGTGACATACAAAAGAAGAGATTTTACATCCTTTTAATCCTTGCATTGTATATATAAAATATGAGCATAATGCTATCAATGTCAGGAAACTGAGGCCTAACTTTGTTATTTAACTTCTGTTTCCAAAAGCTTTTAGTTTTGCTAAAAAATCTTATCTTTCATTTGCTGGGGGAAAAAAAAGCTCAATACCCACCAGCAATGTTCCAGCTCCTAGATAGATGAAAATCTTAGCCTAGTTACTTAGGTTGTACATTTCAATAGTGATACATGCAGAAACAGTCCTAAGCTTCAGGATGAATGTTTCTGCCATGAAATTCTTATCAAATATGTTAAGCATGACCTAGAGAAACTTAAAAAAATTCTCATGAAATAGACCAATGAGCTTGTTCATCTTCACATACTGATCAAAGGAAGGCTGTACCAGAACTCTTTTGGCATAACTCAAAGTCAGAAGCCTGAAGCTCCACAGGATCCCCTCTGTCTGCCTCTTCTAGAAGGGAAAGTTGGATGGCTAGTACAGATATGGACAGTCATTCTTTAAGGGTTACTCTTGGAGCAGCAGTGGCAGAAGCAGATAGGAATTTGTAAGAAATGTAACCCCATCTAAAATTCTGAGGCAGAGTCTGGCAGTCCATGATTTAGCCAAAACAAAACAACAACAACAACAAAAAACCTCCAGGTGACTCTCAAGCACAGTAAAACGTGAGAACCTCCTTCCTATACCTTGGTAAACTCCAGCTCTTATCAATCCAATTGATTACTTTGGCCACAAAGATTGATTTATCACAAACTGAATCAAACTCCTTAGGATGGTAAAGGAATCTTCTCTGTCCTCAAGGAGTTAAATGTAGACAACACAGAAAACAAGGAAAGAAAAATTTATTCCACATATAACACTATTCCTCATTGGGTAGTCTTGACAGGCAAAGAACTATGTGGCTATTACATATGGTAAACAGAGATGGGTCAATTGTCATTCAGGTATGCTGAAAAAAACACATACTCAAACCCAACTTCAAACTATGCAAAAGATCAATAGATATTTAAGCAACTATGTCAGCCAACAGCTGGCCTAATGCTAATCCCTTAGAAATGGAGTGGTTCTTGGAGGGAAACATAAAGGACATGAAACTTAGAATCACAAACAACTCCAGATTCTACTCATAATTGCCCTTGGCTGAAAACCAAAGGCATGCCTACTCTTGGTCATGCATCCAGTCATACTTTCACCCAAAGATACTGATCTCCACATTAAAGGATTCCAACCACAGTGTCTGGGCAGATGGTTGTGCAGACCAGTCAGTGGTAGCTAATAATGTCTTTGGATTTGGCTCAGGCAGAAAGGACTGCAGGTTATACTTGGACAACAGAAGACCGACAGTGAGCTAGCCATTTAATGAGCAGCTTCTGTATGTAGAATGCTTATTGGCTATAGGAGGTAGCCAGTACCTGTTTTTGGAAAGCCCCAAAATATTAAGATGCCAGAAACAGCAAATAACCGAAAAGCTGGAAATACAGGCTGAACTGTCTTAACTGAATATAATTATGCAAGTGACTAGAACCAGATTATGTGAGCAAAGGAAAATATAACCAAAGTATGGAAGCTTTACAAAAGATGAAGATGTACTATTAAGACAGGGAAATAAAGTAGAGGTGACAAAAGGCAAGGGAGACAGAGACTATAAAGAAGATTA
Source organism: Dipodomys spectabilis (assembly GCF_019054845.1). Taxonomy (NCBI): domain Eukaryota; kingdom Metazoa; phylum Chordata; class Mammalia; order Rodentia; family Heteromyidae; genus Dipodomys; species Dipodomys spectabilis. The sequence goes on from NW_024870746.1 coordinate 14,769,239, forward strand.
AGGTTAGAACTTGCTTGACAACAGAGTGTAAACACATAGAGTATAAGGAAGAATGGGTAGGGTTAGTGAATAACAGGCCCTGATAGTAATTATCTAGACACTTGATTATCTTTTTTTTTTATTTTTGTTGGTCATGGGTCTTGAACTCTGGGCCTGGGTACTGTCCCTAAGCTCTTCAGCTCAAGGCTAGCACTCTACCACTTGAACCACAGCATCACTTCTGGTTTTCTGGTGGTTAATTGAAGATAAGAGTCTCATGGACTTTTCTGCCCAGGCTGGCTCTGAACCATGATCCTTAGATCTCAGCCTCCTACGTAGTGAGGATTACAGGTGTGAGCCACCAGCGCCTGGCCTTGATTATCTTTTTTTTCCAAGAAGACATTCAGAAGTCTGGGTAGAATAATGCATATATACATTCAGAATTCTGGGTAGAATAATGCATGTTTAAAATTATGTGTGAAGGTGACATCCTGTTGCACATCAAATAAGCAAGAGTTGAACATCTTAGTTCTGTAAGGGGTCTATGCTAATACTAAGAGCTACAGGGTAGCTCTTGTACCACATATTATTCAAAAATGATCACACTTTGCCTTCTAGTGGTAGAGGCAAAGCAGAGGAGAGAAGACATAAGCAAATGTTAGAGAAAACATGGACAAGTGAGGAGAAGAGAAGCTAATAGTCATCTAGCACCTGGGGCCTACTGAGGTTTCCTCAATCTTAGCCAAACACGGAATCACCAAATAACCAACCCAAATAAGTTAAATTCCAGTCGTTCCAAGATGGCAGGATATGAGTGTTTGTAATAAGAAAAAACAACTCCTCTAACATTTAGAATATTAGTATCCAGAAACAAAATAATAATAAAGATGGTTTAAGGCTAAGATTAGAAGCTCGTGGTTTAGTATGGTTAACGAGCTGGTGAAAGCCTTTTTGAGGTACATTTTCTGTAAGGAGAAGGAAGTATGGATCTTTAGGGTGAAAGAGGAAGAGGGAGTTACTAATGTGGTGGTTAAAGCTGTGTTGGTAGGTGCATTTCCAAGAGCCTGCCTGCCTGCAGAGAGACCAGACAAGCAAATTGGAGACATGGGGAGTCATCTTGCCATGATTTATAGGAATAATGGGGTGAAGCAGAATCAGACCGCAAAGGTAGGTCTTTAACCATGAGGTGCAATACAGTGGCCCCTTGCTAACACTGAACTCTTGTCTTCATGTTCTTTTTCTTCACTCTCTTTCTAGTGGATTCAGCTTTAGCATGTAATACCCCAGCTTAGTCCATGGGATTTTCCCTATACAAAGCATATCAAGAGAAGGGAAATAACTTGCAAACCTTTTTCAGTCTGATCTCAGGGTGGTAAGTGGCACTCCAAAGTGGTATTTTCCCCAGTCTTTGCTTTACTTTATGCTAACTGCTTCCTTCTGCCTAAAATTAGCCTATCCCTAACTCTACATAACTCAAGTAGGACTTACACAAAGCAATAGACCCAAGTATTACAAACATCTAGATAATTTCTACCCAGTAAAGTTACTTGGTTTTCATTCAACTAAACTAAATAAGCTGATTTATTCTTGATCATTCTGAATTTTGTTTAGTTTTGTTTTTGCTGGTACTTGGGCTTGAATCCCAGAAACTTTGTGTTCTTGAAGCTTGCTGTCTCAGGGCTGGTGCTCTACCATTTAAACCACACCTGCAACCAAGCTTTCTGCTGGGTCAGTGGAGGCAGAATCTTTCAGGCTTTTCTTCCTGGGCTGGTTTAGAACTATAATTTCCTCCAGGATTCAGCTTCCTTAGTAGCTCAAATTGCAGGTATAAGCCACTAGTGCCTGGTAATTCTGGACATTTTTTTTTTCTGCTTCTAAGCATCAAAGCAGAATTCCCCAAACTTGAAAAAAATCTCAGAGTGTTTTCTTACATATTCATCTTTTAAATTCTGCTTAAGTGTGATCATTTTTAAATAATATGTGGTACAAGGAATAGTATCATCATGATCTATTTAGACTAATCGTTGATTAATTAGCCAGAGCGATGACTGTCATTCTAAAATCTTTCACATCCTCAAGGTCAAGGGCAGTGCTTGACAAGGCCATTCTCCTTCCCTTTCATTAACTTGATAAAGTCTTTCCTATTTTGCAAGACTTGAAAGTTCACCCTAGATTTACATAGTAGCATCAAAAGCCAGCTGTCAGTGAGAGGTAGACCATAAGAGATGCACAAGGATGGGAAAGAGATGGTAGGCACAGAAGCCAGGGTTACTACATGGAAAGAGAATGGAGATGGGTCAGGCCTACAGCTGGTGGTAGACTGCTTAATGTTTTTACCTTACGATCATCCTTACTTCTTGCTAATCATGCTACCCATTTGCCAATGAAAATGTACTTTCACTGCCCTATATATTATAATATTTACATTTCTGAGTACATACCTCATTCTCTAGTTAAATTCGTTAAGTATACTTTTCTGAGATGACCTCTGTTTGAAATATCAAAATAGTGAAATTTGGTTACTGAGTGCTAATGAAATCATGTATTTTTCACTCCAGTATTTCTCCAGTGCTGCGCGGATAAAGACTACCACCTAAAGACTTACCGTGACAAGCATCATGTGGCCACGACTCGCCTTCTAGCATGGTCTGTCTCATTCTTTGTTTTCTAGAATTTCAAAGTGGCTCAGAACCTAATTTTCTCACACCTTGTTGTGTAGTACCTTCTAAATTTCCATGTGAAAAATCTTCTATTCAATAACAAAGCACTCTAAAGGCAGGAAATTAATTTTTTATTTACTTATTTATCCATTCATTCATTATAGGATCTCACTATGTAGTCTAGGCTAACCCCAAACTTGTGATCCTCCTGTCTCAGCTTGCTGAGTGCTGAGATTACAGGTATGTACCAACTGCATCATTAATGTCTTTTTAATAATGCTTTAAAAATTTGGCCAAAGGAAATTTTCAATTCAAAGATCATCCTCTTAAACAGTACTGTGCTTAAACTCCCTATTAATGTCATCATTTGAATGTTATCCTTTTCTTTGCCAAGTTTTTAAAGAAAAAAAGGAGGATTTATTATATAAAATGATGGCTGGTAGAATACACAAATTATTTCTCTTTTACCTTTATATGTTTAATAAAAATATCAGGTAACATGCAACTTTTGGGAAAACTGATGACAAACAACTAGAAGGTATTAATTGGTGAAGTTATTCGATAAACAAATGCTAAGTAAATAAAAGCACTCCATATGACATGAAGTGTGAAAATAGCAATCTCAGATAATGATTCCTTTAGCAAAACCTAACCAATGGAGCACAAGAAAACTGTTGCTGAAGGAGGGAATAACAATGCTTGATAGGAAATGTCCTCATTACCTTACTCATGTAACTGTAACTGCTCTGTACAGTATCTTTACAATAAAAAATATATTAAAAAAGAAAAATGTTGCCAAACAGAAAAGAATAAATCAAACATATTCATTGTGATTATTAATCTATAATCCTTTAAAAAAAACTGAACAGGCCATTAAGACTCCACAAAGAATATTCTACTCTATTTATAACTGATTTCCACTAATAATAGAAAGATTCGTGAGTCGGCCTCTTATTTAAGACCCAGGTGAATCACAACATTTGTACTGACATCTCCTCAAGAGTAAGAAAATCTATGTATTGTAAAGAAAAAGAAACGACTGAAATGGAGCAACAAACCTATTTATTAAAACAATCAAATTCACTTTTTAGTATCAGCCTAGAATAATCTGCTTCCAAAGAATTCCTTCAGTAAATCAGATCAAGGTTTTACTTTAAAAAGAAAAATGAGAAATATAGTAAGTTGGAATAGTAAAACAAATACACAGACAGGCAGGCAGGCAGACAAGCAGACAGACAGACAGATGGCTGAATGGATAGGCAAATAGAATCTTCCCAAATTTTGCACCAATACCTATTATCTCATTTGTAAACAAGAAACCATTAGTGAGTTCACAACTAAACTATTTTTAAATGATTAATGAATAATACACGTCATAAAAGTCTTATACTGAATTATATTCTGAAGTCAAAAGTGCTATTAGTAAATACACTTGATTCATTGCATAAGAGAAAAAAGAAAGACTCTTAATTTTACATTTCAGAATTCTTGCATCTTATCAAAGAAAAATGCCAAAAGGGAAACATCAACAAACTTAGCTGCAGTAAAGTAAGTCACACAAATCTGGATATTAAGTAACTGTTATATTTAGACTATGGAAAAGTATGAGGATGGATGTGGAACTACTACAATGGAACTATAGGCATGATTTCAAAGCTTGTGTGTGGGGGGGGGGGGGGGGAGTTGGCCATTGAAAACCATGTCCCCCCTGTTCAATTATCTTTCCTGCCTTACCCACCATTTCCCCATCTTTCATTATGCCCTGTATCATCCAAGCCTGTTTTTGATGAGAGTGACAAAATGTACTCTGAAACACAGCAGGTCTTATTAACTCTGAATTCTCATGTCTGATCCTAGCTGACCTCCTTTCTCTAAGCCACATTTTTTCAATTATGTCATATTTAGGAGTGTAGGAGGAGAGGCAGCATTTATTCCCTCTGGTTATGTAATCTTTGTAAATGTACTCTTCATAGAGAATGTACTAAGAGCCTGGAAATGTATGAATTTTCATACTCCAAGCTAATCTCTAGAATGATCCTAACTAGTCCTCTGCTCCTACTAGGACCACCATGGTGTCCACCTGGACTATTGTGGTGGCCCTCAGAGCCACCTTATTTTACTCTGTTTCCCCTCAGGGTCCTCTAAACACATTGCTTCTCAACAAGCCAAACAGCACTGTGCAGGCCTCTTTTCCCTTCCAGCATAGAAGAGTCGCTCCCTAATTTCCTTCAGGTCTCTGTTCTAGTGTCTCCTCAAGCTAGACCACCAGAAACAGAGCCCTTCCTCCCAACTCAGCACTCTCTCTTCTGTGTCTGTTTTATTTTCCTGAAGAATATGTAGCACAACCTGATATAGGTTTACATTTGTTCAGGTGTTTTGTTGTTGTTGTTTGCTTTCTTTACTTACTTTTTATTTTCTAGTTCCTCTCACTAAAGCAGAATGTCTGTGAGAGCAGGCGCTTGATTTGTGTTCATCGCTGCCTTCAGGGCCATATAAACCTAGCACCGTGCAAGCCAAGGTCCTCACTTAACATGTTCATTCCAGTATCTTCTTTCAGAACTGATTGATATCGCAGGTTTGTTTGAAGGATCTTAAGCATCTTTCTAAATTTTAGCTGGATTTGCAGAGCTACTCAAGGTTTAGAGGCACCGATTTGCAAATGGACAAATGCTGTAGCAAATTCAGTCATTTGTGCATGCCTGTTTTAAGTCGGTTCCAGTTGCTGTGACAGAAACCACACACTTGGTAGCTAGCATACAACAGAAATTCATTTCTCATGGTTCTAGGGGTGGACAAGTCCAAGAACACATCATCTTCAGATGTGCTTTCTCCTGAGGGCCTGCTTCTTGGTTTGTAGACACCACCTCCTCAACGTGTGACCATAGGGTGGTAGAAACAGGACAGCTCTCTTCCACAGACACTAATCCCATTCAGAACTCTGCTCATCTGGCTCCCTTTCCCAAGCCTCACCTCTCAGCATAAGCCATTGGCAATTAGGTTTCAACAACACAAACCTTGAGCCCATCACAATAACTTTATGCAAAGTATTCACTGTTCTGTGCATCCTTGAATCAAAATGCTTAAAACTAAAATCACCAAAATAATCATCAGTCAAAGTAAAGCACACTGTTACAGTGTTGGGAAGATTCCCACATAGGTGAGCAATTGTGGGTGGGGTTACCCCCCCCCACCATCTTTTTTCTCCTAGTCTCCTGATTGGTCCGTTCATTCTTCCACTTCACCAATCCCAGCTCACAGCTGCTTGGCTTGAAAACTAGAATTCTACAATTATCCACTAATCAGCACTTTCATCTTGATAAGGATAATGACCATCGGTGGAGTTACAGTAATTATTCTCCTGAGCATTTACGTCCTCTGGGAGATGTCATTGCAATCCAAAACACTTAGCAGCCATGATTTGTAGTGCAGCATACTGGGTTCTGAAGGAAATAATAAAAGCTTGTGTTATAAAGCCATTTATTTAACGATGGACAACAAGAAATATGTGTTGACATTATTGAGCCATTGAACCTATTGGCTTCTATGTTCACAATCCTATGTAGCTCCCCTGTGAATTTTTATTCCAGGTCCAAAACATATTTTATAAAAATTTTGATTACAACCCAATGAAAATACCTAATGGCACAAATTAGGAATTTTTTAAAAAGTAGATAGTAAAAGAAACAGCAATATTTCATTTGAAAGCATAAAATAAGTGGAAAACTTGCTTACTCTAACTAAAAAGAACATCTGTGGCTTCAGTAACATTTGGGGAAAAAAGGTATTAAAAAGGTATTCATTCCCTTTGTACAGTTGAATTCTACAATTTATACTTGACATATTTCAATTGTGGTAATTTTGAGCCTGAATGAGTAGTTTTGCTCTATATGTTTGAACGTATTGTGTGAATGATACAAGCAAGAGTTTAAGCCTACTTCACAGAACATGTCGGATAGTGCTGGCTGACTTCTCCACATGTATTCTTTCATTCCTCATTATGGACAGAGCCCAGATTGTGTTTAGGGTAGCAGTTTAGCCTAGTGAAAGTAGTTGCGTTGTCCAAAGTGGTTTTATTACCCAACATAGGACAATGACATTACAATGGAAATCCATAGGATTGTTTTTATAATTAAAAGACCAAACTCATCTGTCAGGCACTTTATACCATCCTCCTCTTTTCTCTCTTTCTCCATCTGATATAAATGGAATACCTAAAGGCTCAGTAGTCATGTTGCAGTCATGAGGAGGGGAGTCACAAGGTAAGGATGATGGAACGGGAAGCTAGAAGGAAGCTATGGCCTTGATTATCTCATCAAGGGAGCATACTAGCTCTCAGCTACTACCTCAGACCTGGTGCAAACTCCCTCCATATACTTTTCTTACATGCAGCCAAATACAACAAAAAAGAATAAATTTGGAGGGCCTTATTCACTTGCAATGTCATACAGAAACCACAGACACAATAAAATTAACCCTTCTGTCTGGTTTTAACCTCTACCTCTCTACTTTTATTAGACTGGTTCCAATTATTGTTATTTTTTTCAAATTATGCATTCACCAGGTCTCAGGAGCTCATACCTGTAATCCTAGATACTTAGGAAGCTGAGATCTCAGAATCTGTGTTCAAAGTCAGCCTGGGGAGGACAAATCTAAGAGACTCTTCAAAGGCCAAGGTGGAGCTGTGGCTCAAGTGAAAAAGCTATACAAGACACTTTCCATGCCATGAGTTCAAGCCCCAGTATCACCATAAACAACTATGCATAATTCTATGTCTGTAGTGACATAACCCACCTAAATATGATTGTAGCATTAGTTTCATAGTCAGGGAAGTAGCTCTGTGGTAGAATGCTTGCCTAGCATGCTCAAGACCCTAAATTCAATCCCCAGCACCAAAATAAATACATAAACAAATAAATAAATGTATATCAATGTCATAGGCAACCAAAGAAAGAGGCATATATATTATTTTGTAAGTGCACAGATTTCATGGTCATAGAAATTAGACATGGACCCTGTCTCTATCTCTTTTACATGTTTTGTGACCCTGGATATGTCATTAATCTCTCCTGTCTCTGCCACCTGTTCGCATGGAATCCTTCACCTGCCACATCACAAAAACCTCATTAATTTGCTAGTATTTCTTCACAACTGTACTGTAGACATTGTGAAATCAGGGCGAGTCTTAGATGACTTTCGCTCCAAAATATAGCCCACTGTCTACTATCAAGAGGATATATAGTGAGTATTTTATTGAATGAATAAGTAATTTTGAATAAAAGTCTCATCATATTTCCAAATTTGGAATCTTTTTCTATACAGGAAACTAAGCGAACAGAATCTGAAAACATGAAAAGGAGATAGGAAGATAGGAAGTAATTTTCAAGAGCAGCTGAAGTGAATCTGCTACCAGAAGTACCTCCCCAACCCAGCACAGTAATGCATCTCAAACAGGAAGGGAACAACCAGTGAGTCTCTTATTTCATCTGAAAACAACATGTGGCAATGTAAGAGGCCACTCAGGGCATTCAACGTCAGTTTGACACAAAGTGATCCATGGGACTCAAGTCCATTGTGTTCCTGAGACTTGGCTTCTTCCCTTCCCCTCTGGGGAGGATGGACCCCATGTGCCCTGCACTGGATGGTGGTGTGTTGGAAGAGAGAGCTCCACACTGAACACATTTATGACTCCAGGGTTAGTTTCACAGAGCTGAAGGCCAGGTGCACCCAGAGCCTTGAATGCTCACAGAATTGGGAGAATGACAAAGACTCCTCCAAAGACTTAGTACAGGTGGCTCAGAAGCAAGAATGCACAGGCTGCTGGGAGTCAGAGTATTAACAACAAACAGAGAACCCTACAAGGAAGAAACAGAAGAGGGAAAGAGGGAAGGAGGGAGGGAGAGAGGGAAGAATAAGCTTGGCTCCCTGTCTGTAGAAGCTATCCGGGTGTTTGCTGATCTGAGAAAGCATCTTGGGGCCTACAGTACCACCTCTTCTTCAGAAACCCATACCTTCCTATATCTGCTCTCACAAAGGTCCTTGAAGTTAGTCTAGAAATCTTCCCTATAGTGGATTTAATGGTCTATACATAGTGGGAGACTAAAAAGACTTTGTAGAGGATGATAATGGTGTTCTTTTTATTGTAAAAGTGGTACACAGAGGGGTTACAGTTATGTAAGTGAGGTAATGAATACATTTCTTTTTGAACAGTGTTGCCCTCTCCTTCATTTTCTCCCCCCCCATCCTGCTCCCCTCCCCACAAGTTGTAAAATTCACTTGCAACATAGTGTCTAGTGAGTATCACTGATGCATTGCTTCATCCTTTGTTCCCCGTTTCTGTGATTTACTTTCCCTTCCACAAATCAGATAAATTTACATACAAGACAAAGGGTTCAGAAATCAAAAACAGTGACAACAGGGCATAAACCAAAGGAGAAAAAGAAAGAAATAACTACAAACAGTAAATTATAGAAACCCTCTTGTTTCCATTTGTTGGAGTTCATTTTGATTAAGCCTTATTTTATATGGTCATATGCACCTGGCTATTGAGCTATTGTGATCCTCTGCTACAAATAATGATATGATGTTCTTGGGTGAGGATTTTGACTAGTACATCGTATTGTGGATCTGTGGGAAACACCTGCTATGTTAGGGGAAAGAGGGAAACAGGGCCTTGAGATGCAGCCCAACCTGTCCTGGAATTCACAATCCTTCTGACCCAGCCTTCCAAGGGCCAGGATTACAGGGGTGTATCACTACATCTAGCCTGGAAAAACTTTCTCATTTAAGAGAGTCACTTTGTTCCTGAGTGGTTTGTTAATGGTCACAAGGATAGAAACAGAGACCTGATCTTAAACTCATACCATTTAGTGAACTTACTTTTTTCCTACTATCTTGTTGATATAAGTAAAACATATTCCTCTTTCTATTTCACGTGGTGTCACACATAAAAAAGAATCCTTTGAGAGTATCTATTTGAAATGGCTTAATGAAAACATGAGATACCTTCTTGAGGCTTTCCATTCCCCCCGCCCCCAGGTTCTGACCTATTTTCCAGGATTTCTTTTTCTTTCCCACTGCCAATACAAGGGAAAGGGACTGTGTGTGTGTGTGTGTGTGTGTGTATGTGTGTGTGTGTGTGTGTGTGTGTGACAAAATTATTGCCAAAAATGTAACCACCTGAACAACTCCAGAAGTAAAATAGCCATCCAAGTGATATGTGTTAATAGAATTCAATTCCAAAACACTTGTTTGGACACCCAGATGTCAGAGAGTCCACATCCTGATTAGCTGAAATTTTCTCACATCTGAAATAATTCTTTCAGATCTTCCTCCCTTATTTTGATTGCATGTCAAGTTTCGGGAAAAATTCTTTCCCACTACTGTCTACTGATCACATCACTAAAACATTTGAAAATCCTACTTGTTTCCTATACAGAGAAATGGAAAGCACGACCACAAATATTTGTGTAAATGTCACCATTTATTATTGGAAGCTTTGTTCCATCTGTTAGAGGATTATTGCAGTAAGTTATCCAAGCTTCTAAGCTGGGGTGTTGGGGAGGACGCTCCTCATCCGATGTTTCCTACACAGAACACAAATACCTACATACACACACCCACACACACTTACTCACTCTCTTTTACAAGTGGAAATTATTTTCCGTTTCTTTTGCCTTCCATCTGTAGGATTCAGATAAGACATGTAAGATCATTGAGAGTGTTCTCAAGCCCTGGGTAAGTGGAAAGGTGGGAAAGTCATTCTCTCCCCATAGAAGGCAGAAAAACAAAAACCACAGAGAGGGAGAGAAATCCCCTCTGGATGCAGGTAGCAAGTTCACGTTCCCAGCCTCCCATTTACCAAAAAGGAAGGAAAAGAGTGAAGCAGCAATAGTCAGCTTTAACTCTTTCCTGAAATGCTCTGCCCAGGATGACTAGGGTTGCATTTTTATGGGATTAGATCATAAATGGGACTGAGGTTGCTATTTAGTCATTTGTCACCAAATAGGAAGAATGTGGTGTCCTCACATGGAAAGAATGTCAGGCCCTAAACATTTATTTCTGGCCATGTCTTTCCCAGCCTTGAGATCAAAACTTCAGCTAACAGATAAGCATAGGTCCCAGACCCCTGCTCCACCCACTCCTTACTTCCCTACTTGCCCTGCCTGGCATGTTCATCTTCTCCACGGCTTAGTCTCCTGAGGCTGTAGAGATCTTTAATCTGTCACCCTGGCATTTTCTCACAACCATTCATCTCTCTGTTAGGACCAGTATTCCTTTCTCCATCTTCCTTTGCCTTTCTGGTGTTTCTAGGAAAACAATTCTGTGTCTTGTTCCCTGAATAACTGCTGGTCATGTCTTCAACTGCTTCATTCACTTATTTATGGCTTTTTCTATTTGAGGGGTCAGGTGAGCATGTTGGACAGGGAAGAAGGAGCAGATGGGCTTGCTAAGCACGAAGTGTTAGTCTGGATTATCTTTGAGCAGTGTCATAAAAATGATAGAATTGCCATACCCCCACAAGCTCTGTGCGGGAGGGGTGATTTGCCACACCAGAGTCAACATTCCCCTTCCAATAATCAAGCCCTGTCAGGCTTGCATATCTATGATTTTTTTTACAGAGAGAAATATCTACATTGGCATTCTCCACATTCTATCTTTGTACATGGTGCCTCACTTTCTATGCCCAGGACTAACTTCTGCTAGAGTCACACAGCAAGAATGCAGTGAATTTATTTGATATGCAATTTTCCCAAATTGAAAGGGCATTAAAAAAATCCCAGCAGAATGCTTAATGATGGAAAGGGAAATGCTGGTCCATGTGAATGATAGATGAGCCCAAACCAAGAGTTAATACTTTTATTTCTAGTTACTCCTTAATACTGTTATTTCTAGTTGCACACATATATGTGTGTGTATGTGTGTATGTGTTGCTTTGTCCCAAGCAGTTTGTATAGATATGTTGCTGCATAAGAGCCACAATACCCACCCACCCCAGATATTAAGATACTATTGGGAAAAGGTGGGTAGAGTTAGCCATCCTTGGGTCAATTCCTAGCTACATGTCTTATTTAAGAAGGCATGACTTGGGAGGAAATTACTACCTCCTAAATCTTAGTTTCTGAAAAGCAGAGAATAATGATAGTACCCTATCTTCTAGGTTGATTAGAAAATTTAAATAAGATAATTCATACAAAACTCCTAGCTCTTAGGTCAAGAGAAGACATTTGTAGGTGACAATTGTTATTTTTTCTTATTTATTATTATTATTATTATTTACAACAAATCTCATTTTAAGGAACCAATGGGTACTTATGAGTTTATTCTTTTATAAGTTTATGAGGAATCATTTTGTGTGTAATATCTTATTGGCCAAAATGAAAAATTATATTTTTGGTAATTGTATACATAAGAATATTTTTTAACAAAATATCCATTTCATATGTTTATAAGTTTTCAACAGATATTTACGTGTATTCTTATATGTGTATTAATGTAATACATATATATGAATAGTGTACATGTGTGCAGAAATCTTTTTTCCTCTCAAATCAGATGTTTTTTCCCACAGATCAGACCTACTGAAAACACACACCATTATTTTTTTCTTCTCTCTCTCAGGATCTCAGGAGAAAAAGATCATGCAATAATCAACAGATTTCTGGACAGCAATATCCCAGGCTCCTTTCAGAAGACAAAGTCTAGTGGCATGCATAGCGTTGTAAATCCACCTACAGCCTCAGCTGTCTAGTGCCTTCATGGACCAGTTTCTGCAAGCACATGCTTCCAAGGTCCTTACACTGAAGGTAAACTGATTCCCACTGCCCAGGACTTCCTCTTGCTGAGCAGTACTGAGTAGTTCACCTTCAAATTATCCCCCCACTCTCCACTTAAAACATGAATGGGGTTTGTGTAGTGAAAAGTGCTTTTAAAGTTTCTGGGTCTTAAAAATCTCAAAACCTTCTTGGATCCAACACATTTTATAATCACAGGACCCCAGCAAATTGTGTTGTAAATCAGCTGTGTTGTAAATCAGCATTTATGTAGGCTTTCTAAGAAGGAAAGAAGGAAGGAAGGAAGAAAGGAAGGAAGGTAGGAAGGAAGGAAGAAAGGAAAGAGAGAGAAAGTAAGAGAGAGAGAAAGAAAAAGAAAGTGAAAGAGAAAGAGAAAAAGAGAGAAAGCAAAAAAGAAAGGAGGAAGGAAAGAAAGAATAAAAGGACGGAAGGAAGGGAGGGAGGGGGGAGAAAGGGAGGTAGAGAAAGAAAGAAAGAAAGGAAGGAAGGAAGAAAGAAAGAAAAAGAGAAAGAAAGGAGAGAGAGAGAGAGAAAGGGGAAAATAAGTACAAAAGGAAGGAAAGAAATAATGAAGGAAAGAAAAATCATTGCTGAGGATGTAGCTTAGTGGTACAGCACTTGCCTAGCATGCATAAGACTCTAGGTTCCTTCCCCCATACCAACAAAATACATTTTTAAAGTATTTTTAAAGAGCAAAAGTTATAGACATAATTTAGAATATTCTATCTTAATTTATCTTTACCTTTGCAGAATTTCAACTTGGCCACTCTGGATGATAAGGACAGTAGCTTGATTTGGGTTTTTATTTTTTATATTTTAAGCCTGACTAGATTTTGTTTTTGTTGTTTAGAGCCTACCTTCCCATATATATATATGTATGTATGTATGTATACACACACAAACACACACACACACACACATATATATATCATCCACACACATACACACAAATAGAACGTACTTGTATCTAACTTTCACTCTCCATTTCTTGTATCTTTGTCAAAATGTTTAATGCCCAAAAGGGGACATAGATAATATCTTTATGTTAAAGGCTCTTGTTCAAGTCCATATAGATCAGGTCTGGGAAGTGGCTGAGGATCTTGTTTATGAATACATCATTGCCTTCCTGCATGATTCTATGAGATGGAGGGGGGGGGTTGACAATTTCAATATTCAATATAGAACTTGTTCTTGATACCCCAGTTGGGTACCTGCTTAGGCTTCAAGAGTAAGAGAAGATAATTCCAGAAAAATGGAAGGGAAAGCTCTCTAATCTACATAATGAATAAAATGGAGATACTAAAGGGTTAAAGTCCTGCCTGGCTTCTCACACTGTATCTAAAATGGGTTCTGGTTGGCCTTAAAATGACCCAGTTGGACTAAGTTACTGACAACACTCATCCATTTACTCATCTGGCCACTATGAGTTAAGACAGAATAATTTACCCAAGATACAAATTAGTTTGTTCTTTGCATGAGATTTCTCTTAGTTGTTAGGTTCTGTAGATTCCTTCCAGCCTTCTTGAGTTTTGCTTCCCAGGGCTGATGTTGAAAGCACTCAAGGCTTATTGTGTTTTATCCTTAGAAACAGATATCCCCTAGTTTGCTTTAAGGGTGGGAAAGGAGAAGAGAATGCAGGAACCTGTTCAGCATTATTCTAATCAGTGGGTGCCCATTTGGCAGCTAGCATAGACCAGCTCCTGTTTTGTCAGTCCCCCCCCCGGGTGCTGAATGGGAGACTGGCAGGGCAGATGCAGCTAGGGTTTCCCAACTCACCATTTAGGAAGGCTTTCTTTTTGCTCTGTGCCAGAAAGTTGGTAAGTCTGCAGATAAAACTACTGGGTGTGTTCAAGTAGTGAAAGAAATGAACTCCCAGTGTCCAGGCTGAGGGTAGCAACCTGAGAGAAAGCCCATAGAAATAAAATCAGGTTAGTTTGAAAAGTATAACAGTGAGCTGAGTTGAGAAAAGTCTTTCCTTCCCTCAGCCAACCTCCTATGCTTAGAGGCATGCCTCCAAACTGATGATGTCAGGGAGCAGAGATATGTAAACAGAAATTAATATACATCAGTCACAATATAACAGGCAATCAGCAGCTCCACCGAGGGTCTGATCCTCACAGACAAATGGTTCCAAATATCACAAAGGAGCAACCTGCAATGCAATCATCTTTGTTTAAATAATGTGGAAATGACCTGAGTGCACAAACACACGGGGGAAGGCTGGACAGCATCTTTGGTCAAAGGTCTAGCTACTGTTAGCAAAGGGAGAACTCCATGACTTCATGTAAAGACTACAGGACTAGCATAAGAGCATGGAATAAAGTATACAGGGTACGTGGAATGGACATCAGACACCGGGCTTTGGTTGTTCCCAGTCTCAGGAGACGTGTTATCTAACCTCAGCAGGTCTCAGTTTTCTCATCTGCAAAAATAGGGATTAGAAGAATGTTCTCAAGTCTCTTGGAGTTGAAGGATTCTGTGATACAGGAGGCTTAACTATCTGACCTCAGTGTTCTTCTGCAATGGAGCTGTGCACTCCATGGAATAGGTGTTGGTCCAGATTCTGTGATGCTTCTGTCTTCCACCTGTAACAACAGATAGTGTAATAAAACAGGCAAATGGAAATGCATATCAATGGATTTACATAAAATAAGAGATCTTAGTATGACTAAATGTGAATTATTAAAGGATAAAGAGGGGAAGATGGCAGGATTGTCAGCATTTAACATTAGACTTAATGTCAAAGCAAAGCAAAGGAAGATATAAACCAATTACTGAACTTTCTTCTTATACAGAAAATTATTATGATGAGTAGGCACCTGTGGCTCACACCTATAATCCTCACTACTTAGGAGTTTAGAAGCTGAGACTTGAAGTTCAAAGCAGACAAATTTGTGATCCTCTTAACTCCATTTAACCAGAAAAAAGCCAGTACTGGAGGTATAGCTCAAGCTGTAGAGTGCCTCTTACAAGCAGAAAAATGATAAACCAGACTACAGATCCCTGAGTTCAAGCTTTATTTCCAATACACATAAAAATTACACAGAATGTTTTCAATCGGCTATACTAATTTTGAGGTATAGGGTATGAACTCTTATCTTTCCTGATTCAATAATTCTGTACTAATGACTCTAATGGAATAGACCTTTGACACATGGTCAGTCTTCCATCTGTGAAATAAAGCCAGAATTTGAGAGAGAACTCTAAGCATCCATTGGAATAAGGACAGACTTAAGATGGAAAACTGTCCATTTTGAACCACATCTTCTCCTTCACCTGCCTCATTCTGTGCTCTATCACCTGGACAGGCTCTGTGCAGGCCCACAGTGGAGACTCAGCAAGACTTCAGTGAGTACTTTGATACACTGAAATGAGAGTAACCACTCATTTACCTTTTCTCCCATTGTCTGTCATTCCACAATTCATTCATTCATTCATTCCAAAAGCAGGAGTCAACTACTACAGTAGATGCTGGGGGTTACAACTGTCATCTAAGTAGACATTGTTCCTCCTAATAGATCACTCTCTCTAGGAGATGACAGAGACATTAGCCAGATAACAACATAAATGTGTATATCACTAAAACAGTGATAGGATGGTGCCGCAAAGGAAATGTAGACCAAGCAGGGGCTCCAGTTTGGACCTGGTTGGGGTGGGAAAAGATCTGTTCTGGATGCTTACTTGAAGCAGTGGCATTTAACTAATATCTGAAAAGTGAGTAGCAGCCATCAAGGCAAAGACAAGGCTGGGAGCCTGGAAAAGTTTTGGAGCCTGCAAAACTGAGCAGAGAATAGAAGAAGATTCCTGCAGGTCATTAGAATCCATGCTCAGAATTATCATAGTAATGACAGCTCATACTAAGCAGATACTTTGTGTGGGGCACTCTTTTCTGAGCCAAGCATACCAAGAAGATGAGGCTCACAATCCCTCCCTTCCACAAAATAGAACCGTTGTTTGTAAACACAGGTGTTTTTGTATGACTTTTCAGAAAAAAAAAAATATTACAAGTGTTGCCAGCTGCTGGTGATTGTCACTTGTAATCCTCACGACTCAGAGGGCTGAGATCCAGAGGATTATGGTTCAAAACTAGTCTGGGAAGAAAAATACGAATACTTTATCTCCTAATAACCAGCAAAAAGCAGAGCTGGAAGTATGCCTTCACTGGTAGAGTAACAATGGTGAGTAGGCAAGCCAAAAGAGAGAATGTGAAGTCCTGAATTCCAGCCCTAATACTGTCAAAAATAGAAAGGGGAGGGGAGGGAGTCTAAGTACTTCCTGTTAATCATGGATGTTGATGGAAGGGATGATGTCCTGGAAGCCATACTTAGAAGAGAAAAAGGATCTGGACACTGAAAAGCAGGCCAAAAAAAAATTACACAGAAATTCCAAGTGTGTAAACTGAGACCAGGGGAGAAAATGTTGAAAGATGGCTGGGAATCACCCCAGGATGTCTTCAACGCCAACCAGTTGGTGTCAAAGTCAAATGAAAAGGGAAGCATCAGACAGACTCCTACATAGACACCCACATGAAATGCCTGTGTGACTGACTCCATCTGAGTCTCTCTCTGAACTCCAGCAAAATGGAGAATAGATGACACACACCAATTACTAGCTTCTTGTGTGTATCCCACAAGATCAATCTTTTCTCTTTGTAAGTTTTTCCATCTGCTACAGAAGGAAAATGTATCTTCTCAAACCAAATAACCAGAGATCCAAAAGAATGAACCAATAAAGAAGAGAAACATACTTAGTCATCTGTAATGTGCCCCTCGGGATAAATTAGCCATTGCTCCCAACACTTCCATGTGCCTGTACTCAAGTCTTTCAAATCACTTACAATTTCTCTCTCACTGCATAATATCAGTGTGTTCCCGCACAATTCTAATCACTCATCAATTAACTCAGTCAATCGTCAAAACTACCCTGTAAGCTAGTGCTCATATGATCTCTTAACGGTTGAGAAAAACTGAAGGAGAGAGAGTGACTAGAAGACTTAGCCAAGGCCATCGCTAGTCAGGCATTTGACCATCGGCCCTCTGGCCCCAGAAATACACATTTTATATTATTATATACATTGTTATATCCTATACATTATCATATCCTATACATATTATGCATTGATATATCTTTTATGCTATTCTATTGTGTATAATAAACCAAGGGTCAAGACAATTGTTTTCTGGCAAGTCTTAAGTTGTTATGTTCATCTGTGTCTCATGCATCATCTCCTCCAATGTGTCTGCAATGTCTATGTAGCTACAGACAATCTGCCTAATGATAAGCAAATAAATACATTTTTCAAAACAGAGTTGGATTTCATTCCTAACAAGCCTGACCCTCCTCTAACCCAAGCCATCACTGCAAAGGAAAAGCTCACCTTTCATATACTTACAGAGCATGGAAAGGATCTTGATGTCTGGGATATTTTTTAGTCCTCGTTTGTGCATCTTCATTATATAGTCCACAAATACACATTGAACTCCTGCTCTATGACATGCACTTTTTTGTCAGTAAAAGAACAACAGTATATCAGGTTGTTTCTATCCTCCTGAGAATAGAGGAGACAGACAATAAGCCAATACTGGAGATACACTAGGGAGCTAATAGGACATTGGGTGGAGGTAAGGGCTGGGAAGAAAATCAGCTCGGGACAAGGTAACAGAAGGAGGCAGGGGTGGTTGTTTCAAAGGATGGTAAAGGAAGGCTTCTCTGCTGAGGAGTTTGTACAGGAGTCATTGAATCTGGAAGGTTGGATACACACACTGAGAAGAAAAGGTCCAAGGACTGAACCCCAAAGAGCTCCAGCATTTCAACACTAAGATATAGAAGAGCCCACCTCACTCTGAAGTAAGGTCAGTGCTTTTGTGAAGAGTTAAACCAGCCACGCTGCACGCTGCTGATCTTCACAGGGAGGAAGGAACTCTGAGACGTTCCTGTTGGACTTGGCACAGAGTGTATTCTTGGTATCTTTGGCAAGAGCGACTTCAGAACACAGAAGAAAGCCACATGGACAGAGGACTCAAGAGCAGCAACAACAAAAACAAAAAGATGAACGGAAGGCAGTAGTTGTGGGAAAAAGTCTAATCCTTTCTGTGAATTCTGCTGAAAAAGAAAACAGAAATGGAACTGGGTAAAGAGAAGATGATATAGTAGAAAAGAAAATTTTGCTGTTTGGAGTTTTGTTTTTTAAGCAGGAAGGCCTAAAACAATAGGCTCATAGATTGGGATAAATAACCCAATAGAAAGGGGAAAATAATAAAATGAGACAATATCACCCGTGTGTTTGAAGTTGATATTTGCCTTTATAAGGATATTATGTGTAATTTAAGTGTTTTATATAATGCTGATCTCCACCTGTACAAGTCAAATGGGTACCATTTAGGTACCAGATCAAAGAGCATGACATAGAAGGCTGGTATCCAACCAGTACAAACACAGCAGTAGTTGACTGGCAATATCTGATCTAGATACTAGAGGCGAGACCAAATAAATACTTTGATTATCATCCCTTCTCAGAATTCCTCACTAAATATTCTGAATTTTTACCATTCATCATTAAATGGCATATTCAAATTTTTCTAAGCATCTTCATTTTGCAGGAGAAGTCATAGACAGTAATGAATTTTTCTTCCTTGAAAATTAGATGTAGAATACCAGGCCTAGGTTGCCAATTTTCTGGTTGTTGTTTAATTTAGCTAAAACAGACTCTGTGTAAATTTGAAGTAACATTGCAAGTTACCTGCTATGAGCATGTCACTCTAAACAGGATGTTCTCTCATAACCAAAACCATTTTAGTAGCAATTTGCTTAACTGATCTGAGAATAATACAGGTACATAGCAAAGAAGCTCTTGCCTGTGTATGGATGGACAGGGATCTCTGACTGTTCTTAAGCCTAGTGAAGATTCCTGTAAGGGTACATGACATTAGCCCTTGTGGAGAGACACCCTCATTGACTATATTCCTGAGATGCACAAATGCCTTTGGAGGATAGGTATCTTGTTAAGAGGAAATTCTAGCATCATTTTCAAGCTCTGCAGTCTAATAACAAAAACACAAACCCCTACAAAGAGCACAAGGTGAATAATGCCAGACTTCCTTAAGAAGGCTCACCATTCACTGTTTTCCTATTTTATTTTATACAATGGAGCATACCAATTTAGAGCAAGAAGGAGAAAGGTAGTTCGATGTGTCTCAAGCAGATTCCTGAATTCCTTGAAAGCAGCCACCTTGCCACTTTTGTACTTCACCAAATGGCACTGAGGAGTCGTTCTGTGAATACATAGCAGAACAAACACCAGTCCGAGAGGCCCGCTTTGTGTAGATCATGCATCATTGTTCAGGTGCGGTTTGTATGTTATTTCTCCTGTGTAGCTTATTCGTCTTCCCAGAGTTTTCCTATCTAAATAAACTCCAACAGCTCAAACTAGATTTAATAAACAAAACCTTTATATTACAGTCAATGTGTACAACCCAACCTCAGAAGTAGTATTGTTGTATGTTTGAGTTTTGTTTTGTGTGATTTCTCTTCTCCCTCTCCCCTCCCCTCCCCTACCTCTCCCTCCTACCTCCTCTCTCTCTGTCTCTCTGTCTCTCTCTGTCTCTCTGTCTCTGTCTCTCTGTCTGTCTCTCTGTCTCTCTGTCTGTCTCTCTCTGTCTGTCTCTCTGTCTCTGTCTCTCTCTGTCTCTGTCTCTATTTCTCTCTCTCTCTCTCTCTCTCTCTCTCTCTCTCTCAATCCTTGCCACCATTCTCACATCAGACCATGAACTCATTCAACACATATTTATGACTGTGACCTAGACAGGTCCACTATTCTGGAGATACAAAATGAATGGCGATACCAGATCTCAGTGAGCTCATTGACTGACTGGAGACTATGGCCATGACAGAGCATGTGGTTATTTTAAAACAGCTTGCTTCTCCCTCACCACTCTATGGGAAGGCTTTGTCACTCATCTTTGAATCGTTCAGGTCAAGTCACTGTCTGAATGCTGAAGGATTTCTTCCATGCTAATTGGCAGAGGTATAGGCCTTAGCTGTAACAACATCACACAATCCTCCTGAAGGCTCCCTTCATTTCTTTTAGCTTTTGCCCTAAAAATCATGATAATTACATATCATCCTGCAGAGGTTTCTGCTCCTGCTACTGATGCTAGCTGGCTAGGCCTTCAAAGTCAGTACTGAAATGTAAAAGGAGATCATTGGAATCAATAGTCTAAAGAACCTTTCTAACTTCCAATGGCTGCAATTATTTCATAGGGAAGAAATATCTGTTTTCAGCCAAAAGGAATCTCTAGCACCTCTTGGTATATTTTGAGGAAAATGTCCCTTGATAGAATCCTGAAGTGCTGTGAACAATCCAACACCTTTTAAAAGCAAACATCTACTTTAATACAAGCAAACAAGTTCTTAGAGTCACAACTAAGCCTGGCAAAGGTGGTTCATGCCTGTAATCCTAACTATTGAGGAGGCTGAAACCTGAGGCTCGCAGTTTGGAGCCAACCTGAGGCAGGAAAGTCCATGAGACTCTTATCTAATTATTAGCTAAAAAGTCCAGAAGTAAAGCTGTGGCTCAAGTGGTAGAGTGCTAGACTTGAGAACAAAGAAGTTCAGGGATAGCACCCAGGTCCCGAGTTCAAGCCCCAGATCAGCAAAAAATAAACAAAAAACCAGAATCACAACTAAATGAAATGAAAAGTGTTTGGGTTTATTTTTTTCCTAGTTAAATTCAAACAACAATGTCAATCTTGTCAGAGATTTTTTTTTTCAAAATCTAATTTTATTTCTAATAAAAAATGGATCAAATAAGTGTCTATCCTGGGGAAATAGAGGCAGCAAGTAGTAGCAAATGGGCTACAAAAACCCGGAGCACAAAAACTGTTCAACCACCTCCCACAGTAAAGACTGATAATATTAGTTGCTTCCCCAGATTTGTTCTTATCTAGTAAACTAAATGATCATATTAAGAGACTATAAAGTTGTATCATAACGTGCTTTTAGGAAGTCTGTAACATTCATGCAATTACTATACTATACTTTGGTAAATACCCAAAATTTTCAGAAATTCTTGATAGCGGCAATTTAACAACATTAATTACTCGAGAATCCAAAAACTTGTCATTCTGATATCAGCCTAAATTACAATGAACAAGGACATCCAGAAAGCACAGATCGATTCACTGGATAATCAAGGAACTACATATGCACGGAACTTGTTAGACACTGTAGAGAAGAAAGATAACTATATCATAGACTCTACCTTTAGGCAACACAATTCATTCATTGCTTTAAGTATACGTTGAACTCAATAGTGCAGATATTTTCTTTTCTAGGCACTGGGAATGTAACCATAAGAGAGATAAAAATCTAGCGTGATTAACTCAGAGTTCAGAGGGAAGAGGCAAAGTAAGTTAATACGAGTAAGAAGTACCTCAGGAAGTGAGAATTGGTCAATGGGAAGGAATTCTGAAGACAGGTAGGACAAGAAATCATTCCAGGCAGAAAGAATGGCATCACCAACTGTGCAGAATTACAGACAAAAAGTTCCCAAGGATGATTGGAGTATGATTGGAGTTTAATATGGGAAAATTCTAAGATGCAACTTGGAAATTAGGATGAGGGAGAATGCGAAGTATACTAAACACCAGGCTACAGAGCTTAAATTAGTTTTGGTTGTGCTGTACTCTTGCAGCTGGACATAGCATACAGCTCAAGAGAAATTGTTACTGCCGTGATTTTGAGCTGAGAACAATGGCAGAGAAGAAGGAATAGGAGAATATTTCCAGGCATACATATGCTTATTATCAAGTGACCTATAATAGGCAGGTTTAAAAAACCTCACTGCAAAGACTGATAACAATATATGTTGGAATATTATACAGCCACCAAAAGAAATACATTTACTCTAATTCATAATACCATGGGAAAATGAGTATTTTATGAGGTTAGATTTCTTAAAAATTGTGAGTTAATACATATATATGTGGATATGCATTTATGTTAGTATATGTAACTTTATTTGATGGTACAGGGATTTGAACTCAGGGTCTCAAGTTTGTTCTACCACTTGAGCCCTGTAACATCCAGCCCTGTTTTTGCTTGATTTTTTTTAAACTGGATCTCATGCCTATGCCCATTCCAGCCCGCACTGAAAACCTCCTATTTATGCTTCCCACATAGTTGGAATAACAGGTTTGTGCCACTGCCTCCAGCTTTTTATTGGTTGAAATGAGCATCTCATGAATTATTTTTGCCTCAAATCATAAATCTTGTTCTCATTCTCCTGAGTAGCTAGGATTCCAGATGTGAGTGTCCAGGCTAGCTATATCTGTAACTCCTATAGCATGGAAAGACAGATGTTTCTTCTGATCTCAGATTTTTCCTGTTTTCCATAATTTTTACAAATTACAGTCTAATAACATTATAACCAGCAATAAACAATAGTGCTCAAGGAAGTTTGGGTAAGAGATAATGGCAACTCAGTAATCAGCTCTGTGGTTAGCAATATGACTAGAAAGCAAAAACCAAAACTCAATTTCTTCACATTTAAGATGAGGAGGGTAGAACACAATCTCTGACTGGCTGAAGGTCAGATGTATCATCTTTCGACTTTACATATCCTGTGTACATGCGGTAAATACGATGCTCTGGATTTTGGGTTTGGGTGTTTGGGCTGGCGATACACTGCACATTGTTCCTTCTTAACAATGAGCAGCTCCAGTGGCCACAGCTCCTCACCAGCCACATGCTCACAAGTGAAACAACTAACCCAGACTCCATCATGTCCCATAGCCAATGCACTGACATGAGACACTCATTACTTCATTATCAAATGGGTTTTGTATAAATGATTTTGCCCAACAGCAGACTACTGTAAGTGTTCTGAGCATGTTTAAAGTTGGCCAGATAAACTATGGTACTTGGTATAGGGATTGAATTACAACAAATTAGATGACTTACAGTACTTTCAGTTTATGCTAGGAATATTGGGATAAAGCCTTGTCATATGTTGAGAAGCATCTGTATCAAGATCATAAGATGTTGATACTGCTTGGTGTGGTAAGTGACTCAACCATTTAGTAAAATGCTTTACAAGTAACAATGACTAACTGCTAGTTTTTAAATAATGTTTATCTTGCCCATCCTCTAAAGAATTCTCTCTAGAGCCAAATGCTAGTGCCTCATGTCTGTAATCCTACCTACTCAGGAGGCTGAGATCTGAGGATTGCAGTTTGAAGCCAGCCAGGACAAGAAAGACATGATTCTTAATTGCTGAATGCCAGAAGTGGAAGTTTGGGTCAAGTGGTAGAGCACCAGCCTGAGCAAAAAAGATAAAATGCCCCTGTGCCAGCACCCCCCCCCACACACACACACACACGCCTCTGGATCATCAGAGACAAAAAGCACCACCTGTGCAAATTAGATCAAGAAAAACATAAAACAACCAGACATGCATTAATATACAGTCAACAACAAAAGTTGGGTTGTCTCTACATTCAGACTTAGTGATCTATTTCCCCAACCCACTCTTTTGGCTTTTGAGACAGAGTCTTGTTCTGTAGCCTAGGCTGGCCTAGAACTCATGATCTTCATGCCTTGGTCTCTTCTGTGTGTGTGTGTGAGAGAGACAGAGAGAGACAGAGAGAGAGAAGAGACAGAGACAGAGAGAAAGAGAGAGAGAGAAGTTGCACCACCACATCTAGCTCTCATCAGTTCTTGACTGGACGCCATAGCTAGACTTCAGCTCTGTAATACCTCCAGAAACATACACAATGCTTATTGCTGCTGTTCACATCCCCATCTCCCCACCGTGCAGGATTTACAAACTAAGGTGACCTGACTGCATACATAACACTACCTAGAGGTCCTTGGACACTTGTTTTGTCCATGAGGACTCAATTTTGTCCCCAAGGTAGTACCTGTATTTACGGATGCTCACCATGAAGTGTTAGAGTTGCATCACTGCTTTATAGAATTTCCCAAAAGATGCCAAAAGGAAATAGAATTTCTTCCTCTGGGGACCATCTTGCGTGACAATGTGTACTTCAGGAATTAAAATAGAAGCTTTGTTTATTGTAAACTAAAAACACTAGCCAAAAGGAAGTAGTGTCTTTGTACTGTGACTTTTCTGGATCACAAAATATCCTTTATTATTCATTCCTACACAACAGAGGCGTTTCTGTTACTGGGGCTGAAAAATTATATAACTAGCATTCAAAATATTTTATTAACCTCCATGTACTCAAAAGAACAAATCCATGACTTTTCCTCTGATGATTCAAAGTCTGTGTTCCATTATTCTCCCCATTCCCTCTTGTTCCTCTCCATGTTGATACATATTGAATAGACCGGAAGGATTAGCAAGTTGGATATCAAGTAACAGAATAAATCCACCAAAGTGTTTAAATGAGATCCCTATATCTGCATATAAACCCATGTAGACAAATATTTAGACAAATTGTGAAAGCTTATGGTTAACTTCTGCTTCCTGAGACAGGAGATAACAAAACATTTATAGAGCGAAGACCCTGATACCTTCTCTCAAAAGAAGCCTGTTGATAGTACAGAAACAGGGAGGCAGCTGAAGGGCTAAGAAGTAAATGTGTGAGCCAGGAAGGGAATAAGAGAGCCTGACTGCTTCTTCTTCTTATTCGTCTCTCTCATTATGCCCTATAGAGCACAAAAAATTCAAGTTAAAGCCAGGTGCTAGTAGCTCACACCTGTACTCCTAGCCACTCGGAGACTGACATCTGCGGATTGTGGTTTGAAGACAGCTAGGACAGGAAAATCCATGAAACTCTTATCTCTAATTAATTGGCAAAAAGCTGGAAGTGGAGATATGGTTCAAGCTGAAGAACACCAGCCTTGAATGAAAAAACTAGAGACGGCATCCAGGTCATGAGTTCAAGCCTCAGTTCCAGCATGTTCTCTTTGTTTCCCTCCCTCCCTCTCTCTCTCTCTCTCTCTCTCTCTCTCTCTCTCTCTCTCTCTCACACACACACACACACACACACACACACACACAAATACACACACACACACACACACACACATATACAAATCCAAGATAAAATCGAACTTTTCTTGGAGAGCACCACCACCTTTCTCAGGTTATGTTTCTTTTGGAGTTATTCTAAAGACAACAACCTCATTAAAATGTGAGGCAAGGAACAGACACATGTCTATCTGGTTGCTATTAGTGTTTTGGAAACTCCAAATGAAATGCTTCCAGTTAGCAACTAGAGGTGTTGATCAAACAATAGTTTCCCAGCCAACATAAAAACTGGATGTAACCCAATGACTTTGCACTCAAGCATTGGAATGGACGGTATGTTGGTGAAGCTTGACTGATTTTGGTACTGACCCCATAAGAACATGAATAACCTTGACTTACTGCTCTGAGAAGCCCACCATAGGTGTAGCAAAAACTCACATATTGACTTCATGACATAGCTTTTTTTCCACCAGTGCACTAAATTATTAGGGGTTCATGATAATCTCTTGAATAATTTTAGTCCACAGCCTAACTTACACTATATTTTACAAACAAAGAATGTACTACAGACATGAAAATAGAGGGAAACATTCAGATATGAATTGTTAAAATAATGACAAGGAAATCTCACTGCACACATACAAGTTCTGTTGACATGGAAGACTATCTCCTCATCAGTCTGAGTAAACTATTACATAACAGCTAAGCTATAATAAAATCCTGATTCCAAATCAAATAAGTCTCCCAGACTTCGAAAATGAGTCACTAACAGCTTTATAAACATACAAAATATTTGACAAGGAAGTCTCTGATAATTTTTTAGTAATTATGTCTGCAAATTGTTCCTTGCTGACATCACCATTAGAAATGGTTTCCCATAAGCTTGCAATGTCTCTTCACATCTGTTCATTAATCACAAATGCCTTGAATATTTCTACCATTATTAGGTAATTCACAGGGTTTATGTGATTATCCAGCACTCTCTCCTTGGTGGAATTTTTAATTAGTGGAATCAGTGTGATCAAAGCTGGTGCAATTGTGGTTTCATGTTCCTTGCAGTAACTTTTTTGGTGTCGATAGACACTATTGATAGACCTTTATCATATAATCACAGTTCACAAACACACATGACATGGCTTGTAAACATCCTGGAAAAATAAATGCAGGGAAGAAAGAGGGGGTCACTAAGTTGACATATTTTGTGTTTAAAGACCTTTCCAAGCATTGGTGTCATCTCTCTTTGTTTTGGACATGAGACATAATGTTCTCCTCTGGCATATGATTCACAAAGTAGCCCTGAGCCAAACGTGTAAATATCAGATGTGCGGGTTTACATACTGTATTGCCTGGCAAGGAGTTCAGGAGAAAATAAAAGCTGTCCACCACAGTCCTGTAGATCTGGAATAAATACAGAGCAGTTGAGCACATGCATTGATGCCAGGAAAGAGAATAATAGATTAATTTTAAATTTAAGACCAGGAGGAAAGCAGCTTAGAACAGAAGAACTGCTTGGCTTAAATTAGGCCATTCTAATGGATGTGACCCAGAATAAACTTAAGTCCTTGATCTATCTGTAACTGTACTCATCTAGTGATAAACACTGGCTCCCTGGAAGCCTGAGAAAGTACAATATTTAGAGCAGTTGAAAATGTGTCTAAATGGAATTTGGATTTCTCCCTAAATGACCTGTGTGGTTGGCATGCCAGAAGCTTGCCACTGGAATGCCACTGGAATGCCACTGGAATGAAGATGGTTGAACAAGCAAAGGAATAAGCACAGTACTTCCTGTTGAAAACAGAATTGCTGCCTTCATCAGACCTGAAGCTTTCAGTTGAATACTTCAAATCATGGGAAAGAAAAGATGGTTTCTATGGGAAAACTTCTAAGACTAGAATGCAGGGTAGTGCAAAAGAAAAGCCTGCTATCACTGTAGCTGTTCAACAGAACCATGGTTTACTAGCAAATAGCCAGCATTTCACACCAGGAAGCAATCCAGTAAAAGTATAATATAAGTAATTCATTCATTAGATTATCCATTGATAACACAGTTTTTCTGGAGTTTCTACTAAGCATGAGATATTGAAAATGCAAAGATCAATAAGTCCCTGACAGAAGGAGTTCAAACAACCGATGTCAAAACCCCATGGAGTCAATGATGAGGTGGCAATATGACCCATCTTCAGATCACAGATAAGACTCAGGAGGAGTTGGAGAAACATAGGTCCTTTCACCAGGCTTTGCTTGACTTTCAGTACCAAAGCAAAACAGAACAGAATAGAACATATTTTTCAGGCTATTCACTATGTTGTTATTGAAAAAGAAAATGATCTACCCCTTTAATTTAGAATCAGTGAATTGGAACAATAGCTAGAGAATAATAGAGCAAACACTGCTTCCAAAGAAAGTGAATCAATAGGAAGAAAAAGTTAAAAGAAAGAGAAAGTGGTTATCAGGAGACCCTCAGAAATCATGCTTTCTAAAACACAGGTGCACTCATGCATGCGCACACACACACACAGAAAAAAATAAATTTGCTTACACTCGGAGTCAGAAAGGAAATATCTTCCTACTTCCTATCCTTCTGATTACAAGATCTTTTGACTACAAGTCCTCAAAAATTCACAATAAGAGGAAAATTCTCTCTCTCTCCTCCTCATATACATATCAAAACCTATTTGTTCAAGCTATCCAGAAACTATTTAAATATCAATAGTCACAGGACCTATGTCCAAAGATCTGAAAATAAGTCCAGACAAATATAACAGAATAAATATTAACAGAAAAAGAATTTTTTACTGTTGAAAATAATTTGAAGATCATCTCTTCTCTTGGATAAGGCAATTGGAAGATGAGAACCATGAGCCATGATCATCTATTTTAAAGAGTATGAAAGGTGACAGAAACTGGAGGAAGAAAAAATGTGGTTTTGGACCAAGGCCACTATGGGTTCACTGAATGAGGCAAGAAATCTTTGCTTATTTCCTGCTCTGACAGCTGAGAACATTGACCGTCTGGAAAGGGCAGTTGGCAAGGTAAGCCATGTTGGCCGGTGGAGTAGATGAAGAAATGTGGGGTGGAAATGACCATTTGATGGGGGACCGTAAGGGGTTGGATGACTATGACCTTAAGTAGGATGAACCTAGAAAGAAGATTCTTCTCAGCAAGCCAGGGGTGTACCACCTTCTGCATCAGACTCAGGTGAATGAGGGTGCTGAGGATCCTCTAAATGCAATTACAGGAAACAAAGTGAGAGGAAATGTCTGGTTAGCTAGTTGAGAACCAGGTAGGCTAACTGCCATAGCTCTAACAGAACATTCCATCGCTAAGTAGAAAAGGAATCCAACTTCAAAAGTAGAGATTGGAGAAAAGTGATTCAAGAAGAGCACACTTGAGAAGGTTAAGAAGAAATTAGGGAAGTAGAAGGCAATTCGAAAGAAGAAGACAATTAAGGAAGAAGAAGAAGGGGTTCAGGGACAGAGGGAGGAATAGGTAGGAAGGCAAAAGAGGATAAGTAGGAAGGGAGGTATCACCTAAATGCAATCTAAAGATGTATGGTACTATCACAGTGTAAGTTACTAATTTGTGCAATCACTAAGGTTGATCAGTAAAATTTTTAATTGCAAGAGCATACTTAAAGGTCACCAGAATTATTGTAAACCAAAAGCTATTGTGAATTTCAGTGGTATTAAATTAAGACTGAGGAGGTAGAACAGACTACAGTCAGGAAATGGAAATATTCCATTGTAATAGAGGAAAGAACTCCCTGACAGCTAGCACTGGTGAAAGAATATCAAAGGGTATGGGGTGAATTACACCTTTTGACTTTTTTTTCACCTTTTGACTCTATAGAACTGTTGTCAGATAGAATATCCAGGAATTACATGTGGATAAAGGAGCCTCTGAAGTGGGACATGTTAAAATTAAGATACCCTTAAATCGTAATGTACACTTTAAGTGTTATCAAATTAAAGAAATAAAACAAAGAATAGAAAAGAATTTGTTAACCTTATAACAAATGCATGCTAAAATCATAATCATTTGGATGTTTTGAGTTAAATAAAAAGGGAATACTAAAATTAGTTTCAACTGTATTGTTTTACTTTATGTATGTGACTACTAGAAGATTTAAAATTGCATACATGGATTGTACTAGCTCATATTCTATCTGATGTAGTGACAGAGCTAGGATGATTATGCTCAGTTGGAGGAGCTTACTGGGTAAGGGTTGGACTTCATCTTCCATCCCCTTCAGACTGCAACTTCCATACTATGAGTTAGAGCATTGCTCATAGAAACAGCAAAACAATCAGTACCTTCACTATTGAATGCCATTGTCTTTCTAGGAACTACACCACTGCTGGTTTAAGAATCCTTCTTAGGTTAAGACCATTTATGGAAGAAACTAAATGGCAATGATTCATCCCACAAGTGTTTGTGGAATCATGGCCTTTTCTAACAGGACTGTCATGTTGATTGGTCAACATGTTGACATATATATATATATATATATATTCTTAAATTATCAACTTAGTATACTTTAAATAGGTATTGTAATCATTGTTTTCAAGTGTTTTCTAATTCTTGGCTCTAGGTAAATCTTAAAAATATTTCAAAAAAAGAGCAAAACAACTCAGCTAGTCCTGTATGCAAAGGAAAACTGAAGGGAGCAAACACAGTCTATGTTCATAATGTTCATAAATTCTTCAGAATAAATGCTCTTCACATTTCACATTGAATTGTCTCCTCAAGTAGATGGTCATAATCACCTTGAAATTTGTATGCAAGACCTTTGTGAAGTGTGAACCTTACATAAGAAGAATCTACTTGTGGGTAGATAAATGTTTAGTGTGTGTTAGGTTTACACATAACACAGTATTTTCAGAGATTAGCTCACTTTTTAGAGAGAAATGGAATATTGAAGCAAATCTTTTTTTGAGATGACTGTAAGTTCTTTTCTGTGTGTGTCTGTGGGGATGGAACCTGGGACCTTTCACTTGCTAGGCAAGCATTTGACCACTTGAGCCATACACTCAGTCCTCTTGCTTTTAGGTTGTTTTTCAGATAGCACCTAGGCTGACCTCAGATCCACGATCCTCTTGTAAACATACCTTTGAGTAGCTGGGTGTAGATATGAAACACAAGACCCAGCAGATTACTACAAATTCTGACCCTAGCTTTCTCCTTCCAGAAATCAACAAACCTTACATAAGAGTTTATAGTCTGCTTTAGAGTTTACAATCATGGATCACAGAGTAGGAGAGCTGGATGATTTCTTTCCCGTACCTCGCCTGATTTCAGTTCTAACCTCTTAAATCCCATCCATCTGTTGCTACACGGGAATCCATATGATTACAAGAGTGTAATGTTTTCTGGAGAAGGAAAGATGTTAGAAAATAGAGGTGTAATTAGTGTTGATAAGGAGTGTACTTTCCAATGGTATTGATAAGTAATAATCTAGAAATACTGACAATATTTTAGGATCCCAGTTTTCCACCCACCATGTATGTATCATCGCCATTCCTATCATTCTGTAGGCATTTTGCTCAATAGAAAGCTAATAATGATAGTTAAATGTTAAGAGACCTAAGCAATTAAGAGCAGCTGTGAGGATGATGTAAAAGCAACTCTGTTTCAGACAGGGAAAAACATAGAAATGTTCTACCTAGTGGATCACAGACAAAAATAGCTGCCATACTCTGGTGCCAGGTACTTTTTATGATTCTCTCATGGAATGCTTGAAGGCAATTTATGGGATGGGTGCTACATTATTCCCGTTTAACAGACAAGGAGTCAAGAGCCAGAAGACATTTTGCCACATATCAAAGGTTAATGTCTTTGAGGCAGGAACTCAGTGCCACACTGGTCTGATATCAAAGCCTGATCTCCTGACTAATGTGAGATATTGACTTTGGAGAGACTGAACCTCCCAGAGCAAACCAAGGCTGTCTCAGTTGAGGCTTGTTTCGACCTTAGTAAACTACAAAATAGTTGTCTTCTCAGAAGGAAGACTGCATTCCTACCAAGCAGGAAAGTTAGGAGTCTCTCCTCAACTCCTATCAGAAATAAGCAAACCAAACCTTCTTATTTCTCATTGAAACTTGTTTCTTTCATATTCTTCTTCATTATTTGCTCCAATGGAATCCCACATAGGCTTGCTATCTTTGTTTCCTGATTCCAATTAAGCCACAAAATGAGGAATTTAAAGCAGATTCAGAGGCCAAGAAGGGAAAAAATGTGAATTTACTCTTATCACAAAACCAGGGAGTTTTTAATCCTCATGATGGTGGATCTGAAATGTCATGTCTAGATAAGAAAACCCAAGAAAAAAATGATAATGGCATGTGCATCCTAAACAGAGTATATTTTGGAAAGGTAGACTGACCTTCTGGATTGGTCTGTGGACCCAATGCTTTTACTGGAACGAGCCCTGAAAAGGAGGAAGGAGGAAGAAAAGGAGGCAAGGACTGAGTCTTCTCAGAAGGAAGTTGGAGACAAAAATGTGATGTGACTAGGAGAGCCAAAGAACAGCAAGAGCTCAAGGAATGTCAGAGAGCCATGAATCTCAGCCCCACACTCTCCCAAGGCCCCATGTAGATTACGTGTGGCAGCCAAATACAGCTGGGAAAGAAAGAAGAGACACATTGTTCATGTGCTAGGAAATGTGAGGGGAAGTTCAGGATAGGGATCACCTACCTGAATGAGAGAACAGAGTCACCTTAGAAAATGTCTGCAGACGATTACCAAGCCAAAACCACCAACAACAACAACAACAGCAAAACTTCTCCTAAACTGAGCACCAGGGGTTCACATCAATAATCCTAGCTACTCAGGAAGCTGAGATCTGAGAATCAAGGTTCGAAGCCAGCCTGGGCAGGAAAGTCAATGACTCTTATCTCCAACACACTACTAAGAAAATGTCATACATGGTTCTGTGGTTCAAAGTAGTAGAGCATGAGCCTTGAGCAAAAGAAGTTCAGGGACAACACCCAAGTTTCAAGCCTCAGGACTGGTCCATTCTATGAAAAGCACTATTAGAGAGGAAATTCAACAAAAGAAGGCAGGAAAGAAGAAGAGGGGAAGAATGGGAAGACAAAATGGCAGAATTGAGGAAAATATATTTTCTGGCTTTGAAGCATTTATCTCTGTGCAACCTTAACTACCTAGATTTTTCCATTTATTGTAAACCACCAGATAATTGAAGTTCTAATAAGTATGGAACTGTTACCCATGACAAGATTAATCAGCAGTAAGGGGGAGAGAAGATGGAAGAGCATTGTGGTAATTAAATATGGTTTATCAGTATGATTGGATGGAAGGACACCAAGAGAGCTGGTAAAGCACACTTCTGGGTGTGTCTGTCAGGATGGTTCCCAAAAAGGTTGTCTTGGGGGTTTGGGGAGGGGGGTGGTCCGTGAACTGAGTGGGTTACACCAGCCCTCAGTGTGGGAGGCTCCATTCAACAGCCCAGGGGCCTGGAGGGCATGAAACTGTAGAAGAGCTCATCAAGTTATCTCCCAGGAGCTCCTTCCATCGTGGGTACGTTTGATGCTCCTATTGCTGGTGGTCATTAGATCCCAGATTCTGCAGCCTTTCAATGCGAACGTTCACCAGTGGCTCTTCAGGGAACTTTCAGGCCTTGTCCTTCTGACACCTGAGCTGTATAGCTGGCCCCTCTCTCATGCTGAGTTTTCAGCTCTCTCGTTCTGAGCAGCTGCTGGTTGTTCTGGCTCTTCAGACTGAAGCTAGCCATTGTGGAATGATTTAGCCTCTATTCCTGTACTCTATGAAATTCCCTCTTGTGATTTTATGCAGTCTAGTGGTTCGTTTTCTCTGAAGAACCATGACTAACTCAAGTATAGCTCATCACTCCTTTCAAATTCATGTTCACCAGTAAAGGCAGCAAATCATAGGACTTTAGAAGAGAAACGCTTCTATAGGAATAAGAAAGAACAAAGCAGTTAGAACACTCAATAAATGATAACATCTCAAAGGTTGAGATACCTTAACTATCTAGCTATGCTAAATTTAGTACTACCCTTGCCAGGGAAGAACAGCAATGTAACAATACAGCCCAGGGTGAATAAAGAACTATTTTTAAAAGGCAAAGAATTGCAGATTTATCATGGTTTAATAGCAATGGCCTCATTAAGTGTGTATCAAATGATGCATAAGCAGGATCTTTGTTATTATTTATTAATAACAGTTGTATGGAGCCCAGTTCCACAGTGGCTGAGATCAGCCTTAAAAAGATGACTCACACACGGCTGATCTACATAAATAGCATGTGCTAAGATTACCATCTGGTATAACAATCTACATCACAAGACTCCACATTTCCTGTTACCCAGGGTAAGTAAATTTCAAGCATGAGGGAAAATTTTAGCAAGTTTCTCCAAGTACCTTTACTGAGAGACTAATGTGGCTTACACAGAGAGGAGGAGAAGGGAAATTATGAGGTAAAGGTTATTCTTTCTCTCTCTCCCCACTCTCTCCCCCCCCCCCCCAACCAGGAAGAGTAATGCCACCTTTGCAATCCTGACTCCTACAATTTATAACATCACATTTTCATAAGCAAGCTCTAACAAAGGCACTTCATGCAAATCCTAGGACAGATATTTGAAATGACACTAAAAATGAGCAGCACGCACATAGAAACCGTTTTCCCTTCCTTAGACCCTTCCCTCTTTTGCTCTGTTCTCTTTTTTTCTTTCTTTCTCTTTTTTTCCTCTTTTTTTTTTTGTATGACGGTATTAGCAAGTGTCCCCTGAAGATTACCTTGGTATTTAGTATTCCAAAAAGGACATCACAGCTGAACTCCTTCTCATTCAAAACCAGTTTTGTTGCTTCCAGATTTTTCTCCCCATAAAGGTGTCACTGTAGCTATGTGATGAACTGTTCCACTTTCCAACAGAGGAAACTTGGACTTTTACACTAACCCTCAGCAGGCCCTTCATTGAACCTCCATGTCCATCTCCAAGTGTAAGGGTTCCCAGGAGCTCCTAACCTTGAGGCTCCCACGGGATCTTCCAGGACAAGAGCCAGCTAGCCCCGGAGCTCTTGATTGGGTTCTATAGGATTATTGTTTGTTTTTACCGTTTTCGCTTTCTTTCAGTTTTCACAAAGTGGGAGTTTCTTAATTTATACTATAAAAATGAACTCAGACTATAAAATTCATGTAATTCTATTTATAAGAAAGGGTGTTCTACAAATTCAGAGTATGAGCAGAAAGAAGATTTTTCTATTACTAGGAGGAAAAGCAAATTGTTTACAGAAAACTGCTTCTGAACAATGACTACATTTATTGCTAAGAACACAAATCTCTTTGTGTAGTACATTACAGCAGGAGTCTACCGATTTTTTTTCAGTGAAAATCAGATATTTTAGGTTTTGTGTGACCACATAAAATGTAGGAATTTATATAAAAGAGAAGATACATTTCCATATAATTACTATTAATAAAATATAATTGAGTGCATGTTTTTATAATGCAGTTCTATTAATGAGAAGAACTCTTTTGCCATTACTGAACAAAGGATCTTGCTTGTTCAGCTTGCTCAATCTGATGGCCCTCTGCCACTTAGACCATGCTTCCAACTTAGCCTTTGGCTGATTATTATGGAGATAGTGTCTAATGGACTTTTCTACTTACACTAACTTTGAACTGGGATCCTCCAGATCTCAGTTTCCAAAGTAGGTAGGATATAGGCATGAGTCATCAGCACCTGGCAAAAGGAACTCTTTTGGAAGACGTGAAAGGAGTTGTGACATTTACCAACTTGATTTAAAGTCAGTGCTCCCTGTAAGCAAACTAATGGAAATGCCTATCCTATTATTCATATTTTACAGGCTCTACAAAAAGAGATCTCAGGCTGGATTTGAATTTAGGGCTATAGTTGGCCAAGCCATGTTTCATACTCTTGAATGCCTTCACACGAGCCAAGTATTCGCACGTCTAGTACCTATCTCATTTGTATTCCCAAATAACTGTTTGAGAAGCCTGGACAGATGCAGTATTCCCACCTCATTACTGAAGTTGCTAAAAACCTCCATAACTGAAGTAGCTTCCTGACAGAGCACAGCTAGTAAATTCTGGACCCAGATTTCAAATGTAGGTTTCCTAACTCTTCACCACATTCTGATTGAGAGTGTATGCCAACTCTCTGCTTCCCCTGATTTTCTAAGGAAAATAGGAAGTGAAACTCTAATGATATCCCTAGGTAATGTAGATGGTACCAGAGAGATGCTGGAATCCTATTCTGTGTAACATCATCAGAGTGTCTTCATTGGTGGTACATCTTTATCCTTAAACAACAGATATGGATACCAAGAATAGTCCTAATCCTTTGGTAGTCATCACAAATTTATTCTGAGTCGCAACCAAGATGTAACTATAAAGTAACAAGACATTTTTTTTTCTGGATGAGCCTCAGAATTAGTATACCAGTTCTGAAGACAACATTCAAGCTTAAACACCCTACAAAATGACTTTTGAAGAAAAGGAATCTTCGTTGGATGATTGAATAGCCTTTCAGTTGACTCATCTTTACAGAATTTAGACTTTAAGGGCTTTGGAAATAAACCTTTCCAACTTTCCTCATTTATAGAAGGAAATTCAGAAAGATTGCCTTGACAAATAGCATTCATTTGAATTGAAAATGTAATATTTGTTTTAAAAATCCTTTTCCCAGCAGAAATATGCATGAAATGGATTCCTCTTTTTCATTTATCTTGTAAATAACACTAAATTTAGAGATATTAAACAACAAAAGGATTGGATCTGTCCATTAAGAAGCCTGAGGAGTTTTAGCATTTTTAGAGTAAGTTATTATTTTATATAACTTTTAAAATCCCTACCACTGATACTGTAAAAAAAATCAGTTGGAATCAAAGCCAAGTTTTAGATACCAGTAATCATTTACTGAGTGCCTCTTACTTGCCTTTCAGAGTAATCAGGTGTTGGCATATATGATCCTTACAGCAATCGTAAGGTAGTTACTAGTGTCCCGGTCAAATAAGTGATGAAATGATCTAGAATGACAGCACATGTGGCTCAAGTGGTAGAGTGCTTGCCTCGCATGCATGAGGCCCTGGGTTCAATTCCTCAGCACCACATAAGCAGAAAAAGCCGGAAGTGGTGCTATGGCTCAAGTGGTAGAGCTCTAGCCTTGAGCTGAAGAGCTGAGGGACAGCGCCCAGCCCAGAGTTCAGGCCCCACGACCATTAAAAAAAAACAAACAAACAAAGAATGGCAGCACATACCTAAAATCTCAGTAACAAGCTGAGGATTGTGTGTTTGAGTCCAACCTGGGGAAGACAAAGTTTGTTTCAAAAAAACAGAAGAGGGCAAGACGAGAAAAATGAAAGGAAGAAAGAAAATGAAAGGATAAAGAAAAATGAGGAAGAGGTAGAAAGGGAAGAGGAAGAAGAGGAGGAAAGAGGAGGAAAAGAGAAACAGATTTAGAGATGTTTGCCTAAGATCACACTTATAGCTAGAAGCAGATTTCAACTTCATCAGTTAGTGAGAGCTCAATTGGAAAAAATCATGAAGTGTGACACCCATTTGCCAGTATAGATTTATAGGGATTAGCTAATGTATTATATCCACTACTGTTGCTTTTACAAACTCCCTTTTTCAAGTTACTGCTTGGTGCACAGACCTCTTACTCAGACCTCTTTGTCATTAATTTTTCAATAAGGCTCCTTCTACATCCCTGACCATCTAGACAAATCAATAGCTAAAGCCTATGAAATACTGCAACCTATACCTCCCACCCTCTCTCCTTCCATGATAAAATGAAAAGTTGAGGGCATTGCCTGGAGTTTTGTCCA
Organism: Dipodomys spectabilis; assembly: GCF_019054845.1. Classification (NCBI taxonomy): domain Eukaryota; kingdom Metazoa; phylum Chordata; class Mammalia; order Rodentia; family Heteromyidae; genus Dipodomys; species Dipodomys spectabilis. The sequence goes on from NW_024870746.1 coordinate 14,806,492, forward strand.
GTGGGAAGAATTTCCTTACTACTGTCTTAGGGACTATAGAGCCAGAATGGGACTATAGAGCCAGAGATACCTACTTCTGGGTAAGGCTAGCATATCATAAACAATTAACTTTCAACCAACTGATAACAGGAAGCTTCTCTCCTTCCCCATGAGGCCATTATGTTGTATTGAAAGGGAAGAAGCAATCTATTAGAAGGATCTACTGTGAGCACTGGTGCCTTTTCATATGTGATTTATTTTTGCTTTGAGGATCTGCTACCTGATTTTATTGATAGTAATTCCATTTCATACAGGAGTATATCTAGGCATGCACAATTTTGTAAACCAAATACATGTATCTCTATAAGCCATTCTCTTAACTATTTGTGATATACTGCTGCTAGAGTTTATAATACACAGGAGTCTTTCTACTTGATAGAGAAGGAAACGTTACATGACTATGAGTCTTTTCACCATGACTTCAGACACTGTGGTCACCAGCACCCCTAATTTCACATAAAAGCAGAATTAACAGAGAGGCTGTGGCCCAAGCAATTCCTGAGAAGATCACAAAGGAGGATACTTGATATATACTCTTAGAGATAATAGCCTGTCGTGGGTAACTACAGGAGAAAAGATCTTCCAAATGATATATACTTGAATTATATATAATTTGAATAAATAGGTGTTTGCCAATTGTTTTCTGTTCATGATGCTTTCTCACTATAAAAGAACAAGTAGGCAGCCTCTTGCTGACTCATTGTATTCTCAAGATTTCAAAACTACACACAATACAAACTAGGGTGACTATAGAAAAGGTTTATTCCACCATCAAGCCTCAAAACTTTCTGCATTGTATTTTGACAGATGCTACCCAATACACTTGGTTTGTTTCCCCCTTTGGGAGGTTCTAATTTGCTTCAGGCAACGTTGCTTCCTGAATTTATGAAGAGAGAGAAGGTAAAAGGGGAAAGAATTTCTTTTATAAAGAACTTACCAAGGACACAGTGCAAATACGGTGAGGGACCAGCATCATGTTGATGTTGCTGGCACTATTACAAACATCAAGGACTCAAGAAAGATTTCCATGAGCCTATAAGTGATATGTCTATGCCTGAACAGAAGCTAGACATGTCAACACTGTTATACACAATACTAACAAAGATTGATTTCCTTCTAAAGATCTCTATCTATTGGATTTGCAATGGTGAACATATTAAGAGAGGCATCAGGTCCCCTAGAGTCTTCTTTCAGTTTTTCAAGTGACTTTTCCTCCTTGAGTTTCCCAGTGCTGAAGGCAGGCAGCACAGTCCTGCTACAGCTAGCTAGGATTCTGACACCTTGAGGATTTCTCTAGTTCTTCTTGGAGTATTGATCCTACTCTGATGACTAGTTAACCTAAACAAGAATATTAAAAAAATGTTATCACTAGAAGGGACAAGGGTAATGCAGGAACTTGCAGTACTCTCAAATGCAAGAATGATCTAAGAATTGCAGTGGAGTCAATGAACATGAATACTTAAGATGGGTTAGTAAATTTAGAAAATGTAGTAAATGTAAAAACCAGTCTTCTTGAACTTGAACTTCAACAAATATTATAATATATCTGTACCCTGGATGCTATCAATTTAATTCTGGGAAGTCAACACATGCATTCGATATTTTTGTTTTTCTTTTGTATTCTTTTTTTTTCTTTCTTCTTTTTGTACCAACACTGGATCTTAAAATCTAAGCCTGACTCTGTCTTGTTTTTTGTTTTTTGTTTTTTCATCTAGGCCGGCAGTCTACCATTTGAGGTATACCTTCATTTCCATCTTTTTGCTGCTTAATTGGAGATAAAGAATCCCACAGACTTTTCTGCCCAAGCTGACTTCAAACCATGATCCTCAGATCTCAGCCCTCTGAATAGCTAGGATTACAAACATAAGCCCATCGTCACCTGGAAACATTTTTCTTCAGTTAAGGTCCAAAGTGGGAAATCCATGTAGATCAATGGAGAACTGATTGTATATGACAAATACTGAGAAATGCCAGTGGGATGAGAGAAGAAGATGAAGCAAAGAAGAAAGGGCTTGTTTCACATGTACTGAGGCCTACATTGCCTCTAATCACATATGTAATTTTATCTACCATACTGTAGAGGATGCTTACAATAGTTATGGATCACAACACCAGAGCTTTTATTCCCATGGCAAATAGTATTTGAAAATGGAGCTTTGTGCGATTAAGGTTTGTTGGGATTTTTTTTCCCCTTTTCACATATGGCAATGTTTATCTTCAAAGTTCTCCTCTTTGGCTCATGGGATCTTTTGTAAAGCAGCTGGTCTTGTGTGGCCTAATTGTGAGATGATTTGTTGTGTGATTCAGTAGCATTGTTTATTTGTACAGTGGTTCAATGGAATTTATAAACTGCATAATATTGTTCTAGACTGTTTTCTTTTGCCTAAGAAGCCACATTCTCTCCAGCATTCATGACTGGGATGATAATTAGGTGGATCACTCAAGATATTTTCATCCCAACTTCTGTTAATTAATGACATTAAACTAGAAACTCTTGAAAATAAATGGAGAGCATGGTAAGCAGGAGATGGAAAGAGAAGTGAAGAACCAAGTTGAAATCTATCTTCTTTGTTTTGCATTCATTAACCAATGCTCAAATACCACACACTGTAAGTTATTTCTAATTAGTCCATGCTGTTCTTGCAGAAAGATCTTTCTCTCTCCCTCTCCTACTTTCTCCCCTTCTCTCTCTCTCTGTGTGACAATACTGTCTCTCTGTCTCTCTATCTCTGTGTCTCTGTGACTCTTTGTCTCTGTCTCTATCTCTTCTGTGTCTCTCTGTCTGTCTGTCTGTCTGTCTGTCTGTCTCTCTCTCTCTCTCTCTCTCTCTCTGTCTTTCTCTGGACATATCTGCATCTTTCTGTGCCAATACTGGTACTGGAACTCAGGGCTCTGGTTGCTTCCATTGCTTAGATTTTTCACCCAAAGCACTCTACCACTTGAGCCACATCTCTACTTCTGGCTTTTTGATGGTTAATAAAAGTCTAACAGTCTGTCCTGTGAAAGCTGACTTTAATACTCAGATCTCAGCCATCTTAGTAGCCATGATTACAGGTGTGAGTCCCTGGCGCTAGGTCAGAAATGATCTTGTGCTCTTTTTGGTCAGTCCTGGAAAAGCCATCAGTAAATGGTCTCAGTAACTTGTCACAGTCTTCCTAATGATACAGTCCTACCAGTGCTTCCAAACTTCTAAGTTTTCTGATCTTTCCACTCGATTGCCTCTATGAAAAAGAAGTACTGTGTGTTTTGTTTCTGTGTTTTGTTTTGCTTGACTTTCTCCAGTAAAGATATTTCTAAATAAAATGGGAATAGGATTTTTAAAGACTTTTGGAGTTAAAAAAAGAGATAATTCTGGGATCTGAAATCTCATAATGTTAAGATATGCTGAAGCTGGAAAGAATAGTTAGGAGAGAAAGGAATATGTAAGTTCGTCCTTTGGTCAAGTGGTTCCCAGCATGCTACTGCTTTAGTGAATGAATCACTGAAACCAAAGTCTGGCCAGATGACTTTTCAGTCCAGTAAATGGTCCTTATCAATAATACCAGATATGGTCAGAAGTCTAGGGCAACACCCACAAGAATTACGTTCTCAGGAATTTTAACATGCAAACTAAACATTCAGTTTAATGGTTTATTATAGGAGAAAAGAAATCTATGTCCCATATCTTGAGTGCTTGCTTCTCTTATCTAGGACACCCCTTGCCGTATACAGACAGAAATGTTCCCATCTACCCAGCTAGGAGGCTGAATGATGTTTGGTTGGCATGGAATTAAAACAAAAGGAAGAGCTGGGAAGGTGGCTCAGTGGTAGAGCGCTTGCCTTGCATGCTTGAGGCCCTGGGTTCCAGTCCTCAACACCTCATAAGCAGAAAAAAAAGCCAGAAGTTGCGCTGTAACTCAAGTGGTAGAGCGCTAGCCTTAAGCTGAAGAGCTGAGGGACAGCGCCCAGGCCCAGAGTTCAGGCCCCATGACAGGACCCCACCCCACCCCCCAAAAAAAGGAAAGTAAAAACCTGCAAAATTTTTATCGTCTAAGTGAAGATAGAATCAATGTAATTCTCAATCTCTCACCGGAAACAACACACTATAGATATCTCAATCCCAGATTCATCTAGTTTGATCCTTTAAGGGTAAATCTGGACCATCAATCTGTTATTCTTTTTTTTCTTATGCCACAAACATTTATTTTAAAAGATTAAGATTATTGTTAACCAACAATATTCTGTCCACTCCCATTACATGCTTATTTGATTTTGTTAATCTTTATGTCTCTTCAAGCATGTTTTCTTAGCCTAACTATATCTAAATTTCCTGAAAAGCTTTGTCAACATCACCCACCTTCAAAATTTACTGAGTTACTTATCATTCATCTGGAATGGGTTGAATATATGTTAAGGTCAGAACACTGGGTTGGGTACAAAGGAAGAGTAGATAAACCCTCCTGTTGAAAAGCTTTGGATACAATTCAAGAGATGATGAGCTGTACAAACACAAATTTTAAAAAGGCAATACCATACAGAACATGGCTAACTGGCAAATGCATAGGAGAGTTCAAAGGTCAGAGTTTCTGTATTGAATCAAGAAATTTTAATGGATCCAGGGCTGGTAGCTCATGCCTGTACTGTACTGTGATTTAAAGTCAGCCCAGGCAGGAAAGTCCAGGTGATTATTATCTCCAATTAAGTACCAAAAAGCTAGAAGTGGAGCTCAAGTGATAGCACAAGAGCCTTGAGCAAAAAGAGGCTCAGGGACAGCGATCATGCTGAGTTCAAGCCCCAGGACTGCACAATAAAGGAAAGACAGTGAAAGAAAAAGAGAGAGAAAAAGAGAGAAAGATAGGGAAGGAAGGAAAGAAGGAAGGAAAGAAGGAAAAGAAACTTTAACAGAAGAAGGGAGATTTAGGAGAAAGCCTTCATAAATACCATCAGGTTATGGTAGGATTTCTCGTGTGGGAACTATGGACATTGCGAGTCACATAATGTCTTGTGCCTTCAACACTCATTCATTGTAGGATGTGTTTCGTAGTATCCCTGGCCCCTACCCAACATGCCACAGGCACCTCCCCAACAAGTTTTGACAACTAAAAATCTCATCAGATAGTATCATATATCCTCTAGGGAGCAAACGCGCCCTATGGGAACCTCTGGGTTACTGCTGCCAATCATCTACATGAATTGTTCAACTGATCCTTATAGATGAGTCATTAAATCCTGCTCTTGACCTCCCTCCTGAGTATCCGAGTTTTGAGCTAGTAGCATAGCACATGAGTAGACAATGTCAAAGATTGGGTAGGAAAGAATCTAAGAGAACCAGGAGGCCCATACACCAAAGCACATGAATGTGGGTTAGAAATTGAGTTTTCATATTTAGGCTGATGTCTCCAAATTGCTTTAAATGTTTCTATTTGTATTCAAAATTGAGGATTAAAAAAATAGGTTCCTGGGGCTGGGAAGGTGGCTCAGTGGTAGAGCGCTTGCCTTGCATGCCTGAGGCCCTGAGTTCAACTCCTCAGCACCACATAAGCAAAAAGAAAAAAGCTGGAAGTGGCACTGTGGCTCAAATGGTAGAGTGCTAGCCTTGAGCTGAAGAGCTGAGGGACAGCGCCCAAGCCCAGAGTTCAGGCCCCACGACCGGACCCAAAAAAAAAAAAAAAATAGGTTCCTCTTTGAAAATATTACAAATAAAAGGAAAGGGTTAGTCACGATCTACTAATTATCTCACAAGATATCCAAATTTGTCCTATAAGACCAAATAAATTAATATGAGCATGCACCCAGAACAGAAGGTCCTTCCAGTCAGAGTTCACCCCTTCCAGTGTTGCCTCAAAATTTGAAACCTAACCTGAGTGCCTGAAAGATGTTATTACATAGCACATTTCAAAATAACAATCACCATAAACAGTGCTTTCACAATCCCTTATATAATCCCTTTCCAGAATGTTCTTTTCCCAGTAGGGTTGCACATGAGCAAAGTCCTAATCATCACCAGGAACCACCATTTTCCCAAAATGCCTACTGGACAAGTCAGCTTAGAAGAAACGGTTATGTACAGAAAGTTGGTGATTTTTCTTAGGATTCTGGAGGAGGTGCCAAGGAAAGAACCAATGGTAGAATCCCTAACACTCTAGTACCCCATCTAACAGTTTAGGAGGAAAAGTCCCCTTTGGAACACTCATTGTCTCTCAGATACATCTTGTAATAATCCTAAGAGGAAAGGAGAAGGCCCAGTGAGTCATGCAGAAATACATTCTTTAACAACAAAACAAAAACTGGAAAAAAAGAACCTAATTGACCTTTCCAAGTTATACACTGGATTTTTTTTTATTTCATTTGCTTTTAACTTATCAAACATGATTAGGTGTTACTCAGGGCTTCCTTCAGCCTGGAGAGTGTGAGTATCCTGGGGCACTACGGGGCATAGAGGAGGGCAGTCAATTCAGAGAGCAAATGGGATCTATTTGAAGCCTTCACCAGTCTTAATGAGTTTGCTTCCATCCTTTTTATTTTGCTCTTTGCCTAGGTTACTGCACAATGAGAGCAGTAGTGCAGAAACAACGCTGATTCAGAAAGCCAGGGTGCCAGGCCATTCTTTGAGAAACAAAAAATAAAATAGGATTCTATCTGTGTTGAAAGAGCAGGCTGGATAGAGCCAATGCCTCGTACACATGCAGAGGGAAAAGAATCAGAATCTTTTGAGTCAAATAAATAAATAATCCAGAGTGCAAAGCAACTTTTTTAAAAAAAGTGCTCACTTTCCTCTGATTTCCAGTTTCTGGTTAGCCTACAGTTAGAAAGGCTACAAGGAAAAAACATTCTCACACAATATCTTCTTCTTTCCTTTCTCAAGACAAAACCATTTATGTATAAGGGTTCTTTTAAGCTACTAACAAATGTTAAGAATGATTCTTCAATTCTTCCTTGCCTAGATTTTTTTATTCATCTATTCCTTTTCTTCTTCGCAAGCTATCATTACTTTGAGAGATAGAGAAACACACACGCTCATACACACAGACACAGACGCACACAGACAGATGCATACACACATACACACAGAGAGACAGAGAAACAGAGACAGATACAGAAACAGAAACAGAGAAAGACCACTTGCATTATAGCATACTCCAAGACCTATTCTTAGATTGATATATAAAGAATTTACCCACCACTCCCTCCAGGATTAAGGAGCATTAACTTTTGGAATACAGTCTTATATGTATTTAAGAGTATTTTTAAGAATGGGAAAACCCGGATACAGATAAACAACACTGTTCCAAATGAGTTATTTTAAGACCTGAGATTCTGAAGTATATAAAGTAGCAGACACCAAAATGGTTCTCATTCTGATGATGTGTGCTTTCTGTCTCCTTCGCACACCAATCTATACCCTTAGTCTAGTGAGTTTGTGAACACACACACATACACACACCTGATCTATTCATAAAACCCTACTGTCATAATCTGTTTTTATAGCATAATTCAAACCATAATTAACAGTGAAAGTAACTCAGTTTTTCTCAGAGGAAAGGCTATATTTCCATGTTTGCATGATAATGCGTATATATATATATATATATATATATATATATATATATATATATATATATATATATATGTACCTTGAAATGCTGGCTGTTTCTCCCAGCCCATCTTGAACTTTTGAGGGTGTAATGGGGAAATTATGTGGCTGTGAACCTTCTACCATTACGATCAACAACCAATCTCTGCAAAAAGTGGACAGAGAGGCCATTGAAAAGAATGGAAAAAAATTCCCTTACATCATATTGCATAAAAAAATCTGCAATGGAAAAGCAACTAGTAACACTTGAAAGTTGAATTCATCTATGTGGATCAGGCGCCACTTGGACATGCAAGAATTGAATGCTTATTCCCAAGCAGTGAATCAAGCTAAATATGTAGTAGAGTTTCATGGATCTCTTGCTTTTCACTAATCTAGGACATGCTACCCTTAAAGATTCTAATAGGGTCTAACAGGCTCTATCAGCCCCATTTCTCTACAACCAATGGTAGCAGACAACTCTGGCACTCAAGGAAATTATTTTTGAGCTGGTTTTATCAAAATTATCTGAGCATGTTACATGCATGTTACATTAATGCTTTCTTAAAATCTTAGTGAATTATTAAGAATAGCTGGGGTTTCTTTCAAACCAATCCAGGGGGAGGAAGAGGAAAGTGAGTAGAAATGTAGATTAAATAGTTGTAACCCAGAAATGGCTATAGAGGAGTTCTGTGCTATTTTTGCATATGAAATTTTCCATAATAATAAACTTCAAAAAATTTATGTAGTCATTTGCTTATTCCCAGAATTAACTCGTTTCATCTGCTCTTTCATAAAACACACATTTTCCCACTGCTAAAGGGTACATAGAGCAGCTAACAACCCAGTCTTGGGGCATCAAAGAGCACTATAAACAATGACACTCAGCACCCCAAATCTGGTTTTACCATTTACTGACTAATAGATTTTATGCCAAATTACTTAATGTTCATGAACTGGATCATTTCATCCATAAATAGTGAGAATCATAACCACTTTATCATACCATTGTGAGTATTAAAGAAGTTAAAATATCTAACAGGGTCTTGACATAATGACTAATAAACAATTTATTTTTCATACGAACTATTGACAGAAAACAAAAGTTAAAGCTACCTCAACATTAACTCATTTAAGCATGTATTTAGCCTACACATATTAAGCACCATTTGTAGGCTTTGAACTGTGCTGGCCACATAGCTGACTAATGCATGACCCTTGCTTTAGAAGATTCCAAACCCTAGTGGTAGACAAATTTAAAAAAAAAACTTCATATTTTTAAAAACATTTGGGGAAAAGCCAAAATCAGGGTATGTATGCACAACTCTTGGAGGCCTGGGAAGGATACTGCCAGCTCAGCCCAGAAGGGGTCAGTGATTGGTTAATCAGAGCATCCTACTGACCACTAAGCCCTGTTCCACAGCCTCCTTAGGGAATCCATCCAAACTTCCAGCCAATCCGTTGCCTCCCCTGGTCATATCCAAGGTAACCAATGGACAGCCACGGAAACGGAGCATACACAGTGGAAGGAAACCAGAGCAAATAACCTCTGGCATTTCCACTCATTTCAAGACTGTACATCTGAATTGTTAATAAACAGAGACCAGAACTGTGGAGCAGAAGCATAGCAGATTGGAGGGTCAGGCTTAAGTGGGGAAGTGGGGGAAGAGCGAGCTCTAAGGAAAACCCTGGAGAGGCTGTTTATTGTTAGTGAGAGGGCTTGCCATTGCAGACCTCTATTAGGTATCAGAAGGCTGGCTCTTGCAGTTTCTGCCTTCAGTCAGGGGACAAAGAAGACTTAGAAACTGGAGAGGGGGGGAGGGAGGAAGGGAGGGAAAGAGAGAGAGGGAAAGAGAGAGGGAGAGAGAAAGAGCTGGCAGGGAGGCAGGGCTGCTCAAAGAGAGGCAATGCTCCAAATAACTGGCCCCTCCTATTTTCTATTGGCACTATAAATACCATTCTAAAATGTTACGGTAACTTAAGGAGTCTCTTTTAGGAAGCATTTGGTGGTGAGTCATCCCACAAGTATGTGTACTGCTGGACACCCTGCTGTGACTCTCCAAAGCTCCTCCACTGGGTTTCTGCAGGTCTAGTGGGAGATGGTAGTGTTGTGGTGGCAAAGGAAGGACACACAAGGTCACCCTTGCTGCCTTGACCTCACAAATCGCACTCCCCCATTGGTGTCTTGGTCAGGGGACTAATTGGAGAAGAGGAGGAGAGCCACAAATCTGCAGGTCACAGATCCAGTTTTAAGGGGGGAAAAAAAGAGATCAGGAACTAAATATGATGAATAAACCATTTGCAGAATAACAAGACCCTTTGGAGATGAGCAGCAACAGACCAAAGGGTGCTCCATGCAAAGGGATTTGAAACCACTGAAACTTATCCCCAAGTATCCTAGATATGCATTTCATGTGAAGTCATTGCTCCAACCATGGCCAAGCTGCCACATTGGCCCCCTGCCTACATAACCCTGACACACGTCCCTTTCAGGTCTCATCCCCACCAGCTAATGGCCTTCAATGTCAGCAATAACAATCAAGGGGACACCTTCTGGGTACATCATCCTAACCATTTTCTTACATGATCTTACCTTACATGGGAGAGGCTTCCCCCCCCCCCACACACACACTGTAGTATAAGCAGGGCTTACTCACTATGTAAAGAAATATAAAGCCAAAAACAATAACACAGAAAGATAAGCACCAGGTTTATCATGTATGGAGGCAAGGTCTAGTAAGCTTTTGGTATACTTCTGTGCTGAATTGCATAGTGAGTAAGGTATGAACTCTGGAGACCATTACCTGTTTTTATCATCTTTTAAGACCTTAGTGACTTTGGCCAGTCTACTCAGCCTTTTATCCTCCTCATCCTTCTGAAACCTAGAACCTATCTCATAGATTGTTGTAAAGACGGTGTGTTAATAAATATACAGTACTTGACAATAGGACCTGATTTTCAAAAGGCAAGTATTTGCTCTTCTCAATATTCAGTTATTCATATGCATATTTATCCACACACGTTTTTCTTTTGGTCTGAGACCCAGACTTGAGCTCAGTAGCTAATGTTTGCTTTTTGCTCATTGTCTAGGCCTCCAACCCCTATTCATGCACTTTTGTATCCTATTTGTCACTTAAAATTTAACTAGACATAATTTTTTTGTACTATACCGGCAATTTTGCGTAAGTATAATTTTGTGATATTTCCACTTTTGTGTGTAAACTAATAAATAACATTACAGAAAACACAATGAAGGGCTGGGAAGGTGGCTCAGTGGTAGAGTGCTTTCCTTGCATGCATGAGGCCCTGGGTTTGATTCCTCAGCACCACATAAACAAAAAGAAAAAAGCCGGAAGTGGTGCTGTGGCTCAAGTGGTAGAGTGCTAGCCTTGAGGTGAAGAGCTGAGGAACAGCGCCCAGGCCCAGAGTTCAGGCCCTACGACCAGACCAAAAAAGAAAAAGAAAAAAGAAAACACAATGAAGTACAAAAAGAAAATAATTGTGTCATCAACTCTTATTAATATCAGATACAACTGTTAAAGTTTTCATGTTTATTATTTATTTATGTCAGTTGTGGGGCTTGAACTCAAGGCCTTGGTCCCTGAGCTTTTGTGCTCAAGGCTAGTGTTCTACCACTTTGAGCTGCAGCACCACTTCACGTTTCCTGGTGGTTAATTGGAGGTCAAGAGTCTCATGGACTTTCCTGCCCAGGCTGGCTTCGAACTGTGATCCTCAGATCTTAACCTTCTGAGTAGCTAAGATTATAGGCATGAGTTACTGGTGCCAGACCATGTCTTTTTATTTTATGTGTAGAAATTTCAACAAAATTTGAGTAATTGACTATGTACATCTAACATCTATTAAATATGTCTTTGTAAAATGTGAAGTTTGAGACATATAATTTATATAGTATAATTTTCACCTACTATAAACAACAGCTGGGTAATTTTTATATTTTGGCACACTTATTCCAATGTGCAGCCATCAACCAAATCTTAGCTTTATGATACCTTAGTCTTTAATAAGTGATTTGAAGCACTATACAATATTACCTTATATGGTTATACTGTGCAATATCATTACACTGGTAATTTATTTAATTCATTCCATATTGTTAAAACTAAAACTATTTTTTATTTTTCTGCAATTATAAAGAAAACTGTAATGAATATCATATGCTTAAAGCAATTCTGATTATTTCCTTAAGATAATTTCTTAAAACAGCATTACTAGATGTGTGCACATATTTATAAGAATCTTGGTAAATATAGTCCAAATTGGCTCTAAAAAATAAGTATGCGAATGGGGTCACTCCCACTTAAAAATGTTTTTTACACATTATTAGTAATGTTGAGTGTTATTGAGAAATGAGAAATTTTAATTATTTTTAATTTTTTTTGGAGACAAAAGCCTTATTATCTTGCCCACACTGGTCTTAAACTTGTGGCTGGAACTGAAGGTAAATACCACCATGACTGGGTCTGTCATAATCTTTTCTTTGCAATGCCAAGGATCAAACCCAATAGCTCACTGAGCTACATCCCAGCCTTGTTTCTGTTTCTTAGTACAGGAAGCAGAGGCTTGAGTTCTATGCTAGCCAATATGATAGACATCAGCCAACTACATGACTTGCTATACCTGCTATGTGACAAGTCTGAACTAAAATATGCTTTCCATGTAAATTTTACACTAGGTCCTGAAGATAGAAGTTTTCCAAAAACAAGTGCAAAATTTCTCAATCATAAGATGTCATATCAGCTTTTAAGTGATAGTATTTTTGATGTTCGATGTTAAAAATCCATGATTTGTTTGAGCGAGGTACCTGTGCCTGTGTTGTTTATGTATAATGTCTTCTGGTTTTGAGTCAAAGGCTTTACTGACTATATCCCTTGAACAGAAAATAAGCTAAATTAATAGCACTTTTTATAAAGGTTGCTATTTTTTAGGACTCCTTGTCACCCTTTCCAGGAACTATTCTAGATATGTTATAGATGTAACCTATAAGTTGCAAACACATGTTTTCTTTTTCTCATTTTACAGCTGGAGGAAGACAAACCCAGTGTTGGCTTTCTACAAACAAAAGTGTAGCAAATGGCATGGCCTGAGAATTGCTAATGCTTATGATTGAGTCTCTTACTTGATTGTGGTCCCAAGGATCACAATAGGAAGCAAGCTTCCTATTGCCCTAGCACAAAATGATACTTTATTCAGCAACTGCCTATAAAAGGAATCGTTTACTTGTTATGTATTCTTTTACATATGAGATCTAAAGAATATAACATAGGGTATCTTTTAAATCATCTAAGTCACCCATGCTCCTGTAGCAACTGTTTTTAATCAGTTCTTTATGCTACTTAAATTCATAATCATTTGCTTTTAACACTGAATAATATGGAAAGCACAAATTTAAATCACCCCATATGTTACAGGTTGTCTTTGTGTTATCAATGTCTATTTCTTTGTCATATTCTGTTTTGTAATGTAATGTGCTACTGATGTGTATAATAATTGGACCTTATCCTAGGTTTTTGATAGAATGCACAATAGAGAGAATATGATTTAAAAACAGTGCCAACACAATGCATTGATTATACTACCAAAAACAATACATTTTTCTTACAAAGTTTAAAGAATGGAATAGGAAAGAATATATTGTACTGTTACAATAAGCCTAAAAGGTTTCATAAGCTCTTTACCAAAATGGATGACAGTAATGAATAGTTCTTGGTGTTACATCATTTTCTGGGGTTTTGTGTACGGAATAGGAAAGACAAATATTGTACTGCTATTAAATGTATTTTATAATAAGCTTAAAAGGTTTCATAAACTCTTTACCAACAGGGACGACAGTAACAAATAGTTCTTTTTGTTACATCATTTTCTGGGGTTTTGTGTATATTTGTGCATCACTCTGTGTTGTTTTTGTGTGCACATCATTTTGTATGAATCTCCCAGTGCTTGTATTATGTAATAATTTCTGTTAGAGTTGCTGCACTTTGAATATTTTAAAATATTAACAAGTCACCTTTAAAAGAGTTCAGACTTGACATTAATTTATGTCATTCAGTTAATACATTCCTACAGTTAAAGCTACATAGATACTGAGAGGATCAATATATGTCAGTGGTCAGAATTGGGTCCCTAAGACTAGGGAAATTTTCAAACTTGTGTAACAAAGTTACTGTTTAACTGTTAATGTTGTCAGTAATCTCAGAAGCATTGTGTATAAAAGACTTAAACAAGAGTTAATGGGGGGGGGGGGGGCTGGGAAGGTGGCTCAGTGGTAGAGCGCTTGCCTTGCATGCATGAGGCCCTGCGTTCGATTCCTCAGCACCACATAAGCAAAAAGAAAAAAAAGCTGGAAGTGGCCCACAGCTGGACCAAAAAAAAAAAAAAAAGAGTTAATGGGATTTGTAGTTAGGAGGTACTGTGACAACATCTGGGCTGAAGTAATTTTGGTTTACTATATAATTAGTGCAGCATCAGTGTACATGATGATGAATAGATGGTCATGAAGTAGGAGCAGATACTTTTTATCCCAACCTTCATTTGTACTTCTGTAAAGTAAGGGCTGTGCTCAGATTGACTGACTTGACCGGATAGGACTTGAAGCTTTCCTTCCTTCCTTCCTTCCTTCCTTCCTTCCTTCCTTCCTTCCTTCCTTCCTTCCTTCCTCCCTTCCTCCCTTCCTCCCTTCCTCCCTTCCTTCCTTCTCCTTCTTTCTCCTTTCTTTCTTTCTTTCTTTCTTTCTTTCTTTCTTTCTTTCTTTCTTTCTTTCTTTCTTTCTTTCTTTCTTTCTTTCTTTCTTTCTTTCTTCCTTCCTTCCTTCCTTCCTTCCTTCCTTGCTTGCTTTTTCTTTCCTTCTCCTCCTTTTCCTTATCCTCCTTGTCCTCCTTTTCTTCTGTGTGTGTGGGGGGGGGTGGGGGGGGGTGGGGGTGTGTGCACTAGTCCTAGAGCTTGAACTTAGGGCCTGGGCATTATCTTTGAGCACTTTTTACTCAAGGCTAGTACTGTAACTACTTGAGCCATACTTATAATTCTAGCTTTTTGGTGTTTAATTGGAGATAAGAGTCTCACAGACTCTCCTTCCTGGGCTGGCTTCGAACCGTGATCCTCAGCTCTCGGCCTCCTGAGAAGCTAGAGTTACAGATGTGAGCCACTGGAGCCTGGCTGTTTCTTCTTTTGAAACAAACAAACAAATTACACGTGCTCTTACTATGCAGCCCAGATTGGCCTCAAACTCATGTGCCTTCTACTAGAACACTATGATTCATGACTGTAACCTGAAGATTTGAACTACTCTATGTTTCGGAAGCAGTCACTGAGCTTGGAAAGTTCAGCCCCAGCTGAGGCACGTCCTAACATTGCCATACCAAAATTACCCAAATTGAGCCATAGGAGGTAGCACTGTATACATTACCATGTCTCACCCAGCTTTGTAGGGGACTAGGCAGAGAAATGGTTAAGATAGTAAAAGAGCCAGCAAGAAATATCAAGAAAGCAGCTTCCACTCTAAGGCTCCATGCATGACTCCAATTGGTTCCCTTCCTTGGTAGAGTTTTCCTTTGTGGGTTTTCTTTCTGGTCTGTCGAGGACTTGACCAATAGCCCGTGGAATGTGTCAGCTCTAATTGCCTGTGTGGGTTGGCAGAAGTCATGCCTCAAAACTGGAATGGTGTCACATATAACATAGTGTTTCAGAGGGATAAAAGTGGCCTGGAAAAATGTTTTAGCCAAACATTCCCTAGAAATAATTGTGTTCTGTATGGTGAGGGGCAGACAACTGCTATAGAACCAACTGAGTAAATTTGCAGGATGCCCAGGTTTTAGCAGGTGTCAGGAAACTGCCAGGCTCTCTCCAGCCCTAGAAAAGCAGGTTGTCTCCTTCCTGCAAGGACATTAAACAAGGTCCACTTGCCCTCTGGGCTACTCTAACACAATCGTAGCCAGAGAAGCTTTCCAGAAGAAAAGGATAATTGGTGAGTTGAAGACACGTAAGGGACGTAGGCCCGCTTTGGCCTGCACCTCCTGGTTGCTGAGCCATTTACACCAGTGTTGCCTGATAATCAGGCAGTCACTGTCAAGCAAACCTCCCAGGTTAGTGAAAACATGGAGATTTGCCACTATGAAAGATGCTATGCGCTATGGATGGTGTGGGATTAGGGAGAACAAAGACAGTGGTATTTATAGAGTACCTCTTACGTTCCAGGGTTTATGAATTGACATTTCCACACATTTAGCTTAGGAATCTATAAGGCCAGCATTCACATTTTCATGTACCGTCTTCCTTCAGAAATATGTAATGGTCCTCTGGCTCTAATGTACCAAAGCAATGGTTAATTTAATATATATATATATATATATATATATATATATATATATATATCATTTTGGCTACCTTAGTCCAATCAACTAAGTAGTTTCAGAGGGAAAAATTCAGGATTCAGTTTCCTTTATACCATGAGATTGAGTTCCTAGACTAATTACAAAGCCAGACCTCTCCATCAGTTTGGGAAGAGACAATCAAAGGCTGCCCCCAGGGAAAGAAGGAGTCTCTTCAAGAGAAACTTTCAAGAAAGTTCCCATAGAAAAACTCAGATCACAGGAAATGTCTAGTTGAGATGATGGATCACAGAGAGTCCTCTTTCCAAACTTCCATTACAACCCTTCAGGCACCATCCTGTGAAAGACATAGTTCTTTTTGCCCTGGGGTACATCTTTTGGGGGAAAAAAATAACAAACTGGGATCTTTTAAGCTTCTCATGATTGAGAGTTGACGTTTTCCCAAGCAATCTAACCAAGCCCTTACCATGCAAGGCATTGGGGTTAAAGATGCTTTTTTTATTTTATAGAGAGGCAACATTGCTTTGGAGAGCTCATCTGATATACAAGCATCACTAATCAAAGAATGGAGCCAGGAGGTCTGGGGCTCCTGCAGAATTTAGTACGAGTTTGTTCCCATATGACCTGAAAAGTAACTTTTCTGAGTGAGTCTTTCAAATAACTGCAGTAAGTTACCCACAAACTTTCATCGAGATGGTCCCATATTTGTTAACTTAAATGCAGCTTAAAAAATAATAGTAATTTAGTAACAGTAGTCATAGTAGTAGTAGTGGTACCTTCTGTGGCTCTTAGAATTGAGTAGGCTCAAGTAGGAAATTCATGCCTGAAGTCTTCTCAACAGTTTCAGGGAGTCAGTGGATGTGACTGGCATTCTCTGAATGCTTTACTGTTTATTTGTTTGAGAATTGAGGATTGTCAGGTGGGATCTTAGTTGGAAGGTAAGTGGAAGACTTCTGTGTGCTTTTTGCATGGAGCTTGGGCTTCCTCACCCTTCAACAGCTGGTTTCTATTATTAAGCATATTAAGGGAATAGACAAAAGCTAGATTAGTGTGTGTGTGTGTGTGTGTGTGTGTGTGTGTGTGTGTGTGTGTGTGTGTGTGTGTGTGCGCATGCGTGCATGTGTGCGCCAGTGCTGGAGTTTAAACTTGGGCCTAGTTACTGTCCCTTACCTTTCTTTTATTTTTTTATTTTTTATTTTTTTTTATTTTTTTGCTGAAGGGTTGCACTCATCACTTAAGCCATGGCTCCACTTCTGGCTTTTTGGTGGCAATTAATTGGAGGTAAGAGTCTCATGGACTTTCCTGCCCAAGCTGGTTTCAAACTAAAATCCTCAGATCTTAACCTCCTGATTAGCTATAGGATTACAAGCATGGGACCAACAGAGCACAGCTAGATGATCTTCTATTACCTAACTTAGATATCATGGAGTATCTGTTCCACTGTAATCTCAAGCTCTGTCAGATATAAGGATGAACAGATTTAATACATAATGCGGGGCAAGTGTTGAGGATGTCAGACAGGCATACAAGATGGACTACATTATGGGAGCCATCTCTGGAAAGTTTAATTTTCCAGTGACTTTCCTATGACTACAATATTTCATTTTCCTCTTAAATGCAATTAACACTCACCCTCTCTTTCAATTCTTCCAGGGTCTTATGCCATAGGCTTGAAGCACAGAATCCTGACATCTAAAATATATCCAAGTATGGACAAGGCACAGGTGAAATCCCTCAGGCACAGTTCTGTGAGAACTGTTTCTGACCTGAAAAGGAGGAAAGAGTAACACAAGTAAGGAAGAATAAAGGGATTGGAGTCAACTGGCTTAGGGTTCTTCCATTAATAAGACGAGAACCAAGCTCTCATTACGATCACAAGGTTTAAGAGTTTCTCTTTCCTTAATTTCTTAGGATACATTCAGAAATTATTTGTGGCATAAATGAATTAATAAAAAAAGGAAACAAAAGCAAACCACAAAGGACTTTATGGGTCACCTACTCTTGTGCTTTTGTTTGATTGAAGAGGTTACCAAGAAAGTCAGATGATTTCATTGGGCTCCTCTGGCTCATCATCTGCAGAGTTGGAACTACAATCCTATCTGTGCCTTCTCTTGACTTACCATTTTTGTCCTATCATTACATAAGCTGAACTGTGTATTAGGTGCTGGAAACACACATGTCCAGAATAGGAAGCCCTACATTAGGGTAAGAGGCTCTGACCATTCCCAAAATCCAGCACAGCAAGTACACCAGGGAAGAGACAGAACAGGACAGAAGTCCCATGCTGGTCAAATCATTTATGGACCAACACTTTAGCTTTCCTTCTGAAAAACAGTGGTACAATGGCACTTTTTGTCAGGACCTTGTTCTGAAGCTGAGCCCAACTGTCTACTTTCTTCTGTTCTCTCCATACTTTGTTGCGATTGCATACACGCATTGAGATCTTGACTAAAGGGGCAATGCACATAAATTCAGTGTTCAGTGCCCCTCCTTCCCCGACTACCTCCTGTTCTGCCCCTTTCATTTCCATACTGCCCTGAGGTCTTTGTTCTTCTCTGGTCTCCACTATTCCAGATCCCCATGAGGAGTTAACAAATCAGAATCAACTCCAGCAACTTGGAGTTGGGCTATGTAAAGCTTCACACACACACACACACACACACACACACACACACACACACACACACACACACACACATTTATATCTCCTTGGGTAAAAAAAAAAAAGCCCTACACAAGTACTTCCTTGTGGTTGGCTACCAGAGCCTGTAACAGGGAAAACACTATCTAGGATACAACGGAACCTCCCTGTAGTCCTCATCCTAGCTTATACCCATGTGGTCCGTTTATAGGAATCAGAATGCATTTCTAAACACCAGGCTATGAGCAAACAACCAAGATATACACATGGCGAGGTGATATTCGATACCTCACTAAAGGAACCACCACTATTTGATTTAACATACTGTTCAGTTTTTCTGTACTGTTTAATTTTGTTTCAAATGAAGAAATTAGTGTTACACCCATACTTGGGGGCAAGCCAAGCTGCATGACTTCACGTTGCTTTCAGAGCAGTATTGGATTACATAACTTCTCAGCTTGTTTGCTCCCAGCATCCTGAGATTTTTGGATTTTTCTATATAATTCAGAATGGAGATTTGGGCCTATGGTGAGGATTTCCATTTCCAGGGCTGGCCAGGAACCTGGTGATGTCACCTGAGGAACACATCTGTATTCTTTCAGTTCAGTTGGCATCTACAGCAGAGAAAATCCTGCTTTTGGGGGTGGGGGTGGAGGGGGGGGTGGGGAGAGCATGAGATAGTCTATTGGACCTTTTTCTTTACCACTATTACTTTTTTCTTTTCTGTTTAATTATGCCTGTTCTCTTAGGATGAATGATTTTCCTCATTGTGAGCCCACAACACAGTCTCCCTCAGTACATTCTGTTCCTTTTACTAAGTCTCTGCCCAATTACAGGAACACATTCATCCTCCTCCAAACAGCCATTACTTGCTGAAATAAAGAAACCAACTCAAAACGAATGGAAGAAGAAGGAGAAGAAGAAGAAGAGGAGGAGGAGGAGGAAGAAGAAGAAGAAGAAGAAGAAGAAGAAGAAGAAGAAGAAGAAGAAGAAGAAGAAGAAGAAGAAGAAGAAGAAGAAGAAGAAGAAGAAGAAGAAGAAGAAGAAAGAGGAAGAGGAGGAGGAGGAGGAGGAGTAGGAGGAGGAGGAGGAGGAGGAGGAGGAGGTGGTGGTGAAGGAAATAATGAAACAACTACACCATATTTACAGGGAAAGAAAAACTCAATCAAGGAAAAACTGAAAGCAACCTAGTCAAAAAAAAGCCTTCTCTTTGCCATCTCAAGTTGAATTGTTCATATATATTAATAATATACCCTCATATTTGTATTAATGATTTGTTTGACTCCATAAGATCTGGTCGTTTTGTTCCATAATAGGTAGAAAAAAATAACCTGTATGGCCTCGAACCAGAAATGTTGGCAATATTAGGGGCTTATCTTTTCCTTGCTGAGAACACAGACTGGAACAGCTGAGACAAAGTAAGAGTCTGAAAACACAGTGACCAGATTTGGAAAGGGGATTTTTTTTAAGTGATGAGATGTAGATTTTATTCGAGTTACAAGGTCATAAGTAGTCTTTGATGGGTACAAAGGAATTTGTTGCTAAAACCAAGAGGACAGGTTTGCCAGGATGCTCTGAAAACTTACATGCCCTGGCTTTTCATTTGCATAAGCCCCTTCCAAGACTCTAAATATCATTTTAGATTTGGGAGAGGGGGGATTATTGCTCCCTTTATATTAGCTTCAAGAATAAAAAGCCTGGATCTGCCTCCTTCTAAGATTTGTTAGTAAGAGACGTTTAGTTCAGCTTATTTCTGGAGAGAAAAATCAATGTCATTTCAAGATCTGTGACTCAGACAAGCAGTCAGTTTTCAGCTTTAAAAAGTTCCCGGAAGCAAGTTTCTTAAAAATGTCACAAGCACAATAATGAAGGTTTCTGGGAGCTGCCAACATTTGATATGATAAGGCAGATCATCTTGGAGTAAGTTACACTGTCCACCTCTTAGCAGGGCATTGCTTCTAGGTAATCATCAATTTTTACCTAGGCTTTGCCAATGAAGTTTATAAAGTGCCTGTATTGTCTTTACCACCTTTGTGAGTCAGCACAATTGGTAGGTTGAACTCCATGGCACTGCCCAAATTCAGCAAATGTTGACCCTATAAAAACAGGCTTTCATGCACTAGGACCTAAGGTTGTTCAATAATATGTTAATTATAAAAATAAACACTGATTCTACAGCTTATTGGAATTGTAGCTTAGCCTTTATTTATGTAATAGAGCTGCTTGTAAATTTCACACCGGTGCTAGGCATGGTGATGTACAATACACCTATAATCTCAGCACTCAGGAGGCTGAGATAGGAGGATATGGGTTAGAGGCCAACCTAGCCTGTATGAGGAATTCCAGCCAGACTGCCCAGTGAGACCTTGTCTAAAAAAAACAAAATAAAACATCACCAAAGATTGAACCAGAACTGATAGAACTAGAAATCAAGGCATAAACTAAGCTACATATGTAATTTAAAAACTAACAACTCATGAAATAAGTTTAAGAAATTGGGAAATGACTAATAATATACTTCATGTAATCCCATGTATATCCCATATATGTATATTTGTATCACTTAGTCAGATAATGATTATTGAAACATTTTATGCTTCACATATTTTGCGCCAAGTTTTCAAAATTTGGTGGATATTTTATACATCTAGCACATCTCAATTTATATTACAAAGCACATGGTTTGGAGGAGGTAATTTAACCATTGTGATTCAACTCACTTTCCTGTATAATGAAGATGTATAAAAACCCGCTCATATCATAGGATGAAGGGCGAAATTAAGTCCTTCAGCAGAGAACCATGCTTATAGGTGAGGTGTCCACTTTTGACCATATTAGGGAGAAGGTCATTTGTCTAGCCACTTTGCATCTTTGAATTTTTTAATTTTTTAATGTTTTTTCTTTTAATTTTAATTGTTTTTGTTGTTGTTTATGTAGCACTGAGGAATTGAACCCAGGGCCTCATGCATTCTAGGCAAGTACTCTGCCACTAAGCTACGTTCTCAACCTCTCTGAATTGTTTTTGTTGTTGTTGAAAGATTTAAGCAAAACTGAAAATGAACATTCCCTCTCTTTTCAAGCCATTTTTGGCCCATTATAGAGTCAAAAGGTTAATATAGAGAGTTTCAGAATATTCTCCCGAAGTAGTGATGATTTGATGGTGCTCTGTGATAAGGTTCTGGAGATCTTACACATTAATGTCAAGATGGTGAAGAGCCCCAGACTGCAAATATATCAGCTCATCGCAGCACAATCGCCTAGAAACCAAAGCCAGAAGAGGCAGAGAAGTATTGTTAAGACTACCATTTACTGATGAGCAATTACAGAGCAAACACTACGCCATGTGCTTTTCCTAGGTTCATTCACTTAATGACAGGGGTGCCAAACCAAACAGGCAAAATCCTGCAGAGCAGAAAAAGAACCGGTGAGGGGTACAGCTTGGTGGTATAGAGTATCGTTAACAAGCAAGCCGGAGGCCCTGGTCCGATCTCACCACCGCCACTGACAGCGAACGATGGAAATGGAATGAATGAGGGATTTTCCAAAGTTGGTAGTAGTGATGTTGGTGGTTCTTTTCTTTTCCTTCAATGCCTTCATGTTGTGAGCTGCATTAACAGGCCTGCTATATCTGGTACACACACACACACACACACACACACACACACACACACACACACACACACATACACACACAGACTAAGTTTATTGTGGAACTCTTCCTTTGCCTTTGGGTTGAGTACAAAAGGTCAAAGACAAGACTTAGAAAAAGGAGCTATTTTCTATGAGACTTCAACCCTCCATAGATGCCTTGTTTCTATGTGATGTTTTGATGAAACAGCAGGCTCAAACTAGTTCTTTCATTTCACAAAGCAAAAAAAAAAAAGTCCAGACTGAGTCACAACTACTATTTTTTTTATTAGTTCTAGTTATTAAGAGACTGGAAACTCACTTGAGAAATCTAGTCTTAAAGAGCCAAGGAAATGTGCAGGAACAAAATATTGTGTGAGCATGTGTGGTGTGCATGCGTGTATATGTGTTTGTGCATGTGTATGTATGTGCACACAATAGTACCAGGGTAACGGAGAGACGAGTAGCTGCTCCCAGAGCAACCAGAGCACGTGGCTCGTGTTACATCTGGCTGTCTCAGCAACTATCCGAGTTATGGGGCTTCAGGGGATACTGTCTAGACCAGTGCTTTTGGCCTTGGGGTTGGCAGCACGTAGAACCAGAAAGCCAAATCATGGTACAAATGTCTCTATGATTTTTTTTTCTTTCTGGTAGACAGTCAAGCTGGAAGGAGACCGAATTTCAAACAATTACCAAATCCCAAGAAGATTAATAATAGTAATAATAAGAATAATATAATAAATACTTCTCAAGGCTTTTCTTCAGTTCTTGATAGACATGTTCTGGGAAGCTTAAGCATGTCATTTCAGAAAGGAGCAAAGGGCAGGTTTATGATGCTCTGCTTTTCCAGTCAGGTGTTCTTTTGTTTAAAAGCCTCCAAGATGGTAGTATGTCAGGAAGAATACAGCCACACATAATTGAAATAATTTATTTACCACTAGAGCACCACAAAAAAAAACCCCAAACATACATAGTGTTAAAATACAGCATAATTGGTCATCAAGATACAAAACGGCTATTCTTATGTTCCGTTTTTTAAAACCATGCCAACCACAAAATTGTACTGCTACAGAACATAGACAAACTGCTATCCCACCCAATCCTAACGCTTCCTCTTCCCCTCCCTCTCCCTCTCCTCCTGCAGCAATATTCAAATTTTACTTCTGGGAAGTAAAGGTCTTACAGAACCCTCAAAAACAAAAAAGACTCAAGAGATCTTAAAATAGAGCATTTAAAATATTATCAGTGCATTCATAAAGAAAGACAAAATAATACAAAACAAAAATGTCATTTTATCCAAGAGGAAAATACCTGCAGAAATCAAAGTGATCTACACAGAAATATTTTTTTAAACATTGAAAGAGAATAAAAAAAAATCAACACGCTCAAATCTGGGTTTGGGTTACATCCAGCAAAAGGTTATTCATGATTTTGGCATCTTATCTCTGGCTTTTCTAGTCTACTAACTAGCCAGTCAAATTCTCCATTTTCACTAAGAGCCAGGAAATTTAAAAACCAACAAAAAAGTATTCCATATCAAATAGTTTCTCTTTGCATGCCTTACTATGCTGTCCTTTAGGTGAAACGGCAAATATTCTATTGTCTTATCTATTCTTTTGTATTTTAATAAGTGACAAGCATATCCTACCAAACCTGGAGATGCAGAACTTCCTCTACAGTGATCTTGTCAGATTATTCTTAAAGCAGAGTAAAGGCTAGCCACAGCGCTAAAGAACCCACACTCCAATGACTCAAAGAATACTTTGCTCCTGGGAGAATCTAGCTTGTGTCCTTTCAACCTTCAAAGAATGTCTATGCAAATTTTAATTCCAAGAAAATAAATGAAGTAACTTTTATGCTGACCTAGAATTTTTCCCCTTTGGGGGGAAAATCATCTAAAATGGGTTCCTTTCAATCCTCCCCAACACTGAAAATTTTTAAAACGATGTTGCAGAGTCTGGTACCAGTGGCACATGCCTGGAATTCTATTTACTCAAGATGTTGAGATCTGAGGATCATGCTTTGAAACCAGCCTGGGCAGGAAAGTCCTTGAGACTCTTATCTACAATTAATTACCATAAAGCTGGAAGTGGAGCTGTGGCTCAAGTGGTAGGGCATTAGGCTTGAATGAAAAAGGTAAGAGACAGTGCCTAGGCCCTGACTTCAAACCTCAGTACCAGCATACACACACACACACACACACACACACACACACACACATGCGCACGCGCACACACATACATACACACACACTCACAAAGTTTCCTTTGTGCTGTCTGTTTTTAAACAAAACTCAGATTCTGTGAAATATTAATTAAATCAAGTTAGACGAGCCTATCATAGCCTGAGTTCAAATGCTAAGCCTTTCCTACACTACAGGTTGCATACTTGTCTGTCTCCACAGTGTCCCCCCGTTTCCCATACAGGATATTTTAAATCTGACTTGATTAGGAGCAATGCTTAGAAGATGAAGGAAGACTTCTCAACTCAAATCAATCTGTTTTTAGGAAGTTAAGAAAGAAGGAAGAGTGGACCCACATAACTTGTCATAAGAATGGCAAGAACGGATACTAGACAACGCACAAGAGAAGGTACTGTGAAAAATGTATTTGTAGTGCAATTCAAAAAGCTCAGGATTTTACTCAATAGGACTGGCTAGCAAAAAGAAACATTTTACAATTGTGAATAATTATTTTAAGAGCCCAAATTTTAAGTCCAATCTAAATCATACTTGACACTATTACAGAGTACAAAAAATTAAGGTAAGAATTTACACATTACATGCAGTTAATATTTTGATTTAATAGTTTCCAACAGAGATCTGTAGATGTGTTTTCAGTTATACTACCTTTTATGCCCATCTATTTGAATAATATAGTTGAGGCTATATACATATATATATATATATATATATATATTCCCAAAGGAAAATCCTGTAGCATAGCTCTACTTTTAAGGTCCAAAGTTTGACCAATGCATGTCAAAATATCTCCATATTTCATTGGTTTGCTAAACTGCAAAAGAACCATTTACAATTAAAAGGAAGAAAAAATCTAACAGACTTATTCTGACAGAAAGTTTTCTTTATTAACATAGGCATTGTAGTGTTTGAACCTTACACAAAGTTTCCTTTGCCAGTTGGTACAAAGCAGGTGTTCCAAGTATCTTCATCTTACTGCAGACCAGCTCTGGTCATGTAATAAGTCACTTGGATATTCCTGCCATTAATGTGACCTCTTTTTTTTTCTTTTCTTTTCTTCTTTCTTTTTTTTTTCTTTTCCTTTTTGTTTTTTTCTGGCTCATGTGAGTTCAAATTCCTTCAGCCAGCCATACATTTCTGGTCTCCACTTTATACACCTGTTTTATTTTCCAAGGGCAATGAAACGTTCATTATATAGTAACACACAATAAATAACTCACGCTTAACTCTAAGGCTGGGAAGGGTGGCTGCTCATTTCTCAGCAATATAGAAAAATCAAGTGAGGTGTGGGATAGCAAAGGCATGGACAAGAACTCCACTGAACAGGTTTTCCTGGTTTTTGCTTTGTTTTTTGATTTTTTGTTTGTTTTCTTTCACATAATTAACACTTACAAATTCTTCCAGTGTTTATTTTTTCTTTAAAAAAAAAGATTTTGCTTCTTGTGTCTCTCACTTAAAAAGGAGGTGAAATGTAGAATAAAGCCTTCCATTTTGTTTTTGTTTTTTTTCAATGCCAGTTTTAACAAACAGAACACAAACTGGTACCGTTTTTTCTAAACATTTTTAACACTGATAAACCAAGGCTTTCTCGTGTTTTCTTGTGGTGAACATCATTGACATCATCATTATCATCATTTATCATCATCATCATCATCGTTGTCGTCGTCGTTGTCACTGTGATTTTTGTCTGGTCACTTGGCGGGAACCTTAGCTACATTTGCAAGACTTGACAATCATGTTAGAAAGCTGTTCGATCTTGGGGGTTTTGCCGATGTAGTAGAGGATTGTTAGTGGCTCCAAATCTTGGGATACACAGCAGGGAGAAGCAGAAGCTTCTGGATTGATGGTGTTATACAGGCTGAGGACCTGAATGGACACCACAGAACAGACATGATATAGCGACAGACCAAATACAAACAAAAAAACAATACTTTTAAAGAACCATTTCAGATTGCTTTGTAAATCAGTCACAGCACTGAACAGGCAATTTTAATTATTTGGCATTAAATTTTTTTGACTTAACTTTCTGGTCAGAATGGTATGTGTCTTATACAATCACCAATTTGAGTCTTTCCCTATAGCATGCTTGTTTGCTTTCCTTCCTTCCTTCCTTCCTTCCTTCCTTCCTTCCTTCCTTCCTTCCTTCCTTCTTTCCTTCTTTCCTTTCTCTCTCTCTCTCTCTCTCTCTCTCTCTCTCTCTCTCTCTCTCTCTCTCTCTCTCTCTTCCCCCTTCTCTCTGGTATATATTAAACAAATGATTCTGTAAGAATCAACTTGGATAAACTTGCTGATTCAGTGATTTTTCTTCTTTTTATTTTCCTCGGTAAGTCTACTCTGATTATTGCTCTACTATACACGCTTACCAAGCCTCTTAGTATTTTATATTGTTTCTACTCAAATGTGTAGCTGAAGTTGTTTAGTGAGGACTCATTTTAAATGGTCATCTATATGAAGAGCTCCCTTGTTACCTGGGATTCTATAGTCTTTGTACTCTGTAGTCATGGTAAGTCTTCCAACAAAAACAACTCAACAAATATGGGAGACCCAGAAAAAAAATGTGCATGGAAAAGTAGAAAAATAGGATGCTGTATTCAAGTTCCATTAGAACTTTACCCTTGGGTACAGGAAAAGACACCTCTGTGCAAAAATCAAATCTTCCTGTGTTAAGTATCTTCAGTGGCAGTATAATGTCACCTAAATTTAAATTAGAAAGATAAAAAGAAAGGAAAAAGGAAGGAAGAAAAGAAGGAAGGAAGGAATAAAAGAAGGAAGGAAGAGAGGAAGGAAGGAAAAAAGGAAGGGAGGGAGGAAAGAAAGAGCTCGTATCATGTAATCCAAACTGAGAAAGGTAGGATTGCCATTCAAAACTAGTTTGGGCAAAACTTTGCAAGAACCTATCTCAATCATGAAAAAAGGCACAGTGATACATTTCTGTCATTGCAGCTATGTGGGAAGGTCTCCTCAATCAGAGGATTCAGGTCCAGTCCAGTGGAAATAAAACAAGACTGTACTCAAAGGGGCTGGAGGCATAACTCAAGTGTTAGAGTGTTGGCTTACCAAAAACAAGGGTCTAAGTAAGTTCAACCCCCAGGATTCCTCTGACCCTTCCCCAAATATCATTGATCATTTTTCATCCATTGCTTCATAATTATATGGTACAAAGAATGACATACAAAGCAGTGCACATTCTGAATTGTTTACTTTGCATTTTCTTAAAGCCATAATAATAATTAACCTTCCATGTGGTAAATGGTAGTGGTTAGACTGAAGTTAATATTCTATCATTAATCTTGAACCTTTATCTCCATCTGTCCAAGAGGGATTTGTGACTTTGACTAATAGAGGTATAGAGCCAGGCGCTGGTGGCTCATGCCTGTAATCCTCAGCAGGCTGAGATCTGAGGAATTCAGTTCTAAGCCAACCTGAGCAAGAAAGTCCATGAGACTCTTATCTCCAATTAACCAACAGAAAACCAGAAGTAGAGTTGTGGCTCAAAGTGGTAGAACGCTAGTGTTGAGCGAAAAGAGTTCAGGGAAAATGCCCAGGCCCTGAGTTCAAGCCCTACAACCAAAAACAGAAGTATGGACGTTCTCCACTGACATTTCCAAGGATGCCATTAATGTGTTAGTCAAACAACAAGTGACCTTTTCCTCGAGATTCACTGCAATTTTTCAGCCTAAGACAGAAGATCTGTTCAGCGCAGCAACACTGACTACTTTATAAAGCTCCCCTGGCTTCTTGGGTAACTGTCCAAACCACATATTTGTGACCATCATAGTTATTCTTCCTCTCCCCTTGAAAAACAAGCATGGTCTCGGCTTCCACACACTCCCTCTGTGTTTCACAGAGGAGAATTAGGTTTCTTCTTGGCAACTGGGCCCTGCCCACATTACAGCTACTGCTGCCGCAGCCCAGATGAAGCAGCCTGGCCAGAGCGTGCAGACAAAAGGACAGGCCTCCGCAAGTGCTCCTCACGTGGCCAAACACATGGTAGTCCAGAGTGCCAAAGCCTACGGGGGACCTGGGAGAAGGGCTGGAAGAAGGGGAGCCATATTCGTCAATTTCAACTCCAGCCTCCGCAGGCATTTCTAAATAAATATACTTCATATTCTACTAACACATGATTTTTCATAAGAACCAGAGAGTGATTTTTATAACTCAGATTGTCTAAAATAATTGATAACCCCCAAACTCTTGAATCCAGCTGAATGCATTATGTGATCTTTTTGGCCAAGATTCATTTTCCTACCCTGCAGTGAAGGCAATTTTTTTTAATGCCTCTTTAATAGGGAGATTTACAGAGGCATAAAGAACAAAATAGAAACCTCACATGCAGCCACATTTTAGGAATTAAACTCAGTACGATCGGGTAAATCAGGGCCTGGCTATAAAACAAGGCATCTGAGCCCTGGCTTGTCACTAATTTTCTTCTTTGATCTTGGGTAAGTCATCCACATCATCTAGACACAAAACTTTTACTCTTTTTCTTTTTTTTAATGAAAGGTTTGAACAAGAAAATGTGTGAAGGCCTTCCCATGGGTAAGATCCTAAATCATGAGCCACCAAGAGAAAGCATATGGACAAGTATCATTATTACTTTGCCAATCTGGGCTGGGAACCCATAACACTCAACCTGGAACTTGCCTTCTGAATTCAGCCTTCTATCCTGAGCCTCACTGATTAAACACTCCAATTCTTGTGTACATTGAATTATATTAAACATGACAAAAACACTAATATTCCAAGGCAAATTTCTTGTATGGCCTTATTATTTCAAGGATGGTTGTTAGTATAGATATTCCTTGGGGACAGGGGAGAAGAGTGTGGCCGGAGAGATTCGGAAAGATTAAACGATTTCTTAATTGTGATACACTAGGAAATCTGTATCACAAAGAATCAGCTGCAGTCTCCAATATTCTTTTTTTTGGTCAGTCATGGGGCTTGAACTCTGGGCCTGGGTGCTGTCCCTCAGCTCTTCAGCTCAAGGCTAGTGCTCTACCACTTGAGCCACAGTACCCTTCTGGTTTTCTGGTGGTTTACTGGAGATGAGTCTTTGTACGTTCCTGCCTGGGCTGACTTTGAACCCCAATCCTCAGATCTCAGCCTCCTGAGTAGCTAGGATTACAAGCGTGAGCCACCAGCACTTGGCTTCCCAATATTCTTTCTAGTATGACAGTCCCCAAGCTTTTTTCATACAGACCTGAGTCTCTTCACATCTTCACTATACACACAAACATGATGGGCGTCTTGATTCAGAAAGGGATATTTTTAAAATTTCTTACCTATCTTCTTACCTATATTCTTGATAGCTTTTAGCTATCAAGAATATAAAACAAGCCAGGCTCCAGTGGCTCATGCCTGTTATCCTAGCTACTCAGGAGACTGAGATCTGAGGATGGCAGTTTGAAGCCAGTTGGGGCAAAAAATAAAAGTCCATGAGGCTCTTATTTTTCAATAAACTACCCAGAAAAAGCCAGATGTGGTGCTGTGGCTCAAGTGATAAAGCACTAGCCTTGAGCCAAAAAAAAACTCAGGAATAGTGCCCAGGCCCAGAGTAAAGCCCCAGGACTGGCAAAAAAAAAAAAAAAAGAATGTAAAAGGAAGAAAACTTAAAAAATCTTCCAACCTGCTTCTGACCTACAGCTTTAACTGACCACAGTGTTACATTCCTCTTATTCTTCATCAATAGAAAGTATGTCCAGCACCCATTCAGGTGACAAGGTAGGAAGGCACCATTTCAATTGCAATTCAGTTAGAAATACAGGCAAGCAGGTATACCTGAAAACAAGAATGGAAGAGGTAAGTTAATCAAACACTTACCCTGCTGTGCTGAGTGTCTGAGCTCCATAAGTATGGGCATGCACCAGCACAGAAGTTGGCATTGTACCCTTTGGGTTCGTGTATCCATTTCCACCCAAGATCCCTCTTGAAATCAATATAAAGTGGACGCAGGCAACAATTATCCTGCACATTTCTGTTAAAAGAAAAATCAATACAGACTTTTAAAGATGATTTCCTATCCACCTCACCCCAAAGTAAAAAAAAAAAAATACAAACTAACAGAAGGATTATTCACATATGCAAGTTACATCTAATGAGCAAATATCACGGGCCACATGTTGATGGTTTTATTGTAATCAAGGGACCTTCATGGTAGAATGTTGTGGAGATTCACAAGACTATGTTCCCTTATGAGTTCTATACCCTGCTTGCATTGTCTGTGAGTAAGAAAGTCAACCTCGCCCTCAAATAATTAGAAAGAAGAAGGTGATGGAAAGGGACTAAATCCTTTCAAAACAACCTTGTCTCCCTTGCTACTTTACATTTAAGAAATTCAACAGCTATTTTCAACCTATGATATTTTCCTTTGAGAATATATCCTGTATTTTACCATCTGCTAATTGGTCTAGGAATCACAAAAATCAAAGATTTTAAAAAAATGGGGGCTGGGAAGGTGGCTCAGTGGTAGAGCGCTTGCCTTGTATGCATGAGGCCCTGGGTTCGATTCCCCAGCACCACATAAGCAAAAAGAAAAAAGCTGGAAGTGGTGCTGTGGCTCAAGTGGTAGAGCGCTAGCCTTGAGCTGAAGAGCTGAGGGACAGTGCCCAGGCCCAAAGTTCAGGCCCCACGACCGGACCCCCCCAAAAAAAATGGAGTCTTGCAGCATCACCAGTGGCTCTGACAACCAAACAATGCCATTCTCTTAGCTGGATACCAGTGGCTCACACATGATATCCTGGCTACTCAGGAGGCTGAGATCTGAGGATCACAGTTCAAAGGTAGACCAGGAAGGAAAGTTCATGAGACTTTTAACTCTCATAAACCATCAAAAAGCCAGAAGTAAAACTATGGTTCAAGTGGTAGAGTGCCAGCCTTGAGTGAAAGAGCTAAGGGACAGTGCAGACCCTAAGTTCAAGCCCTAATACTAGTGCGCATTCACATACACACACAATATCATTTTCCTTATGGCCTGTAGTAGCCTGAGCACAGAAGACCCTGCACTGCCCAGGACTCTCAAAGTAAAGATCCTTCCTCTCACCAAGCTTAATAAGAAAGAATTTTCTCCCTCCATGAATTCATGTGGGAAGAAGAAATAAGTTCTTCCTCTATTTCCTCATTTCTGTCTAATCCTGTAGCCTATGGCATGGCCGACAGGATTCTGCTGCTGTCTCATTGCTGCTATTGTGAAGATCAGACCACAGACCCTCTAAAGAGTGGGTAAAAGTATCAGACAATGCTGGGCTTTCCTGTCTTACCATATCAGTGCCACAGATCTCAATAAATACTGACTTGGTAGACAGAAAGATGCAGAGAGCTCATGTTCTATTTCAATACCAAAGTACTTTTGAGGAATTACCTTTGGGAGGTCTAGTTTGCTCCCATCATGCTTGATTTAATACTAGAAAGCTGAGGAATATAACAGTAGAACAACTGTTTTTAACCTCTGTCTGGAGGGTGATATTACATGACATAGGAGCTTTGCCATCCTATACCAGGCCTTGAGCAATGAGTACCATCCAGGACAATGGCTAGAAGAAGAATACAAAGGCAGAACAAGGGCAAACCGATGGAATCATTTGGTTGTATTTTCATTTCTTTACCTAAAGCAATAGGCCGCATCCAAAGCACGCTTCTTCCGCCGGCTGGATTGTTGTGACTCCAGTCTGTAGGAGGGTAACAACATTAGCAGAAGATGTGGGGTCTTCCCACTGTTTTTTTTCCTAGTGGACTTTATAGTTTTCTGATCACCACTGGTATATGTGGAGGCACCATCAATACCTTGAAAAAATGCATTTGGGTAATCAACATTTAGCTTTACCTTCATCATACATCATCAGCTACATATTTTCGTTTCCTCTATTGTCTATTGTCACAAATAGCAGTGATGACAACATAACGGTGGCTGGCTAGAGTCATTTCCCCCATGGCAACAGACATGGTATAATAGGTATAACAGACATGGTATAATAGGACTCCTGCAGGTAGTAACGAACACCTTTAAATAGGGCTTTTGTTGGCAGGCAGTTCAGGGTCCAAGGCAGAGTCAAAGGTCTTCTATACGATCTGTGGAAGAAGACTTTGACCCCTGGTCCAAGGGCAATGTAGGCAGTTTCTTTTCATCAGTCCTCAGTGTAGGCTGTGTCTAAACTCTGGACACCAAAACACAGCCATAGACCATGCCTTGTGACCTGCTGGTTCATGCTGGTCCTAAGACTGCTAAACACAGAAGACTTTCCTAAGAAACACACACCGAGACTCAAGTCAAACAGAAGTCACCCTTACCTCATGCTATTTTGGGAGAGCTAGGAAGAAAGGGCTTTTTCATTTATATTATGGCAAGCCCAACATTTTCCCTGATTCCATCTGAGATTGAGAAACTAGAGCTCCCCAAAGCATGCTCAAGAGACTGCCAGTTTAAGCATTTAATCTCCCACTCAGGAGAATTGTGGCTTGGTTGGAGACTGAAATAAATCTCTCAGCCACTGGGAGTATTTTTCCATGACCAAGAGCTATGGTAACCCTCCTAAAAGTACACTGAGGTCATGAGTGATAGAACTGGGAGAAGAGAAACCCATGGCTTCACCTGACAGCATAGGTTGGTGCTACACCAGGCATGTGGGAAAGAAGGGACTTCCTGCTCACCTCTCCTCTCCCAGCCACCACTGGACACAGCAAGTGACTGGAACCCTTTGTCTTGTCTCATTTTCCCTGCATTTTGGCTAATTCCCTTGAAGGAGAGCATGGGGAAAACTGAAGCCTTGCTGGACATTGTTTAAAAGCTATTATGAAAATCCAGTAGGAAAGCCACTTAAACTATTGAGTGTAGGCTACGAAAAGGCGGGGTAATCTGATCTATGAAAGGTGAGCTACAGAACCTAAGGAATGAGAAGACTCCTTCTTTTTTTTCTTCAATGAAATCTATTTTTCAGGTGAATGAGCCAGTTAGTATTGACCCAGTTATCATCCAGCATTGAGAAAGGAAAACTGGAAGCTCAATTTTCTCTAATCTTTTCTATGGTCTTCCTCCAAGCATATCATGACCCAATGAATGACAGCCCATTCCTCACCAACCAATCCTACTGGGACATGTGAATTAACTTTATCCAACAAGACATTCTCATCATTCATCTCCCTCCCCCACCACACTTTGGCAGATGACCAAGTTTCAATTACCTGCGAATCTTGCTTCTAGCTCTTCACTTTTATTTGGGATGATGTAATTATTAGAAGGTACAAACGTACAGCATGGACAGTGTAAACTTATTTTAAATCCCAGGTTCCTGTCTGAAAAACAGTAAGTCAGAGAGACCATTTGTATGTGTGTTCACACCCTGAAATCTGTCATTGATATACAAAACTTTGGGCTGCTGATCCCATGACCAGGAGAGGAAGAGAAGATGGTTTGCAACCTTTATGGTGAAGCCATTCATGGACAGCATCCGTTACGTCGAAGGAGAGCCATTCTCCCTCTCCTCTCGTCTTTACCACTTTGCTGTCAATGTAGCGCTGGGTTGGTGATGTTAAGTCCTTGGATTTGAGAATCTAGAGCAGAAAAGAGGAAGGACACAAAGCTCACTTGGCAAACTGACACCATAACTAAACCCAAACCCTTACCATTATTCCAGTTCATTATCTAAAATTAGTCACCTAGTGTATCTACATATTATTATTCACGACTATATACATTCTAACATAACCCTAGGTCATTGGACATGAAACAATGAGCCACTAAATCAGCTGAGTGTTATGAGAAAGATGACAGGAACTATAAAGAAAGAGACAGTAATTATTTGACTTTGCCTTGTAGGATTATAGCCATAAATTCCAGGCTATTAAGTTAATGGTCTTGTCCTGATTCCCTATTTCTTTAATTTGGGGGACTGGGTACAGGGACGGGCAAGAGGGAAGGGCCCATGCTCACCCGCTGAAGTGTTTGAATTGTAAATCTCCCTCTAATAAAGAGAGTAAAAGGTCCTGATCTTGTTTCCCAAATCTACAAGCATTAAAATATGTGACCTACCTCCGCTTTGGGGGTAAGCCTCTAAGTGGGAGTTTTACTCTCAAAATGACTTGCTGTGATTTATATAGATATTCCACATCCTGTAGTCTAAGCGTGACTTTGGGCAGAAGTCTGGCACAGTGGGCGGATGAGAGACAGAAAGCAAATCAGCCTGAGCACTGACATTGGGACTTCGGAAAGATACCTCTAGTTCAGGCAAATAAAGAACAACTGCAGTATGTTCTTGGGGAGGGAATATTAGAAGTCGATTTTAATAATTCTATCTTGGAACAATAGTGTTTTCTAAGAGATCACGACCCTAAGACTCCTGGAGCTACAGTAAATCCATTCCCAAACCCAGGAGCTCAAGCCCTGGCATTTCACATGCCAAGGCCAGGGGCTCAAGCTCTGGCATTTCACATGCCCTCCCCAACCCTTTGATGATTCTCTGGCTTTGAGACTTGAACTCACGCCTCACATTCTCCCCAGCTTGCTAGCTCACAGCTGGTATTCTGCCACTTGAACCTTGCTTCCAGTCCTTTTGATTTTGGTGCTAGTACTAGGGCTTGAACTCAATGTACCACACTCTTGCTTTGCTAGTGCTCCTCACTTGAGCCACACCTCCATTTCTGCTTCTTGCTGGTTGATTGGAGATATAAGAGTCTTGTGGATTTTTCTGCCCAGCTAGCTTCAAACCTGGGTCTTCAGATCTCAGCCTCTGTGAGCCACTGGCACCCAGCCAAACATTTTCTTTTAAGTATAGGAAAAAATGTTCATAGAATTGGACTATTGGTGTCCTTGTTAATTTCAGACAAACCCCTCTACAATGCTGTCTCTAGCCTGAATGAACTCCACCAAGTGACAAGAAGCTAGGGCAAATCATGTCCTGTAGAAGGCAAGAGTTTCCTCTGTGAGTTAAAGCAAAGTTGCATGACTCAAGGGCTGTGCACAATGGGCTCTGGGCTTGATGCACCTTATTTCACTTCATTTAATCCTTATAACATTCCTGTAAGGCAGATTAAGGAAATGGAAATGCAGGGAGGATGTGAAGCCACCCCAAGTCATTTTCCCACTTGAGTGCTGGATTTTTGAAGACCAAAAACATTATGAGAGTCAGAGCTGGATCATGATTCACCCTGACCCCTTGCCAGATGTCATGAAAGCACTCAGCAACAGAGCAGAGATCTTCAACTAGATTACAGCCAGCATTGGTACAAGATGAAAATGAACACAGTGGAATGCATGCAGTTAACACTGACATAGACCTGCAACTTTAAAGACTCAGCTTAAAACCAAACCAAACAAACAAAAAAAGACTCAGCTTAATGTCAGTCAATCCTCTGAGAATCAAAGCTTGCCCTGAAAAGAATCCCTAATTGGACAAATAAGTCACCATTTACTCGATTCAAAATAAATGGACATAATTAACATAGTAGGGGATAAAAATGGAACAATGGTAGAGAAAAAATTTCTGGACATTTCCATCTGCCTTACTGGCTACAAGTTAATAAAATACCCACAACTCATGTTTCTCATCTTTAAATTTTTCTACCTGACCCCTAATCACAATGCTTTATTACATAAAGCTGTGTATATTGGATATGCTCCTAATTCATATCATATTTGTCTTATCCTTCTTTAGAAACTAACATACTAACTAGAATTTTAAAACATTTTCTATAGTGAATTACATATGATTTTATAAATTCTATATTCAAATTAAATATACATACTATATCATACTATATACTATGGCATATATCAAATACACATAGTATTCAGCCTCACTGAAGACAGATTTTTAAAAAGAACTCATGACTAGACCTGATGCCAATAGCTCACTTCCGTAATCTGAACTACTCATGAGGCTGCAATCTGAAAATTGTGGTTTGACACCAACCCATCAGGATGGTTCCTGAGATCCTTTAAAAAAAAAAAAAAAAAAAAAAAATATATATATATATATATATATATATATATAGTGAAAATACTGTACAGAGGGGTTACAATTACATGAGCAAGGTAATGAGTACATTTTTTTATCAAGCATTGTTGCCTCTTCCTTTGTTTCTCCTTCCCATCCCTTCCCATCTCCCTCCCACCCACCCCCCACCTCCCCCTCCCCCACCCCTCCCACCGCCCCCCCCCCCCCCCCCCCCCCCCCCCCCCCCCCCGCACCAAAGTTGTAAAGTTCGTTTTCAACATAACGTCTTGTACATCTTATTGTTGGAATGGGTCCACCTGTATCCCTATTTAAACAATTTGTTTTTTTCCCTTCCCTTCCACAAATTATACCAACATCAAATACAGTGAAAACAAGGGTTATACTGTGGGGGAGGGACATACAAAGCAACAAAGAAATAATCTTATAAATATGTTTGAAGCCGGGCGCTGGTGGCTCACGCCTGTAATCCTAGCTACTCAGGAGGCTGAGATCTGAGAATCGCGGTTCAAAGCCAACCCGGGCAGGAGAGACCGTGAGACTCCTATCTCCAATAAACCACCAGAAAACCGGAAGTGGTGCTGTAGCTCAAGTGGTAGAGCGCTCGCCTTGAGCTGAAGAGCTGAGGGACAGCGCCCAGGCCCAGAGTTCAAGCCCCATGACCGACAAAAATAAATAAATAAATAAATATGTTTGAAACAATAGTAAGAAAGAAAAACCATTTGAGTCCTTATCTTGGGGTTCATTTCACCTAATATCAACTTATCTGACCGTTTCTGCTTGTCTCAGACATATACTAGTTATTGCAAATAAGGGAAACCATGGGACCTATGTTTCTTTGGGCCTGACTTACTTCACTTAATATAATTTTTCCAAGTCTTTCCACTTACAAACAAATGGGGCAATGTCATTCTTTCTGATGAAGGCATAGAATTCCATTGTGTATTTATACCACAGTTTCTTGATTCATTCATCTACTGAGGGGCATCTGGGTTGGTTCCATATCTTAGCTATGGTATATAATGGTGCAATAAACACAGTTGTGCTGGTAGCTTTAGGGTGGTCTTGCTTGTGATCATTTGTGTAAATGCGCAAAAGAGGAATTGCTGGGTCATAGGGGAGCTCTATGTGGAGTCTTTTGAGAAAACTCCATACTGCTTTCCAAAGTGGTTGACAAGTTTACACTCCC
The DNA here is from genome assembly GCF_019054845.1 of Dipodomys spectabilis. NCBI lineage: Eukaryota > Metazoa > Chordata > Mammalia > Rodentia > Heteromyidae > Dipodomys > Dipodomys spectabilis. Next base: position 14,844,024 of record NW_024870746.1, read on the forward strand.
ACCAACAATGAATTTTTAATCTTTTTGTTGGAGTCAAGGAGATTCAGTCTTGTCTAAGAATACAGTTATAAAAAACAAGCTGCAGACTAGCATTGAGACTTTGGAGAAGATACCTCTAGTTCAGGCAAATAAAGAATAATTGCAGTACATTCTTGAGGAGGGAATATTAGAAGTAGATGTAATAATTCTATCTTGGAACAATAGTGTTTTCTAAGACAGATCGTGACCCTAACTAAGGCTTCTGGAGCTACAGTAAATCCATGTACGGTCATGTCCTTCAGCTACATGATTTTACTTATTGTTCTTTATTTTTAGATTTTTTAAAACCTTCATTATAAAGGTGACATACAGAGAGGTCACAGTTATATAAGCAAGCTAATAAGTACATTTCTCTTTGACCAGTGTTACCATCTCCCTCATTTTTCTCCCACTTTGCCCCACCCCAAGTTGTAGTTCATTTCCAACATAGTGTCTAGTGAGTATCATTGTTGAATTGCTTCACGCATTGTCCCACCATTTCTGCGATTCCCCTTTCCTGCCCCAAATCAGATAAACTTTATAAGACAAAGTGTACAGAAACCAAAAACTGACAACAGCGAATAAACCAATTGAGAAAAAGAAAGAAAAACAAAATAACTGTGAACAGTACAATTAAAAAAACAAACATAACTCTTGTTTCTATTTCTTGGAGTTCAGAATGTTTACACTACTGTTCAATTAATCATGTCCAGGTATAATCCATTGAGTTTACATGTAGATTTATTGGCACATTTTAATTATTACAAATGAGGGAAACCATGGAAGAATGACACTCCCCCATTGGTAAGGAAATGGAAAGACTTGGAAAGCATTATCCTAAGCAAAGCATTCAAGACCCAAAGCCACATAGGCTGCCTGGTTTCCCTCAGATTCTTATCTCCAATTAACCACCAAAAAAAACTGGAAGTAGAGCTTGGTTCAAGTGATAAAACACCAGCCTTGAGCAAAAAAATGCTAAAGGCAGCACCTAGGCCCTGAGTTCAAACCCCAGGACCAACACACACACACACACACACACACACACACACACACACACACATACACACACACACATACACACACACACACACATACACACACACACACATACACACACACACACACACACACACACACATACACACACACACACACAATCATCATGACTACACTGACCAAATAGATGGAAAGATACAAACTACCAAAACTATGAGAATGATCTTTACCTCTTAGAGAAAGAGCGAATCTGGGTTCTCTTGCTTTCAAAAGAAAGCCAGAATCAAGGGAAAAGACCCCCAAGTGTTCTCAGTTTAAATCTCAGTAAAGACTCAAGAGCAGGGAATTCTCTTTATGGAGCACTGGAAGGCTCGGAGGCAGGACAACCTCATACTCTTTCACCCGGTGAAAGGTTTTTATAAAAAAAATTCATTTAATATTCAAGAATAGCCTATGCATAAACAACTCCAAAAAAAAGACAGTAAGCCTCACAATTGTGAAATAGAGAAATGACTTTTGTCTCGTGGGTTTATTGTCTTGAACTTTATGGGCAGAGAGTTCTTAAACCCACTTGTTGCAATTGAACTCTATTCTTCTTATCCAGCTTTTGGTGGAGACAGGAAACAGCTGCTTTCTATCACTCAGAGAGTACCCCTCATAGTCTCAGAGACTATTAATAAGTCCTCTTCTCCATGCTTGCTTCTTCTCTCTAAGCTAAAGAAACCCCATACCTTTAGACCTTTATTCACAGGGCCACCTCCCCAAGCCTTTTATCACAAAGGAAGTTGCTGTAAGATAAAAGGATTCCTCCTTCAGCTGTGTGATTTCACTTCAGAACTGTCTAGTAAACCTTCTCATTGCAGGAGAGGGGAATGAAGTCATAATGGTCAATGCATAACCCCTGAAACTGGCAAATCAAGGGTATAGGAGGGTTGGGAGGGCTGGAAAGGAACACTGAAAGGGATGCCATTGATGAAGACATACTGTGTGCACTGTACTCGTAAACTGGCAAATTGACCTGAAACCCCGTTATACAACTACTTAAAGAGACTAAATATAATGTAAGAAAATACTCTAATCACACCTCAACCCAGAATACGGACAGCCACCTGAGAGCAGGTGCAGCCTCCCGCATCCTGTCCACAGGGTTTAGCTCCTGTGTACCACCCTAGTGACGTGAGACTGGAGGACATGGAGGGGTCGAGCCTGCTGCTAGACTCCTGCTTCTTTCCTACATTCAAGAGGTTGCAGGAAAAAGACATCAGCTGGGCATCAGTGAATCATGCCTGTAATCCTAGCCACTCAAGAAGCTGAGATTAGATGATGCTGGTTGAAAGCCAACCCTGGCAGGAAAATCCATGAGATACTTATTTCTAAATAACCAACAAAAGAACTGCAAGTGGAACTGAGGCTCAGGTGGTAGAGAGAGAGCTAGCCTTGAGGGAAAAGGCTAAGCAAAAAAGCTAGGGAACCATGCCCAGACCCTGAGTTCAAGCCACAATACCAGAATAAGAAAGAAAAGAAAGAAGAAAAGAGAGAGAGAAATAGGAAAAGAAGGTAGGAAAGAAGGGAGGGAGGGAGGGAGGGAGGAAGGGAGGAGGGAGGAGAAGGAAGGAAGGAAGGAAAGAAGGAAGGAGGGAAGGAAGGAAGGAAGGAAGGAAGGAAGGAAAGAAGGAAGGAAGGAAGGAAGGAAGGAAGGAAGGAAGGAAGGAAGGAAGGAAGGAAGGGAAGGGAAGGGGAAAACACCATTAGACAAAGTGACTTTCCATTTTGTTTTAGCCTCTGCTATCCACCGTTCTTGAAATAGGAGTATTGAAAGTTAACAGGTTTTTCCTCATTGCTTCTGTATGTCTATCTATATCTGATCAAAACAAAGATAAATTGGTCAAATAGTAGAAACTCTCTTCCCTGGCCTCCTTTTGACCAACCATCCCTGTCCTCTAGCTTGGTGTTCTGGTGTCTGTGCTGGGTGAGCCCACAGCATGCTAGAGCTCCTGGCTGGGAAGTCAGGCTCCAAGCTTCTCTCTGGTCTTGCCACGGAGTGGGAAGCATAGCAGATGCCAGCTGTTTGTATGCAGCTCACGGCACTGAAGACTTCTTATTAAATTGCGCAAGTGAATTAAACAGAAACTGATGAAATTGCAGGAGCAAAAGTAAAAAGCACTGTTACTTCTGTGAATGGCTAAATGTCTTGGAAAGTCTTCACAAAGATGAGTCGCTTTGAGGGGGAAAATGGTTTTGGGGGAAGGGGGAATACTTTGGCAGTTCCACAAAAGAGTAAATAGAATTACTTGTGCGATCCAACGATTCTACTCCCCAAAGAATCCGAAGCCAGGACTCCACGTTTGTACAGCAAAGTTCATAGCAGTATTACAATAGCCAGAAGAGGGGGAAAAGAAGCAGATATCCATCAATAAAGGTATGGGTAAGCAAAATGTATTACATACACACAGTGGAATATTAGTCAGCTATCAAAGGGAATTGGATGGATTTGAAGATGTTATGTTACGTTTAAAAAGACAGACATGAGAGGACAAATGTACGGTTTCACTTGTATCAGTGCCCTGAATAGATGAATTTACAGATGGACAGCAGAATAAAGCTTACCAGGTGTCAGAAGATGGTAATGGGTACAAGGTTTTTTGTAAAACCCTGGAAATGGATAGCAGTGTTGGCTGTACAACACTGACTACACTGGAGGCCACTGGGTTACGTAAAGTAAAAACTCAAGGTAATTTTTGTTCTGTATACATTTCACCACAATTCATGTTTTCACAATTTCACCTGTAAGAGAGACAGCTATCAAATAAATAACCACCAAACAAGATGCTGAAGGTCTCAAAGGGTCCTGACTTCAGATCACTTAGAACTTGCTAAACTTCCTCACTCCAAAAATGAAAAATAAAAAAAAGAAGAAAGAAGAAAGAAAAACAGAAGTCATATACGATACTTAATGGATGTGTTTTATGCAAAACATACTACACAGATAGGCAACTGGAATAACGATGTCAAAGAAAAGCCCTTGGCTTCACATTAGCTAGCTCAGCTGGAGTCATGGCTCAAGTGGAGAATGCTTACCAAATCAGGAGCCAGACTCTGTTGAGTACCCAACCTTAAAATAAAAACTTTTAAGCAAATAAGCAGCACACTTGCTGGGCACAGTAGCTCTTGCCTGTAATCACAGCTATCTGAGAGGCACAGATCCAGAGGATCACAGTTTGAGGCCAGCCCAGACAATAAGTTAGCATGACCTCAATAAATGAGCCAGGCATAGTATTTCACATTTGTAGTCTCAGCTATGAAAGAGGCTTAGGTAGGAAGATTGCCATCTGAGGCCAGTCCTATTCAGAAGTAAGAACATACCTTAAAAATAAAATAGAAGCAGGGCTGGGAAGGTGGCTCAGTGGTGGAGTGCTTGTCTTGCATGCATGAGGCCTTGGGTTCAAGTCCTCAGCACCACATAAGCAGAAAAAGCCAGAAGTGGCGCTGTGGCTCAAGTGGTAGAGCACTAGCCTTGAGCTGAAGAGCTGAGGGACAGTGCCCAGGCCCAGAGTTCAGGCCTCACGACTGGCAAAAATGAATAAATAAATAAATAAAATAAAATAAAAGCAAACAACCAAACTAGAGGGTAGAGTGCTTGCCTAGCAAGCTTAAGGGTTTCAAGTTCAAATTCAGTACTGACTACACATATAAATTTCTGTTTCTGTACCTAGAGTCACATAGATTGATTTTGCATATGTCTTTAAGATCCTTTACTTTAACTCATAGCTTTCTTTAATTCAGGAACAACAGCTCCTGGCTGAATTAGAAGAAAAGAGGGCTTCTGACAGCCGCCAAGAGCTGGTGGCTCACACCTGTAATCCGAGCTACAGGAGACAGATTTGAGGGTCACAGTTCAAAGCCAGCCAGGGCAAAAAAGTCCATGAAACTGTTCTCTCCAATGAATCACAGGAAAAGCAGGAAGTGGCACTGTGGCTCAAGAGTACTAGACTTGTGCAAAAGGAGCTCAGGGACAGCACCCAGGTTCAGAGTTCAAGCCCCAGGATTGGGGCTTGAAAAAAAAGTGACAATCAGCTATCTGTGACCGAAGACACCCCACAGAGGTATGGAATGCCACCTTCCTGCATTACCTTGTGTCAATGGATGCACTCTAATGTAACACAGGGAAAAATACCCACAGAGCACCCATGGCAAGAGTGCTAAGCTCCTTGCTGACCTACAAAAGCCCTACATAAGAGTATTCATTCAGGCTGGGAAGGTGGCTCAGTGGTAGAGCACTTGCCTTGCATGCTCAAGGCCCTGGGTTCAATTCCTCAGCACCACATAAAGCAAAAAGAAAAAAGCCGGTAGTGGTGCTGTGGCTCAAGTGGTAGAGTGCTAGCCTTGAGCTGAAGAGCTAAGGGACAGCGCCCAGGCCCAGAGTTCAGGCCCCACGAACGGACCCAAAAAAAAAAAAAAAAAAGAGTATTCATTCATTTCCCTCACTGAAATGCAGCCCACCAGGAAGGAGACAGAGGTGAAACAGGTTCGTTTTACCCAGTACTTTGGGGGTTATGAAAAAAGAAGTAACAGTCTACCTGTAGAAAATTATAGCTAGAGGGAAAAAAAATTAGCCTTAAAGCAATAATGTGGTAAAAGCAAGTCAGGATTTGGCTTAACACCAAGGTGTGACGTGCCTTATATCCTATGAGACAGGGCAGCGCTGGAGGAAAACACGAGAGTTCAATGTTACCTTCCATCTTCAGATATAAGTGGCTACATGGGAGAACCAAGGGGCCAATTCAATCAGACTTCTTATGGAAGGAGAATTTGATAATAGGGAGGGAGAGAAGAAAAAAAAGTCCCAGGTTAAGTGGTGTTGGTCCATCCTGGTTTGAAATGCACTTCGTGTTATTGTTTGTTCTTATTATTGTGTTCTTTTATTCTATTGTTTTTGATAGTGTTGGGGTTTGAACTCAGGGTCTCACACTCTCTTGACTTACTTGCTCAGGTGGTGCTCCACCATTTGAGCCATCCCTCCAGCTCTGCTTTTGGCTGGTTTATTTTATTTTTTATTAATAAGGTTTTTAAATTGTGAAAATACCATACAGAGGGGTTACAATTACATGAGCAAGGTAATGAGTACATTTCTTATCAAGCATTGTTGCCTCCTCCTTTGTTTCCCCTAACCATCCCTGCTCTCCCATCTCACCCCACCCCTGCCAAAGTTGTAAAGTTCGTTTTTCACCATAATGTCTTGTACATCTCGTTGTTGTAATGGGTCCACCTATATCCCTATTTAAACAATTTGTTTTTGCCCTTCCCCTTCCCAAATTATACCAACATCAAACCTTATCTGCAATAACTAGTATATGTCTGAGACAAGCAGAAACAGTCAGATAAGTTCATGTTAGGCGAAATGAACCCCAAGATAAGGACTCAAATGTTTTTTCTTGCTTGTTTTTATTTCTAACATATTTATAAGATGATTTTTTGTTGCTTTGTATGGCCCTGCCCCATGGTTTAACCCCTGTTTTCACTGTATTTGACGCTGGCTGGTTATTTTAAAGGTGAGATCTCCAGGATTTTACTGCCCAGGCTGGCCTGGAACTGTGATGCTCTGTACCTCATCTTCCTGAATTACCTAGGATTACAGGAATATCTAGGATCACCAAGGCCTGACTTGTACTTGGTGTATTTGATGTTTAAATGCCTTCCAATGCTTCAATGTTTGTAGTGACTTGAACAGAGCCATGAGCAAATGCTGATGTAAATGCTCACTTATCCTGGCTCACTTGTAAACATTACCCCACTAATCTGCCTGGCCCCAAGTTATTCCCTTTAGTGTCTCCAAGCATCTGCATGGAGAAGGCAGGTATGTCGGAAAGCCATCTGCTCCAGTCCAACCAACTCATTCTCTCCTCTCTGTCTAAAGGCCTCTTGTGACAAATGAACTCATGACTTTACAAGAAAGGTCACTTTGGTCACTTTTGGACAATCCAAATCGTTCAGATTCTTCTTTATCTTAGACTTAAAATTTCCATCAAGTAGTCCCAGCTAATAACAGTTGTCTTTGTCTCACATTTGTACAATCAGTTTGGCTTTCCAAATAAACATTTTTGTTTCCCTTATGGGGTAGACATCATGGCCTCATTCCTTACCTTCTATAACAAAAAGACAATAAGGCTGACGTGCGATTTCTCACTACCAAAGCCCTGCTGGAAGAAGCAGGACTCAGGGAGGACAGTTTTCCAATGTTGCCTTTTGCAAGTTGTGAAATCCTTTCCTATCCATGGCAGTCCCTATGACAAGATACAGTTTACCTAAGCATCTTCCCTCAGGAAAAGTCCATGGTGCTCCATTATTTCTGTCAGCCCATCCCACCCCTTTTCTTAGTCCTTCTCAAAATTAGTTCCTTCAAAAATTCTGCCTCAGGTCTAGCAGAATATGGAGAATTCATGGGAATGTGAGCTAGGAGGAACTGTGCCTCCCTTTCTCTGGCCACTATCTGTTTTTCTTTACCATCCTGGAGTTTGAACTCAGGGTGTCATACTTGCTAGGTAGGCTCTAGCACTGAGTCATGCCTCCACTCCATCTTTGCCCAGCCCCAAGCCTAGACCATAATCCTCCTTTGTTGCCCTTCCCATTTTGGGTGGGATGACAGGTGTATGCCACCACACCCAACTTCTTCCACTGAGATGAAGTTCTGTGAGCTCTTTGGGCCCAGGCTAGCTTGGGAACATGGTCTCCTGACCTCAGCCTCCCCTGTGGCTGGGATGGCAGGCATGCATCACTGCACCTGGCTGGCCACTACTTTTAATGCAAATCATTTGATTTGGGCAGGAGTTACATTATACCATCATGTTGAAGCAAAAGGTTTTGCTTTCTTTTTTTTGTAAAATAATACCTTTGTTCCTATACACAGACTGTTGTTAAATCCAATTTTCCATTCCCATTCCTTTCTGGAATGATGTGGAATGAAGAGAAAGAAATAGAGAAAGGCAAGGAGGAATGAAAGATTGTTCTCCAAGTTCAGCCTGCTTCAGAAACATCTTAAAGGTTCCTAGCACAGATTACTGGGCTCAATCCCCACAGTTTCTGGTTCACTAGGGGAAGTTGGGATCCCAGAATTTGCATTTCAGATATCTTCCCACGTGATGCAGAAACTGCTAGCTCAGGAAGCACTTTTGACACTATGAATGTAGTGTATACTGATGGAATTCACTCTCTGAACACAAATGCAAATGACTTATGTGTCTTTGACAATTTTGAATTCTATTTTTCGATTCAGGTTTTTCCCCCCTCTAGAACTTAAGATTGCATTTTTTTTTTTTTTTTGCAGTTGTGGGAACTGAACTCTGGGCCTAGGAACTATCCCTGAGCTCTTCAGCTCAAGGCTAGTGCTCTACCACTTGAGCCACAGTGCCACTTCTGGCTTTTTCTGCTTTTTTTATCATAGGGAAGTTCAGCCCAGTCAGAGTGCTTGCTATTCAATGACGGTGAACTAATGTTATTATTATACTCCTTATCCGGCCAAAAAACATTGCACAGTCCCAGAGTTCAGGCCCCATGACCTACAAAAAATGTTATTCTAAAGGCAATGTACAGAAGGGTTACAGTTACATGAACCAGGTAAAGAGTGTATTTCTTTTTGGACAATGTCACCCCTACCCTAGCTCTTTCCCAGGAGCCATTAGCACTCAGCCTTCCAAATCTTCAGTGAAGGCAATTTTATACTGTGTTTTATCCTTTCTACTTATTACATTTTATCAGGAGAATGTAAACCAGGGAGAAAAGAACAAGAGAACTTCCAGGTAACAACAAGTGGGTCTTTCTAGAAACTCAGAACCGTGTGAGGTGAGTTTTTTCCTACAAAGGCACAGTTATAGGTAGCTCTTTCTCTCTCTCTCTCTCTCTCCTGCTCAGCTCTCCTTTCCTTGAGCACAATAGACCACTTTGGGGCTGCCTAAACACCAACTCACTGTGTGATTATCCTGAAGTGGCTCAGCAGACCCGTGCTTACCCGTCACCTGCCATCGCTGTGTCTTGTAATTGCCATGTCAGGACAGGTCATTGCTTGCTTCTGAGAGTAGTGGGTACCTGTAAAAAGCCTGCACAGCTGGCTCCCATGGAACACACATCAGTTTCAGAAGAAAGCAGCAAGGGAAAACACAGATAACTGCATTACTGTGCCACTGTATTCACTCTCCTTACAGTTCAAAGACATTCCCACAGATAAGCCCCTGTGTAACACACATCCATATGTAGAGACAGAGTAGGGAATGCATAGATCTTTTATGACCTTTATGGAAATGTCAGGAGATATGCCTTCAAGACACACACACACACACACACACACACACAGCACCAAGGCTCTCCTCTCCGATGAAAACACCTTATAATTCTCTATTGTTAGCCCATCTCTGTTTCATTCTCTACAGACGGGCCTTTGTGCTGACTGTACATGTGCATAAACAAGTAAATTCATTCCTGCAGGTCTAAGGGATGAAGGACTCCTTTGTGCAAAAAGAGGGGTGCAGATGCTGCAGCTCCACTGAGCTCGTGAGACAGAGCCTCGTGTGGGAACTGCATAGCAGAGACCTGAACCGAATGGAGTCACACCAGAGCCGGCAGGAAAAGAGATCATGCGGTGCACATATGATGGTGAAGTCTGAAGGGAAATGAAGTCAAGACCATAATAACCCTTTCTTGGAGGAAGTCCCTCATCCTTAAGGATAGCCCACGGCCTAGTGCTGCGGATTCTCACAATTATTCCGCTGTTTGCTGTCCACAGAGGGACAGAGCCTTGGCAGCTAGCCTGTGTTCTCTCTATGTAGCTGTGTCTTCTGATTTTCTTATATGACTTCCCCCTTTCAATTCCATTCTAACGACACTAACACACAGGTATTTGGGGAACACAATTCCAACACCCTTTTCCTATTTCCTGACACCTATAAGATGCATGGCCTGTACAATAATTTAATTCCCAACTTGTATTCAGTTAAATATTTTAATGTAGGGGGTACAACTATACAACAATGATTCTAAGTAAATAAGTAGATAGCCTGTGTTATTTGCTAGAAAGATATAGACCTTTGTTTTACTCTGTTTTGTGTTGTTATATCAAAGTACTTGAGGCTTTTTAAAGGAAAGAGGTTAGGTTGGCTGATGCTTTTGGAAGCAGAAAGTGGAAGGTCCGGTCATCACACTTGTCTGGAGTCTGGCGAGGGACTTCTAGCTGTATCACAACGTGACAAATGCTATCACATGGTGGTAACATGTTGAAGAGCGGAAAACAGGTGAATAGAAGAGTATGTGGGGTGTATTGCTTTAAAGCAACCTACTCTCAGGGAAGCTTGCTCAATCCTGAAGGACCAAACTTGCTCCCACAACATAGAAAGCAATTATTTTACAAGGCGGCACCACCAAGGACGTAACTACCTCTTCTGAGGCCTACCTTTTACAATCTGTCACCTCTCCAACACAGGAACTTTAAGTGACAAACCATAGCAAGTGCCCAAGAATATCAGTTATTACATAACTTCCTTTTATTGAACTTACATTTGATGTTATCTATATCACCAAAATTAGCCCTAAGTAAACAACAGAAAATGAGTAGGTATGTACATTTTATTTTCCATAGTTAGAGAGATATCTTTAAAACAAGTGTAAGAAAGTCCCCAAATCTAAATAAACTACTTTTATATTTTCTGTCAGCCACTGGTGGCTCACATCCTAGCTACTCAGATAGGCGAGATCTAAGGATCACAGTTCAAAGTCAGCCTGGGCAGAAAAGTCTAGGGACTCTTATCTCCAATAAACCACTCAGAAAAAGCTGGAAGTAGTGCTTTGGCTCAAGCCTTGAGCATAAAGAAGGCCAGGGACAGTGCTCAAGCCCTGAGTTCAAGCCCCAGGACTGGCAAAAAAAATCTCTTTCTGAAGTTATATATTTACTTTGACAACATCTCTGGTACTTGAATCTTAGTTTGAAATTTTTCTTCAATTCACCCAAAAGGTACTGCTAAACTCCTATGGAGTAGGCAGGGCTCTAAGAATTTATCTTTAGAAAAGTAAGGGACACCACAAACATCAGGAAGGAACCGGAGATGAAGGGCAGCTCGTGCTTAAGTGCATTCAGGGCAGTACTATAGAGTGGACCATTTAGGGAAGATGTTTGACAGGGTAGCCAGGAAAACTTCCCCTCCCCCCAAAGCAAGAGGCATTTGAGGAAAGATGTCAAGGTCTAAAAAGAGCCAGCCTCATGGATAGTCAGGGAATAGCATGCTGGGTAGACACCATAGCCCTCAGTCTTAGCAGGAAGGAGTGTACAGGGCTCAAGAAATAATAGAAGTGATCCACATGAGTGAAAGAAGTGATGGCCAGGGATGTTGGATGAGGAACAGGTTAGAGACAACGTCATCACACATAGTAAGGACAGTTGCTGAGCCGATGAAATAAGAAACCATGGTAGGACTTTGAAGACAGACTTTTTAAATTTTTATGTTATTTTAAAGAATGTCCATGGGGTAGGTACAGTGAGATGTTTTCCTACACTTGTCCATTGTGTAGTGATCAAGAGGGTGTGTTCATCCCCTTGAGCATTTACCATTTCTTTGTGTTGAGAACATGGAAAGTCTTCTCTTCCTGATACTTAAAAAATATACAACTATGGATCTCATGGGAGTGGAGGGTAGAAAAATGGTAGTCAGAGGCTGGAGAGGGAAGGGAGGAAAAGGGAATGAAGAGAAGCTGGTAGATGGTACCAGCTAGACAGCAGGAGCAATTTCTAGTGATCGATTGCACAGTTAGGCAAGCAGGGGATTTTGACCGACGTCTTACCAGCAGCTGCTCTGACTGCTGCGAGGAAACAGAGAGACCCACAGAAGGCCAGGCAATAAACAGCCCAGGGAAGGGACAAGAGTTGTGTGACCGTGGGAAGGAGCAGCAAAGAGGTGGGAAATGGCCCACTTCCGATAGATAACTAATAAAAACTGGGAACATATCAGCTTGGTTATCTGAAACACTTGATTAGAACTTTGGCACTTTCCCAAAACTAATCAATAGGACCATTCAAAGATTCAGGTTTTGTCACTGGTGAACGAATTCCCAAAGAACTCTGTTCTGAAATGCAGTTCTACAGCAGTGTCTGCGTATCATTTGTATCAAAAACATCTATATTCTCTCTCCGCCAGCAAAAAATACACACTGTCCCCAGAAAAATATGGAACACGTTTTGCTCTAGTAAAGGAAGAGTTGCATATGGAAAATTGGCAACATGGGAAGAAAGACATTCTTATTAAAAGTTCTTCCACTATCACACCTCCTTCTGTGGTAAAATATAGCAGAATGGAGGGGTTAGGGGAAGAAGTAAAGACATCACTGCAGTAATTCTTCCAAAAGAGAAGCCACCATGGTGGGAGGGACTAACCTGCTACAGTTGTTCATAGAAGACTGGGTAAAGCAAATAGAGCAGGAAGATGATGGTTGTGCTCCATTATTGGACTCTGCTCCATTGCCAACAGGAGATGGGTCAGGCCTCCTCCAACAAGGCATGATGGAAACCTCCATGGAATAGCTGTGGAATCACTTGAAGGGAAGTGCAAAGTTCATTCTTGCACCCACTCCTTCTGCATCCCACGTGGCACATTTTAAGAATAATATGTGGTCCTCAGAGGAAAACTCATTGGGCAAAACTTTACAGGACAAAGTTTAGCTGCAGACCATGATTTCTTAGGACTAAAAGCTATGAAATGAAAGAAGACAGAGAGCAAACTGAGGGGCCGACTGTCTGCAAAGTTTCTACTCTGAGATGCTGGCTAGAAACTGAGACCTCCACACAGAGTGAGAGCGGAAATCGCCTTTAGGAGGCCCCATAATAAACTCTTGGAAGAGCAACCATGAACCTGGACCCTAAGACAGTAGGGCCAAGGGGGAACTTTTATGGTAACAGATTTTGAGCCAATTTGTAAATTGAATAGACTTATTTCTTACAAGAGTTCAAACTCAATGCCTTGGAAATTGAAAGAATAACAAGAATATAACCTCGGAGGGGTGGGGGGAGATTCTGGGCTAGGAGTTCGCAGGCACTCACTCCATGCCTTATAAAATCTGTGCTAAGAAGGTGCTTCTATCTGCATTTTACTGATGTGCAAAGAGCCTCAGTAAGAGGAGGCCCTCAGACTCTGAAAAGGGGCTAAAGCAAAATTTTGAACCTACATAGATCCAACTCTGTGGTAAAGAAGCCAAGAGCATTCCTAGGGTGGGGCCTGGGAGTGGTTGGGCAGCAGACTGCCTAGCTTGCAGTCCTGACTCTGCTCTTCCCTAGCTGCATGGTCTGGGTAAGTTATCGAACTTCACAAGGCCCCAGAGTACTCATTTGTCTAATAAGGTAAAAGTAGCAGCCACCGCATAGTAAAGATTAAGCAACTCTTCATAGAGGTGAAGAAAGCACTAACCACAGTTCCTACTACACAGTAAGCACTGTGTTTGTTAGCAGTAATTAGCTATTATTATTATTATACAATCATTAAACTTTCTTTCACCACAGCCACGTCACACTACTTTTACGGCCTCCTCTGCTCACATTAATAAGTAGACTCTGGTGATATCACAACTTTGTGCAAATAAGTAAATTTCCTTATGAGGCAAGCATGCCATTTGACCAGTTTGAAAAGAAAACCCAGAGATATCAATAGTCTTTGCAAACCAAGTGTTCCTCACACCTGATGGATGTCTTTGTGAAGTGGTTACTGGTTGTTGTGTGGTGTGTGTGTCTACCATGGCTCCCAGGCTGGGTCAGTATGAAAGGGATTGTAGGTCGCAGAATTATTTTCAACCAGAGCACAGCATAACTTCATTTTCATTTTTTTTTAATCCAGTAGCACACTTTTTGCAAGTCTAATTTAACAGACAGCTTTTTTGGCTGACCTCTTTTTATTTCACTGAACTGTATGTGTATGGGACAGAGAAAGAGAGAGAGAGAAAGAGAGAGGAGAAGAGAGTCAATATCATTAACTCCACTAGTGCTGTATTTCCTGCAATGATAATTACCTTACTTTTTAGTCTTAAGACACTTGGATCTCTTAGAAAGCAGGTCTAGGCTATTTACCTTAAACCTGCACCAGAATGCCTTAAGATATTCATTTCAGAATCTTTTCCAGATGTGAAACATACAGAATTCCTATACAGGAGTTCTATAAAGAGTGGGTGATCCACTCTTTGAAATTATTGTTTACTTATTTAGCTTCAGAAACAACAATTCACTCTTTGACCTTCAAATCAGAAAACAGAATAATATACATGTTTGAAGCAAATTAAATAGCTAAACAAATAAATGCATATAAATGAGATCAGGATTTAGCCACCATTTTATATCTTTGCAACTGATCTGGTCTATATACAAGATATCATCACATTTGACCAACTAGTTACTTTTTAAAGTAGAGTTCACAAATCATTAAAATCCAAGAAAGGAGTCAGAGAAAGCAGGATGACAGCTGTGTTTCATTGGACTCTCCTTAGTCAAGCTTTGATAAAGCACCACGCAGCAAAGAACTTCCCTTGCTAAACTATTGTTTGGCCCTCATTCTCTATAAAAATGACCCAGACAAGGTCTTTGACAGACATGGTCAAGAAATGTAGGTTCCTTTTCAATCTACAACACATATTTCACCTCAATCCATTCATCTTCCCCTGGTTGACAAAGACCCACAATCTATTAAGCTGACAACCAATATTAGTGGTTTCTCATTAAACCCCCTATAAAAGGTGACAAATTTGGTGGATTTTTTTCCTCTGATGCTTTATAATAGATAAACCTAATACATTGTCCTGCTTCCCCAGAGTATTATTTTTACATGCTGTTATTCTGGAGTTAACAAGTTTGTCAAAAAAAAAAAAAAAACATGGTAACTGAACTGACTTTCACAGAGAACTCAATGGAATGTTCTTCCCCTTAGATGTGTCCAAGATAAAAATTCAAATCTAAGAGGTGGAAGAAAGGGAATTAACCTTGTTGGGCAGCCACTCTCCCCTGAATTCATTTCACTCACAACACACACACGCGTGCGCACATGCGCACGCACACACACACACACACACAAACATACACACATACACACATACAGGAAGTCAGGAATTACTAATGCAAGCTTGGTTCATAAAGGGTGGGTGCAGGAATGATACACCCAAGTCCCAATGTGTGACATTATTTAACCAAGCACAATGGAGACAGCTCTCACACAACACCGTGTACACCATTTAGCCATACCCATTCCTTTCTCTGTCTAATCTACCCAGATATCCCTAGAATAAGTATCACTGGGCTCAAAGGATTCTCTTTGAGTCGGGTAGATGGCTCAAGACCCTCAGATTTATATTTTTGTCCATTCAAGGAGCCAAAGGGACAGATGACCCCCAAATTCTCTTAACTGTTGCTATTATGTTGACACAGTTTGAATGTGTCACCTAAGGGTTTATTGTGAATTAGGAGCTTGGTCCCTACTTTGGCAGTGTTAAAAAGTAGTGAGTAAATTAAGAGGTAGACTCTCCTCAAGGATGAACTAATTCAGACATGGTCCTCAGTAGACACTAGAGGAAAAATGAACTATGCAACTTGTGGGCAGGGAAGGAGGAAGAGAAACTGGGAGAAAGTGAAGGAAGAGGTGACGTTGTCCAAAAAGAAATGTACTCATTACCTGACTTATGAAACGATAACCCTTCTAATAATGACAACAAAATAGTTTTCTAAAAAAGAGGTTGAGTCTCCTTTTCTGCTCAGTGCTCTCCTTTGGGATTTCCAGGTGCAGTGACAACAAACTAAAAGCACAGTCTTGCACCTTCGGCTGCATCTCCCCAACAGACAGATTTTTATCCCAGCTGAACTTGTTTTCCTGTCATACTGGCTTTATGTTAGCCTAAGAAGATGCATTAAGAGTGAAAGCTTTCCAAGCGGAGGTTCTAAAGGACTCATATACAGAAAAATTAATTTTCATCTGTATACATGTTGACTAGTTAAAAACCTGGCATGTATTCTCAAAGTCCCCTACACAAAATTCATTTATGTGATAAATTGCCCATTTTCATAAATATAAGGAGAATTTTCACCCTATTCATTCAAATTTCCAAATAATTATAATCCAGAGCAACTAGAGCATATGGGTATCAATCCTTTTCTTATTTCAAAGTACATCTGCTTTTCAACCACATTGTCACACATGAACATCAACATCAGGTTCCCAGAAGTCTAAGTCCTCTTTAATGTCCCTCTCATGTCCTCCCTGGAGATCTGCCTTCTTCTGATCTCTTCTTAACTTTTGGCAGTGAGCTCCAAGTCACTGATACTCTCAATAAATCCACCATTGACATCCATAAGACACTGGAATACAGGGATACAGTGTTTGCCTAGCATATACAAGGCTCTGGGTTATATCTCCAAAAGTATGAAAAAAGAATCTGTCATCACAAAGCTGCTTCTTCTGCCAATAGTGACCTCTACATCCTGCCTTAATATATGTAAAGATACTTCTAGAAGCCTCACCCAAATATCATTTCCCTGGTACCATCTCTCCAGCTCTGCCCTTATACCAACACAGTGTTCACAAGACATTATAAGGTATCTAGTTGTGTGTTTGCATATCTGCCTACCTCCCCAGAGTCAGGGCTTTTGAACAGTGTTTCAGTGTGCTCAAGAGCTGCCCGGGGAGCTCTTTAAAATGTAGATTCTGATTCTGTGGGTCTGGTATGGAAGCTGAGATTCTGTATCTCACATAGCTTCTAGGGGATACTGAAAAGCTGCTATCTTAAAGATTCCACTTGAGTAATAAGCTTTGAAGAATGCATGTGAAATGTCGGGAACCAAGTCTTCCATCATCATCTTTTGACACAAATGTTCAGAAACTACTGGGTAGATGAGAGAGGGGAGAGGTCAGGGCTGCTGCCTTCATAAAGGACAGAAGGTGTGTGGGGAGAAGATGGATCAGATGGAACAGAGTGTCTGAACAGAAAAGGAAGGAGGAGAAAATCAGTGAAGAGATAGGAGGAAGCAAGGAAAAGGGAGGAAAAAACGTTCAAAGGCCAGGGAGGCAGAAGGAATAAGAAGGAAGAGAAGAGCAAAGGAAAGAGATAAGGATGGAAGAGACATGGGTCAGATGACTTCTATTGGTGGAATCTGGCCTACAGTGTATGTCTTTGCAGATGAAGAGTTTCACTTCTGAACAAATGCTCTCCAACTGTGGGTTCTCCAGCCATCCATGCCACAGAAGAGAATATACACACAGCTTCAGTATTTTGTTCTAAGCTCCAAGGACAAGCTACTACTGTAAGTCATAAATGAGGGCCCACAGCATGACTGTAGATGCACACAATAGTTTCTATCAGCTAGGAACATCTACAACAGCACAAAGTCATCTAGCTGACGACCCCTCAGAACAGCCCCAACAAAAGTTACCTGATACAGTTCAATCCGTTGTTCAGGCACTCTGGCTTTGGGATTCTGCAAACGAAAGACTCTGAACTCTGCTTTCACCAAATTGGAAGCATTTTTCTCCATCGTTGAGACGTCAAAACGGACAATTCTGAAGTAGGGTCTGTAGAAAGTGGGCGGGATGGCATCTGTAAAAGGTTAGGGCAATGGTTGAAAAGGATAAAAATCCACATTATAAAGCCCCCCCCCCCCAAAGAAAAGATCACAGCAGGAAAGCAACCTGAAAAAAAATCAGAAGGGAAATATCTACAGAATGATTTCATTTCCAATGGTCAATTTAATACCATTAACAATTTAACCAAGGGGGAGAAAAAAGAATGAGCTAACACAAACGTGCATTTGGTCACAGGAGTAGCAGATTAACAGAGATTAACAAACCACTTGTAACTACATTTGAGGGCAAGCAGTTAACCCTGTCCTTTGAAGGTTGACAGAGGGTGTAGAAAATCCTAGATGGTTAGAAACTGGAACAAGTTTATGACAGTTGATGCCTGCAGAAAGCTGTCAAACTTGCATACACTAATCAGATGTGCCAAGAAAATAGCTCCAAATGGCAAGCAATTCACCAGGGTTTTTTTCTTTTTTTCCCTTGAAAATTTGGTATCCAAATACTCTGTTTTTATTTGGGCACCTTTTTGCATCTTTTCTGGCTTCAATAGTTTGGGGTTTCACACACAGTGCATATGACCAAGTGAGAGCTAGGAAATCTGGATAAACTGGCTCTATTAGATCCAGTGTTAAAACTCTCTTTCTCTGTCTCTCTTTCTCTTCCTCCTTCCCTCTCCATGCAAGTACTGGAACTTGAACTCAAGGCTTGGGAAATGTCCCTTAGCTTTATTTCTCAAGGCTTGTGCTCTACCACTTGAGTCACAGCTTCATGTCCAGCTTTTTGCTGGTTAATTGAAGATAAGAATCATGGACTTTCCTGCCCCAGTTGGCTTTGAACCTTGATCCATAGATCTCAACATTCTGAGTAGCTAGGATTACAGGCATGAGCCAGGGCTCTTGGCTAAACATCTGTCATTCAGGATAATGTCTGCTGGTAGGATGCAATCCTAACTAATAGAGTCAACACAAATTACTTCAGTTACAAAATGATGTCAAAGACAGAGTTCAAGACAACTTCAAGTTCATGGGCTGCTTAGTTTTGCTTTTATTTTCTAGCAATCTGAAATTACCCTTGAATATTCAAGTGAGGGATATCCAAAGTCTACCCCAAGACAAAGGCAGGTTAATCCTATCCTTCTGCTTTTATATTTTATTTTTTTTGGTCGGTGGTGGGGCTTGAACTCTGGGCCTGGGCGCTGTCCCTCAGCTCTTCAGCTCAAGGCGAGCGCTCTACCACTTGAGCTATAGCGCCACTTCCTGCTTTTATATTTTATATCTAACATCCACCTCTGGTGCACCAACACTGGACAGCCCCTTCTACTACAAATATACTTGTACAAATCTTCTTCCACATCTCCTGCAAATTTACCTTCCCCATTCCAGAAAAATTCCATCTAATCTGGTGGCTCCATATCTTTCTAACGTTTGTTCTATTATGCTTCATTACACGTAATCATTCACAGTTGTTTGTTTCTCTTTTGTACTCTGCTTGTTTATTGTGTTCTCTCCTATGCATATTTAAGCATCTTGAAACTGTTTTCTAATTCTCCCTGATTCCTCTCCCAGACAACACCAACACACACACACACACACACACACACACACACACACACACACACATATATTCAGGACAAAACTCTCTATATAAGAGTTCACCAAATATCTACTGTTTGCGTAGTTGGTCATTAATGGGAGTCTTGAAAGACTCAGGTATTCAGCTATGGGCAAGGCAAACTTCTTATTAAATAAGTAATCTTGCCAATCTTAAACTCGAAATAAATACATGAATTTCTTAGGAAATTCATGGCCTGACAATTACACTAAGAATAGAAGAAGAGGAAAAGAGGAAGGAAAGAAGAAGGAGGAGAAGGAAGAGGAGGAGGAGCAGCAGCGGCAGCTAGAAACATGTGGACTTTTCCTCATCTAAAGAGCTCTGCGTTTTTATTTTTCCTTTGTGTAGACTTTCTTCCATCCTTTTCCCATAGACTTGAGACTCCAAATCCAGGCTCATAAAAAGCTGTGAATTCCAACTCATGGTGTGCTCCATGCTGGTTTCATAAAACAGCTGTGTTACAGTTGATGACTTTGTAGATGGTGAGCCGTTACGTTTCAGAAATCTACCAACAAAGCACAAGCCCCCTCCCCAATCCAAAGCATCCAGATTCTGGAGAAAAAGAATAGTATTCATGCCCTTCCAGTGGTGACCCCCTGATGACCCACTGCCTCTCAACCCTTGGAATAGCTGGTGGGAAGCTATCGGGCCATTAAACGTCAGTACCAACGTGAAGGTTTATAAAGTCCTTTAGCACAGCAGTCTGAGAGGAAGCATCTTTTTCTCCTTTGGAATATGTCCATCCCAGTGATTAGAAAAGCTGTTCCCTCCTAACCCTGTGCATCTAAAACCAACCCAGGTGCCCAGAGTGGTCTAAGCAGGACTGGAGCCAGGTTCTCTGGCTTTGAGTACTTTTTTAGCCAGAACTTTCCACGGGCTAAGTGGCTCCATTCATCTTCATTTATCTCCCCATTAGACAGTAGAAGCTTCTAACATCCTTTGTCCGGGGCGGGGGAGGGGGGGAAGCATCCTGGGAAGAGCAAGGCTACTTTAATGTATTTCCTGTCATCAGCAACAGTAAACAACTCATTCAAGCACCCCCATTTCTTTCATGGAGGACCCATGGTCTGTTCTGCTTTCGCAGACAGACACCCCTTTTTCACACCCACCTGCCTCAACTGTATCCTTCCATCAAGTTAGTAAATAAGTGCTCTGGAGATTTATTTTCATTCTCTTTGGTGTTTATTAAACTGTGAACGAAATTTTTTTGCCTCTCTCTGGTTTTCTGCCCATACACTCTTCCTTTTTATGGCTGCCTTAGGCCATGGGGTCAATTTTGTTTCTTCTTCTTCTAAGCAAATGGTCCAATGATCCTGTCATAGGCTTTTGAGCTCTGGAGGGGCATGTGCAAATATTTACAGGAGTAGCTCGATAGTTAAGTCATTGTTCTGCTCTGTTCCTCTACATGGCAAGCAGTGCTGCGTCGCACTGTCTCTTCAGAACTATTTAGGAGGTTTATATTGTAACTGTCTGATCAAAACAAATCTGCATTTGGGTTCTTGATTTATAAATAGAAGCAGGACAGCGTGCTGTGGAACAGCCCTGACCACTGACGCTGCGCTGGTCCCATCGCCCCAGGGAAATGACCAAGCCTGGAGAAAGCACCACGTCAAAAGCACAACAGAACCTGCTGACTGAACAATTTACTAATTTCAAAGGCCAGTCCCAGCTGTCCCCTGCTGCCATCTGCTATGGGTCACAAGCCACACCCTCTCCACCCCTCCCCCACCAGCCTGGATGATGGACTTGAGCAACCTGCCACATGTCTTCCCGATTGGGAGGGGAGAAACATTGCTGTGAATTGCTCTGGCAGTTCACCCTTCAGTGCCTTGGGAGACATGGTGCAAGAAGCTGAAAGGAGCCCATCCGCAAGCAGCCAGGATAGGCTGTGGGCTCACTCTCTCAGCTCTGGGCGCCAAGAGTAGCAGGGTAGGTGTTTGATGGTTTGCACAGCCCTGATCCACCCGCTTCAGTCTTGGAGGGATGGAGCTTTTTTCCTCTGCTTCCTCCAAGAACTCATTCCCCACCCCACCCCCTCCATTCGGAATGGGAGTTTTCTCTGAAGTTTTCTGTAATTCCAATCCCAGTTCCTACTCCAGTGCCAGGTGGTCAGGTACTTGTGCCTGACCTTGGCCAACTTACCCACACTCGTATCCTGGCCCTCTCCTTCCTCTCAATTTCTGACCCACTTTTTTCAGTTCAATCAAATTGATTTTCCTTCCACCCTTCTCAACCAGCTGGCCAGCTCTGCTCCTGCCCCATGCTTTCCCTCTCAGGGAAAATCTTACACAGAGAGATTCCATGTGTCAGTAAGTGAGTGGTGTCCTCCACATCTCAATTTCTGGCTTCATACCCCTGCTAAATCAAATTTGGAGAAATGGAGCGGGGAGAAGGGGGAGGGATTCTAACTTCTTATTGGTTTCCAAAGTAACAGTGTACAGAGAACTGCAATAGAGTATTGAATCATATACAACTGTATGAACATTATATGTTGATCTGAACCTGTTCCAAACTATTGATTCACTTATACATTTTCTCTTCCCTTTGTAAGACCCTTGAGCTCAGAGAACTTTGCCGACTGTTCTTTGGGTCTCATGTAGCAAAAAGCTGGGTTGGCAGTCATAGGCCCAGAGCAAGTGCAAAAAAAAAAGAGTCCCCATGCTCTTTCTTTAGTTTATAATACTCTGTGATCACCCTCTTGAAATCTTTAATAATTTTCTCTTCAAATTCATGCTTCATAAGGTCTACCAGAGAGGAAGGCTGAAAACTCAGCTCTTGTGCTAATCCACCTCCCCATAAGTCTTCGCCTCCTATCCCTTACCCTTGAGTGTTCCTCATCTCATGCAGTCTTTCCTGGTTCAAACACCTAGTGACCATGACCATCCTCAAGAACTAGGGATAGGCATATAACTAGTGACATGTCAGGGCAGGACATGGTGGCGGCTAGCTGTTTCAACCGAAAGCTGGCAGTGACACAGTGTATTCAGTGGGGATGACTTGGTAGACTTCCAATAATGGATCAAGTACATCTCATTGCACAGCATGCAATCATATAGGCTGGAGCAGTGGCTCTATGAGAAGACACATGCCTGGTTCTAGAAGGTATGAATCTACTGGCTGGTGTCCGGGTCACCCAGCAGCTAGTGGGCTGTACATTCTCAGCTGTACAGCAGGGTCCTTAAATGCCTCTGAGAGTCTCTTTCAGTCTGGGGGTATCCTTGTACCCAAAGGAAAAGAATTGCAAATAGCCCATTAACACACACACACACACACACACACACATATACACATACCAGCACACACCAGATATGGAGGGGGAAGAGGGTTAGAGGGATAGAGCAGAAAGACATGAAAACAAACAAAAAGTTGTACACATCTTCTAGAATCTTCAACAGTCCGATATTATTGAGTTTTGAACAAGAATCTTTCCCACTATTTCCATTTCAAAGAAAGATGCTGTGAATCCTGCACGGAGCCTGGCTACAATGATGATGATACACAGATCCCAGTATGTGCAGCTAAAGACCTTTAAGGCCATCTCCCTTCTAACTCTAAACCAACGAGAGCTTGGCTGAGTGACAACAAGGACATTCTGTGGTTCCCCAGAACTTCTTCCTTCATCTATATAATGAGGTAAATACACAGTCAATGATGCTGTCAGGACTGCATGAAGAAACAGAGGGGAAAGTCGGAGCCCTGAGCCCAGCACAAATTTCCACTTGGGTTCCTCCCTGTCGCCATTCCCATAGTGCAGCAAAGATGCCAAGTGGCCACTGGGCCCTCATGTGTGCCCTGGGAGAGAAAGTGCTCCTGCTGCCTGACAGACTTCATTAGAGGAGCAGAGGATGAACAGAAGCAGCTGAGTGTCCTGGGGCAGTGAATGAAAAGCTGTGTACTCCAGTTCCTCCCTGCTGCGTGGAAACAAATTAGTCACCGAAGCTCTTGCAGGCTGGCCACCACCTCCCACTTGTACTGAAAGTGCTGACCGTCAGAAAGGCAAGACAATTCCACCACCACCCCACCACCCCCAAATAGCTCCAGATGAAGCCATTCCACCTCCCACCACAGGGCTCCTGTGAGGACATCTTTTAAATGAAAAAGCTCAAAACAAAAACAAACCCTACATCGAAGATAGGTCTTTTAACTTCACTGGCATGCACCCCAACAGAAAAGGTAGTCATGGAAGCAATATGCCCAGGATGTTGAGAACTCAGCCCCTAGGCCGGGCTGGGCATCAGTCACGTATCTACTGCATGCTCTCTGTTGAGCTGACTGCAATGTTTGGGTCTATGATCTCCATATCTGGTACATTGGCTAAAGCAGTGGTTCCTCCATTGAAGTTCTAGAATCACAGCATTGGCTTGGGATGTGAATCATGCAGATGGTGTTGACACCCATCCTCCCTGAGAACCACTGAGATACAAGATGCTTACTGACACCTTGCTGATGAACCAATATTAGTTAATAATAACAAACAGATTGGGAGAGCCAGGGAATAAGAAGAAGAAAGGAATTTTAGTGTGTAACAGTCACTTTCTTGGAGTCAGCACTGACAAGATTTTCCCAATGGAAACCTGTTACTGGTCTCATAATCCTTGTGGAATTTACAAAAGCCCAGAAAGGTCAACCGGCCAAGGTGAACCATGGAAAGTGTGGGTATGCAAAGGTTTTTAGGAGCTGGAGGAAATAGTGCATCCTGCCTGAGATAGTCACCATCCACTTGAACTTCAGATCCAAGCTAGTCTTCCTGTGAGAGGCTTGAGTGACACCTGGGTCTTTATGTGAGTGCTCTCAATGAACAGTGATGGGGACGTGTTGAGTGTTCGGCCAACTCGTGGGGAAAGTCTAGGTGTTCTAAGATTAGAGAACTGCTATAATACAGGCTAAAAGAAAAGAAAACCACCGCGAAACAAAGGTGAAGCTAAAGTTTTCAATCAGGTATGACCCGTAGAAAACAACACAAAAAGCCAGACAGAAGACTGCTTAGGGTAGGGCCCCTTGCACCCCGGCGGATTGGACAGAGATGGGCTCTTCTAAGCTTACTCAAGTGATTCTACTCCCTTCTGGGAGAGGCACAGGTAATGCTGAGCCCGGAGAAGAGAGGACTTAGAGAGAGCACATCCCTTTGGAGGTTCAAGTACTTTATCAGCTTGCATATGGAAAGGTCTTTCCTTCTGTGGATGCACAGAGCCCTGTTGAGGCTCAATATAGAAGGACATTTCTAGAAACTTAGGATACGTTTAATATATATATATATATGTGTGTGTGTGTGTGTATGTGTGAATATATATATATATATATATATATATATATACATATTAATGAGCCAGACACCGGTAGCTCATGCCTGCAATCCTAGCTCCTCAGGAGGCTGAGATCGGAGGATCTCAGTTCAAGGTCAGCTGGGCCGGAAAGTCTGTGAGACTCTTATCTCCAATAAACCACCAGAAAACTGGAAGTGGCACTGTGGCTCAAGTGGTAGTGCACTCACCTTGAGCTGAAAAGCTCAGGGACAGCACCTAGGCCCAGAGTTCAAACCCTACGACCAACAAAAATAAATAAATGAATAAATAAAAATAAATTAATTAATTAATGACCTCACTATCTTCCAAGGTGGTAAGCTTCTTCCTCAGTGGATGAGTTCATGCACTAGCAAAATAAAACTGGAACTCCAGTTGGCAGTGGGGTTTCCTGGACCTGGGTGTAATGTGAACTAGGGGCCTTGCAGCTTGCTCCCAGCTCTGCCACTACATCATATTCACGTGATGCTCTCCAAAAGTTATTTTTCTTCTCTAAATCCCACTGTTGGATAATTTTCACCTGCATCAGAAACATCTTGTTAATATCCTAGACCTACTCAGTGAATACCAGGTGATTCCTCTCTCACTCCCAGCACTGGGGGTTCAATTTGGTGCTCCATAGTAGCTAAGCAAACACTCTATCACTTGAATCATGTTTCCAATTATTTCACTTTCGGTTTGTTTTTCAAATAGGGTCTTACGCTTTTTCCCAGGCTGGCCTTGAACCATGATCTTCCTAATGTCTGCCTCCCAGGTAACCAGGATTACAGGTGGATGTCACCATACCTAGCATTACCAGTTTTTGTGGGGGTTTTTCACATTAAGTGTCAGAACTCCTGCTCACACTGTTCACTGGTTTGACCACAATGTACTTGGCCTGTCTTCCCTTCCAATTTCTCGCTGTCATGAAGTAACTAGGGATGGAGAAAAAAAATGTCCATTTGACCATCTCCATCATAAAAAGAATCCAACTCCAAGAAGCCCTTCCCATTCTGCGATAGCATTATATCCTTCATCTGGGCAAAGAGGATCTTTTAAATCCCATTCTGAAGATGAAGAAAATTAAGCATAAGGTAAGTAAAATAACCTTTAGCTAAAGTCAAGGTGAGGTTGGCCTTCCAAGCAAAAGCTTTTCATCGCAATTCTGTCTTCTATGCTGAGACTCCCCTACGTGGAAAGCAGGAATATCACAACAGGTCAACATACCAGCCCATGCACTGATGAATGGTTGCATACAATGCTGCGGGTCCTCCACTATAGATCAGATCAGCTTGATCCTGCAATACCCATTGAGAAACTTCACTACAAGGTCCAGTATTGTCCTCAGCCTCTTACCAGAATGCTCTTGAATTAGAGAGCTGAAGGCTCACTTTGTGAGCCTTCTTCTCAGTAAGAAAAACTTTGTTAATATTGGTATTGTCTAGGATTGTTTGGACCCCCATACATTTTATGCCTAGTGCCTCAGCCCCAGTAGCATCTACTGACTGTTTTGCCCAAACCATCAGAATGAACAGAACAACCCTCCTTGTCTCTTCAGAAATGACTGCACTTCCCTATGGTTCACCAGTGACGGGTGTAGAACTGTGACGTGCTTGAGAAGTGTAGTGGCCCTTCATTCCTGACATCCCTAGCTTTGAGGGAAGTAGTTTGGGGTTCATTACATAGCCCTCAGAGTGCAGCAAGACAAGCAACCCACCAAATGGTTGGAGGGCAATAAATTAGCTACTATTTGTATGTACATAGACGTGGCCAGCAAGAAACCAAGACAATTGTGTTTTGGGGTTTTCTGAAATTTGTCTTGGCACACTGGATATGGATTTTATTTCACTACCACATCCCAAACACTGCTGACATTCAAGTCACAGCAATTTAACACAAAATGACTGAGAAATAAACAGCGCATCGACCGTGGTTTCTGATTTTCTCTCTGGCCATCCCACCTATTAAATGTAACCCAGTACCAAAGCATCTGCAATTTAAAGTGGGAGTTTCCAAGGGTGGGGGGAGGTGTCAGCCTTGACACGCTGCTGGCAGTAGGGACCCCTAATTGTGTCCACATCAGCTTATGTGACTTGGCCTTCATCATGCTGCTATTTGAGACCACGCATTCTGTCAGCGAGAGTGTTTGGGCCCCTCGTTACACAGTGCAAACGAAGTAAAATAACAGTGGTGCTGGCCCACAGTGTTTGGTTTTCTTGAACTGTTATAGACACGGGGTTTCCAGTTTCTGTTGTGAAGTTTCCATCTTCCCGCTAAACTCCCACCTACTTGGCAATAGCCATGGCGCCTACAGTTCCTCCAGATTTCCCATCAAGCTCAGGGGGTTTTGTAGAGTGCACTGGGGCTTTGTAAGCAAAAGCTGTGGGTGCTGAAAGGCAGGCTACAGAGGCTGGTGACAGGCCAGTGACTCAAGCTGGGGAGACTCAGAGGCAAAGGAGCATGAAACATGGGCCCGGATGGGCCCCCATGTGTGCACAGGTGGACAGTGAGTGTGACAAACCCTTCCCAAGGAATTTTACCATGGTTGGTATGTTTGTTTGTTTCAGAGATTGTTGTTTCGGTTTAATTTTTGGAGACAGGGTCTCACGATTGTGGCTTGGCCTAGTCTCAAACTGGCTGTGTACGGCAGACAGGCCTCGAATGTCAATCATCTCATCTCACTAAGTCCCTAGTGCTGGGGGCTTATCAATAAGTACCACAACATCCATACCCAGAACAGACTATTGGAACAGCTTTTCTCAACCACGGTCTTATCCTTTAGAGAACATAAATTCTCTTTTTGCTTTTATCTCTCTTCCTTCTTATTCTCTCTCCTTTCTTTGCTCTATTTTCTTTCTCTTTCCTCTTTTTTTTTATTTTCCTTCAATCTGTACTTTCATTTACAGATATCCAAGGGACAAAACAGTCACTTTTTTTGTCCACCAATGACATTTAAAAAGTCCATGATTCCACAACACAGTTGTCATTTCAATTATTCCAGAATTTAGCAATGGCTCCACACAACCACAGTAACAGGAAAGCAACATGTGCTGATTCCTTCAGTGACAGTAACTTGGGAGAGAGAAAAAAAAAAAGAGGATATCATGCTTAACCCCTTAATAAGAACCACACTTTATTTTTCTTCCTTTTTTTTTTATAGATTGAGAAATGGAGGAGTAAAATCTTTCCAGGATTACATCAAACATTGGCAAGAAACAGATTAAAATACAATGTCAATTAAATTGACATTCTTACTCAACGTTGGACAATCTT
The DNA here is from genome assembly GCF_019054845.1 of Dipodomys spectabilis. Lineage (NCBI taxonomy): Eukaryota > Metazoa > Chordata > Mammalia > Rodentia > Heteromyidae > Dipodomys > Dipodomys spectabilis. The sequence goes on from NW_024870746.1 coordinate 14,871,772, forward strand.
TCTCCTCTCTACAAATAACCCAAACAAATAAACTCTGGCATTCCCTTTTCCAGAAAGGAATTCACTTTCCCTGCAGCACTGCAATGATTGGTGTGGACTTTTGACATGCTTAATGTGTGTGGAGTGGCTCATTGTTAGCCTGAAAATCCTTCCTTAATATTTATAAAATTTTAGCAGTGATGAACACAATGGCCAATCCATGCCTCTTGTACTGTGACTTTTCCTTTGTGTCTTCTGTAAGCTTCTCACTTGTGGCCTATTATATTTGGGGGTGGGGAGGAAAAAGGTAAGGCAATTGCTTAATTTACTTAGGAGCATTGTGCTGATTTGTTGTTTTGCTTAAGTTAATAAGCAGCAGGATACACCCTGCTAGACTTGCAAACTGTTTACCAATGTCACCAAGAGAAATGAGCTGTTATTACTGGAGTATTAAGCTCATGGTTTGGAAGTGAGCAAACATGAAGAGGAATAGGTAGTTTGGATTATCCAGTTTAAGAGAGCAGTAAAGTGAATACAGTGACATTCAGTTTCTCTGCAACACTTCATAGTAGTAGAAATGAAGACAAAGAAAGGGATGGCCTGCTGCCAATCAGGTGTGTGCTCTCAATGCTAACTCTTCTTATTATAGTTTAACCTATAATGAAACAAAAGTTATTTAATTGTCATTTTTAGTAAATTTTGGGTTTTTTCCATACAAACCATTTTAGGACACTGTCATCTTATACTTTTGTCCTAGGGTTTTTGTTGTGCAAAATTTACAATATACTGCTATTTGATATATAATTCAATTTACTGGATTTGATTCCTTACTGCACATCTGCTGAGGAGAAACTTGTTAAATATTTTTCAGGAGACAGGTTTGCAAAATCATAAGGGTCTATTGTCTATGAACATTAAGCCTCTCTCTTCCTACCCTGAATTCATAGATAAGGGACAAAGTTTCTAGAACTCAGTTAAGCTGGGCACCAACCAGTGGCTCACAACTATAATCCAAGCTACTCAGGAGGCTGAGATCTGAGAATTGTGGTTCAAAACTAACTCAGGCAAGAAAGTCCACGAGACTCCTATCTCCAATTAACCAGCAATGAGCTAAAGTAGAGGCATGGCTCAAGTGGTAGAGCACCAGTCTTGAGCAAAACAAGTCAAAAGAGAGCTTGATGTCATGCTTTCAAGACCCCGTAGTGACACAAGTGGATATAAACTAAATCCACACCACAGGCCCTCCCCTGTGTGCACTCACTTCTCCAGGCCCTGCACAATGTGCTGCTCATCTCCAGGAGAGACGGCCATGTCAGCAAGAAGGGGATTCTTGGAGATACGAAGTCACACACTGTCACCGTGATGCGGTTTTTGGTTTGCTCAGTGGCACATCTTCAAGATGGATTAGCAGGAAAGCCAAGCTACACTGAAAATAGCCAGTGGAATGTTCTAGAGTCCACCTCACCATGGAATGTCCATGCTCTGCTCATCAGAATATTTGCTTCTAAATATGCATCTTTCAAAGGACGAATGGAGAGTTTAAGTGGTTCTGAAAAATGACAGCTATCTAGAACAGAAGGATGGCAGAAAGGAAGAAATGCTTAGAACACATTTTTAGTTACCAGATGCTCAGATTCGCATTTCCATTGACAACCTGTTAGTTCCCATAGAACATCAGAGGTTCAAATGATGGAGGTTTCTGAGGGTTGGTAGGTGTATTCATTAAGAGTGTACACTCTTCCCTCATCCTGTTTGTACTGGCAATGAAGCTATGGGCAACTAAGATAGGGGAACATACAGGAATTATAGAAATCTAGATGCACTGTGGCATGAACGAGTTCTGGAATCGAGCCAGGGGTGTTACGCTCGCTTGAAGAAATCGTGTTCATGTGGGTACTGAGCAATTTTCTATCTTTCAAGGCTGGTCCACTGTTTGTGAGAGGAGGAAAAATGGGCTTTAAGAATCTCCATTGCAGAATTAAACCATGGTGAAGTCTTATAAAATGTTTAAGTATGTGATATTTTCCTTTAATTGAACTAGCCAAGAGCAAGCTCTACAGTTTAGTTTCCATCTCATTATTTTTTTATGTAGAGAGAGCCTAGAAATTGTCCACATTTTAATCTGCTCTGAAGGAACAGGAGAGACACTGGAATAGAAACGTGACTGAAAATAACAGCCAGAGTATCCAGAAACTAAATCCAACCGGGTCCAATTTATTTGAGACTTCAGAGGCGTTGGAACGAACTGTAATGTTGAGAATGGAAGGAGAACTCTTCAGAAAGAATGAGTGTTTTCTTTGGGGGAAAGTTTAAGCTCTATACGATAGCTCTCTGTTCTCTCTGTTTTCTTTAGGAGCCTTGAAGAAGGCCTTGAAGAAGGCTTTGTGACAAGGGTCAAAACTCAGCCAGCCCTCTTTTCTCACAGGCAATTGGAAAGGCAGGAACAGCACAAACGTCTTTATTGAATCCCAAGTCAATGGTTCTCCTATGTGTTAAAAGCATTTATTTAGACCTTTTCAGAGGAAAGTCCTAGCAAGAAAGTCAATGTTTTATCAGTATGTCCCAGGGAACGTGAAAAGAACCTCCCAGAATGCCACAGTGAATTATACACACAGATATAACTAGAATAAAAGAGTACACAGAAGTATAATGATGGAAATTTTACATAAGACTATCTCAGGGTTCACCTACATATTCACAAATCCCCTGAAGTCAGCAGAATGATTGTACGAGTCAGAGCGAGTGAGTTATGGCACTGAAAACATCCTTTTCTTGCCATATTACATTGGTTTGATTAGGCTATTTTTTTTTAAGCCAGGCAACCAACATGACTGAAAGATTTTCTTGTGTCAGAAAAGTGAGAAAGTAGCCAGAGCCATCATCTCATCAACTGATTTAACATTTGTGCGTACAAGAGTATGAAGGAAATCAACAGTCTACATTCCTCATATGATTGATTTGCACTCACATATACTGTACCACAGAGTCCTGTGCAAAACGGACTAGTCCTCACAGGGGCCAACCTTGATAATGCCTCTCACTTTCACCCAGTGCCCTTAACACTCTGGAAACTCTCTTTACCAGAGAAGGAATTGAGCAGCTACCCAGCTGAGACACTATAGAGATGACAAGGGCTAGAAGGGATCTGTATGCATCTACTGTGCTATATCCATGAGCAGCCAGGATGCTCGTACGCCAATCCTGAAAGTTCAAGTTCTGAATTAGGGGTGGAAGGTTCTTTTGTAAGTTTTCATCAGCACAGGCATAAAACTTACCTTCTTTCTAGCTCTGTGTCCTAGATCCAGGCCCACCAAACATCCCTTAGAATGCAGCAGGTGCTCAATAAAAGTAAAATAAGTCCTTTTTCAAGCATCAAAGTCCTATAAGAATCAATGTGTTGCTATCCCTGAGGTCTGCATATTTCTATGTATTCTTTCACCTGATAACTCTGCAATATCTGTCATATCCCCCTTTTAGTGTTGAGGAAATCACGATTTAGGGGGTACGACCTGGTTTGATATAAATAATTCCTGAGACTTCTTAGTGTTTGATGGCCTTTATACGCCAAATTCAGGAATAGCTTCAACTATGTGCTAGGAAACAGCCAATAGAACAACAGAATCCCTTATAGCATGCCCTCTAAATGGAGTGCGCCAAGAAGACCAGTTTGGAGACGCCCCTCCCCCTCCACATCGCTGTTGGGAATAGCTATTCCCAATACCAAGTGCAGAAGCATCTTCCGGCATGTGCACAGCAGTCTGAGGGGGACAGTGACTGGACAGAACCAAGGTGGAGAAAATGACTGGCATTCTAGCTGGGATCATTCTAGCTCAGGGATCCGCCCCAACACTGCTCACCACATGAAGTAACCTCTGTAAGATGCTTTGGGGTATAACGTGGAGGTGAGGGGGAGAGGGGAGATAGGAAGAGAGGCAGAGAGAAAGAAAGGAGAAGAGTGAGAACACTGGGGTCCTCACACTTCAGCAAGGAATGGAGGTTGTCTGCGCTATCTCCCACGGTGGGTGAAGAGGAAGCTGGACCACAGTCAGCTATAGCAAAGGGCAGAACAGCAGATGTGCTATTTAATTACCAGCATCAGTGACAAGGCCACTTTTTTGGTGCTCAAAGCATTCTACGAGTGTGCAGAAATGTACTCTGCTTCCTAGATCTCCCTCTGAATGTAGAGGTACAGGCTGGGACCTCATGCCCCTCTAGAAAGCCCACCTTGAACAGGTAACTGATACAGCTCAGACATGGACAGGGTTTTTAAAACTCCCTGTGATCTCTTGTCTCTGTTTTTTAAATGAATTGACTATACATTACTTTTTGAAGGCAGGAAAGAAACTGAAGAGCTCTAAGGGACAAACATGCCTTTTTCATACTTGCTCTTTAGATATACTAGGCCTGATTCTACACCTGTGTCTCCATAGTATGTGGGTCCTCTGACTACAGTTTCTGTCCCTGCAGAGAATCCTACATGAAGCATTGCTCTCTGCAGATCTTTTAAATCCTGTCCATTTCCATGTAGTATAACACCAGTGGGAATGAGTTACAGAGAGGAAGAGAGAGCAAAAGAGTCGTGAACCTCATGCATGTTTAGGTATTTAAAAATATCTCAGAGAAGGATCGATCCTGGAACCCTTCAAAGCATGTTGTAACTCCAATACATAAAGGTGGCTGACACAACCTATTTTGTGTCTGCAGCCTCTAATCAGACCACACTTTCTCCTAAGGCTAGTGTGAGTAAAGGGAAATGCAAAGGTCCAATGTGAATGAGTCTTGTATGGTGTGGACTGACCTAGGAAGGGATATGAAGTTCACAATACAGGAGAGTTTTCAGAAGCAAAGATTGAGAGGTTAGTGCGGTCTGCCTTCTCTATAGATTCCATATGGGCATCAAGTCAGGCCCTTCTCCACACCCACAGCACACCCACAAGCCCTCCCCCAGACCCCCCACATCCTTCAGTTCCCTCGTGTCTAAAACGATGTTGGGTTTGACTAGGATTCTTCCACCCACAGCTGATTGAGATACCACTGCCTGCCTCTGAGGTTACTAGGATTCAAAGCCAGGAGGCCCAACCCTGCTGCAGCCCGCTTTGCCTTTTCTGCTGATAGAGACATCACAGCACTAACCAAGCCTACTTCTGTGCTTAACCTCTAACCCCAACCCTTCCTCTCTTCACCTCTAACAGATGCAAAATCTTGACATAGTTCAAGTACCCCCACCGCTACCTTGTTCTACTCCATACCTGAGTCCATGGAAGCATGTCCAATCTCCAGACCAGCCAGGTGCTAACATACCCCCTAGCCCTGTGTTCCTTCACCTGGAAACCCTTTTATGTTTGGCAGATTCAGTTCTTCCATGAGTCTGCCCAACAGACATCTTCAGTGGAAGATGTTCCAGAACAGATTCAGTTTCTCCTCCCTTCGTGTCTTGACAATATCTATCATCTTGTCTATGATAGTTCCTGTGTTGATAGATGTGAGACGTTAAAGAACAGGAATTCATGCCCATTACTGTATCTTAAACAGTGATGATATACTGGCACTTGCTTCTAAGAATTGCTGCAAGGGCTAGATGTAGTGGTACATGCTTGTAATCCCCAGATTTAGGAGGCAAGAAGATCAAGAATTTGAGCCAGCCTGGTCTACAAAATGAGACCTTTCTCAGATTAAAATAAGAAAAAAGAAACAAAGGGAAGAGAAGGGAAGGAAACAAATGGGAAAGGAAGGAAGGAAGGAAAGAAAAAGAAAGAAAGAAAGAAAGAAAGAAAGAAAGAAAGAAAGAAAGAAAGAAAGAAAGAAAGAAAGAAAGAAAGAAAGAAAGAAAGAAAGAAAGAAAGAAAGAAAGAAAGAAAGGAAGGAAGGAAGGAAGGAAGAAAGAAAGAAAGAAAGAAAAAGGGAGAGAGAAAACGTAAGAGAGATGCAAGACAAAAACAATCAAGGATTTAATGAGGCATCAATATGCATGTGCTACACCTTCAGTATAAGCTTATAATAGTAACAAAATGGAGGAATCAAAGTGAAGAGTGTTGCAGCTAGTTGTAGAGTCTGTCATCAAGACTATCCTGAAAAGGAAAATAGCAGAGGTCACAAATCTCCATAGCAGCAAAAAGTAGAAACCATGTGGGTAAGTCATCTCTTTCTGTCTCTCCCATGGCCTCAGGTGTGCTCTGCTCCTCAGCTTGTAGTGTTAGTAGCAGGAGCTTGTGGGCAGATGTGTGCATGATTCAGTACGAAGTATCTCAAAAAACTACTCTTGGAATCAGGAGACTTGTTGACTTATGGGATTCACTGATAAACAAGTGTGCTATCCATACAGTGATAGTACCTTAGCAGTACCCACGAATTTGAGAACTTGGTACAAAGTGCTTCTCAGACATCATCTTAATGACACCTGTCCCATATAAATGTCATCTTCTTAATACTTAATACTTAACACAGTGCTAGATAATTCCCCACTGGTAGGGAGAGATCTAGCAGAAAGTCACTAGACAACATCATGGAACTGAAAGGGAAAAGTGCCTGGAAGTTGAAAACAAAGTCTATCTGACCCTAAGTCCTCACTTCGTGTCCCTTCTGCTGCTTTATGTCCTTTCTCCCGACAAATATTTGTTCTGTAGTATCTCAAGGATCCAAGAATGGAAAATCTTAGAACAGCCCATAATTAGTACAGTCAAGAGCCTTCTAAGAGAGCTGCACACAAAAGGAGCTAGAGCCAGCCCTGGGCCTTCCATGACAAGATTCAAGGACAGATCTGGATAAGCTGTGACTCTGTATTGAGAAGTATTTGGCAAGTCTAGTCATAATTGAAAAGACAAGGAAGAGCCTGGAAGCTGAGTTCATGAAAAGTCAACGGTGATTTTGAGGATTCCATGAGGCCCACATTGACCCTTCACCCTCCTTCACCAGCCAGGACCACACTTGATGTGTGATTTTCTCTTCTTTTCTTTTTTCTTTCTTTCTTTTTTTTTTAAGATCCTGACTCAAGGCTGTCTGTTGCAGCTCAGGAAAGAAATGTGAGTTTTGGTTTTGACATGTGGTCATGTCAAACCTTTCAATAGAAATCTCCCAAACCTCATGGTCATGGAGATGAAGGGTTTCTACCAAGGACTGCCACCTCTTATGAAGAATTCTTACTTGGGGAAGATGCATATGTTCCTGTGAACTGAGATGCATCACAATGCTCCAGCCAAATTCACACATGGCTGTGCGTGTGAAGGGACTCTTATAAAATACAAAGTGTCAAATAAGTGGACGATGCCATTATTGCATTGAGTGTGCACCCGCAGCCCAGCAGAGGTCTTTCACAGACAACAAATAATGTGCTTCTAGGAGCTTATCAAATCCCACAGCCCAAGAATATTACCAATCCTTTTGCTAGCCTTCTCCTGAGACAGGTGAAGAAGCAATACTGAGCACGGGTATTGAAAGCCACGAATATTATAGTCTGAAATTTAAATACATTTTAAACTTCCTCTGTATCATTTTTATAGGGTGTTTACAAGAGCCACAGAATCTTCAGAAACAGCAATCTCTGTGGTGTGGAAAGAAGGAAAGACTAGAAGTGGAGATGTGGCTCAAGAAGTATAGCACTAGGCTGGAGTGAAAAAGTTCAGCGACAGGGCCCAGGTCCTGAGTTCAAGCCTCCAGGACTGGCACATACATGAAAAGAAAATGAATTCTGTTCAACAAGATTCCAAGAACAAGATACAATTGACTTGTGTCTCCTCCACAAACATCCATTTTCAAAAAGTGGGATGAGTGAAGCCAGGCATAGTAGTATATTCTTGTTTTCCCTGGACCCGTAATTTGAGGACAGCCTGGGCTCTATAGGGAGTTGAAGTCTAACTGGCTCAACATAGCGATAACCTAGCTCAAAGAAAGAAAAAAGTGAGGATGAATAGTCAAAAGAGAAATAGCATCTTATACTGTCATACCTCTGCACATTTGGAATGATTGAAAAAGAAAGCTCAGTGAAGACCAGCACACCTTGGGGCAACCGGAGGTGACTTCTGAAGATGATCTCAACATGCTCAACAGACTTCTCCCATCCAAGTACTAACCAGGCCGACCCTGCTTAGCTTCCGAGATCAGACGAGATCAGGCACGTTCAGGGTGGTATGGCCGTAGACTCAACAGACTTCTGAAAGCCAACTCCTCTACCCAAAGAGTGACTGGTTCACTCCAAGTTACTCCATCTCTCTTCTACTTTTAGATCTCAAATAATGGCGGGGGGGGGGGGGGGGGGGGGGATCAATCTTTAGGAACTTGTTCTTGGGTCTCAATTCCTGTGCTGAGAAGTCCATGGGGTGGGGGCGGACAGGGGGAGGAAGGAATCTGATTTTTCAACTGAGGAAATTCCCTGATTCCATACTTTGCTAAGGAACACAACCTATCACTCAAACTCCAGCCATTAGAGCCATAGGATCCTGCTGAGTCCCAATGTGTGTCTTAGTATGTGTGTCCTCTGTGGGGTGGGGAGGGGCGGGAGAGGTGATGGCTCTTCCCCAGACACCACTTTCCACATTTGCTTTTATAATTTTCCACTTTCCACTAAAATCACTGCATTTGGGGGAACCAGTAGCTGAATGAGGGTCTTTGCAAGGGGCCCGAGTAAGGAGGTTTTGCTGTTTGTCTTTCCATCCTCCTTGGAAGACAGCCTTGTGCACCACAGGGGGTGGAGGAGGGAGTGAGAGGCCACCTTCCAACACGTGGGCTTGATTTTTACACAAACGCTTTGAAAGAATACTATTTTTTGAAAGGGTTCAGGACACTGAGAGCAGCCCCCATTTAATGAAGGAAGGAAAGAACAGGAGGCAGCTTGGGGCCTCTTGTTTTTGGCTGATCTGCAGGGATATCTTCAAACTTTATTCATCAGATGAAGTGATGAAAGTATGGGACCAGTATCTTCAACTTCGAAACAATTCACCCTTCTGCTAACCCACAAATGAGCACACAAGCATGGTGTACTCACACATGCACTATCAACATGATCTTATTTACTAGCTCTATTTATTGGCACTCAAGAGTTCAGAACAGGCTGTCTGGAGTTCTGCCTCAAGCCAGTGCTCCTTTAGGAACATCATAGAGAGCTGAGCCTGTCCAGAGTTTTAGGGTTCCCTCTAGTTTGTAATCTTCTCCCTGGTGCGGAATGAAGGTGCTGCCGGAATGAAGCTGTTGTGAATTAACACAAAGCAATTGAAAGGCAGGATGTGATAAGCCAAGCTCCTCGATTCTGGCCCTACATGTGGCCCTTAGCAAATGTTTTCACCCTTTGAGCTCCAGGTTCCATGCATGGAGATGGAAATAGCACCCAACTTATAGGGAAGTCGGGAAGGATAGAGAATAAAAGCCAAGAGGAGAGAGGGGTGGGTACCTTTGCTCATCTGGGCTCTCCTGGATGCATTAGCATTCCTTACTCTGTACCAGTTTCACTAAGGTAAAACTCCAGAATGACCTTCGAACAGCACAGAACTCATCTTGAGTAGTCTGCTTCACTCTGTTAGAAATAATTGCTCTGTGAATAAATGAGGATACCAATAATGTCTACTTCAGATAATTTTGAAAATAAAATAGAATTGGGAAAGGAAACATCTATCTCTAAGCCTGGCACATAGCAGGGACCCCAACCTGTTAGGCTATTATTTCTTCGTAGATGCCAAGTTGGCAGCAAAGAAGCTGTTTATGACAAATCTTTGGTCACCTTCCCAAGCTACCTATTCATTCAAGGGCCTCCTAACACCAAGCTCACTTCCCAGCAGCACCACTCACCCCCACCCTATTCAACTCTGCTCTTCCTTTCCAGATGAAGTACAAATCTGGTAAATATTACACTTACAAGGTAACAGGTCTGGAACGCCTGGCATGTCAGGCGGAGTGCAGTTGCTTCTTGGCATCCAGACACATAGACTCTGCAGCCTAGGGCCAAACTACATTTGGCTGCTTTGTGCAATTCAAATAAAGATATTAAAAAATCTTCCAACTCTACAAACATTTGTACTGTTTGCTAATCAGAAGGGTTAGCTTTTAAAAAAAATGATCTAAAGAGAACTTGGCATGCTGATTACTCTTCCTAGCTTCAGAATCTAAGGAACTTGGCCGGTGTGTACAACATGCAGGTCTCTAACTTGATACAAGAGTACAGTAATTTCTATATTTTAGACCAGGTGGAAAACTTTTCCTTAAAATGTCAAGGCCTAGGCCATTTTCATTCCAGAGTTTATGCCCTTAACCATTTACAACATATGGTTACTCTGGTTTATATGGTTGGAAAAGGAATTGAATTTCCATCTAGTGGTGAAAATGGCAGTTTTGGTGGGTGGGTGACTTGGATCTACCATTTGATTCACAGTGACAGAATTCCTGACATAAGTAAAGAAGGAAAGGTTTATTTTGTTCAAGGTTTCAGAGGCTACAGTCCATCATAGTAGGGAGCGTGTGGAAGGGCAGCTCCCATCATTTTAGACAGGAAGTAGCAGCACAGAGCAGTAGCAGGAAGTGTCAGACAGGAAGTCGAGTGGCCAGTAACAGGAAGTGGCCAGAGAAAGAGATAGTCCTTAAGGCCACACCTCTACTGAGCTACTTTCTGTAGCAAGGTCCCAGTTTGTTCAGTTTACAACCTACCAATGATCTATTGAATTTTTTAATTGGTCCAGATTACACCATTAATCCTTTAGGATTATTGTATCAGTGCCCTTGTGATCTAGTCATCTCTGAAAGTTCCTTTCAAACTCACACAGTGTGAGCTTTGCTTACCTCCTATGAGTTTCCCAATCCAATCAGGCAAACAATCAAAATTAACTGTTATAGGCAAAGCAGTTGGGTTTGGACTTAAGCCTCACAATTACTTGAGCCACAGCCCTAAGCCTTTTTGCTTTAGTTATTTTTTAGGAAAGGTTTTAAATTTTTGCCCAGGGCTTTCCTGGACACTGATCCTCCTATCTATACCTGCTTTGTAGCTGGAACCATAGTCTTGGCCACTGAAAAGGATCTAATTGAAGCTTTATTGGTTGCTTTAGTTTCTGCATGATGATCCTCCTAATTTTTACCTCCTGAATAGCTGGGATTACAGGCATGAATCACTACACCCAGCATGAGGAAGTTCTTTAATCTCTGTTTTGTTTTTCTCATACTGCCAGGATCAAATATATCAAAGTCTCTGAAGTGTGTAGGGAAGTACTTTGAGCCCAAGAAATACTACATAAATATGTTATTATTGTTGTTGTGATTGGCTGAATACCAAGTATGGTAAAAGGAGCAGGAGAGGTACACTTATCAAAATGATCCTGTAAGCAAAAGAAGTAAAATGTAATTGGATATTTCCAGACCTGTCTTTCTCTGTTATTTAAGAGCATGTGGCAACAAATGTAAAATGTGACTACTGCACTGCCATTGGACTTCCACGTCCACCTTTCCAGATCAGATAATAGAACCAACTGAAGTTCTCAGGGAAGTACAAATAGAAAGCAGAGAACATTTTCAATAGGTCTCATTTTCCTTTCCAAACTCTTCACTTCAGAACTTTAATATAAGACTCTTCCCAAATGGCAAGTTTGAGGAATATTTAGCAACACTGAATATGAATATCAGGAAGGAAGGAAGGAAGGAAGGAAGGAAGGAAGGAAGGAAGGAAGGAAGGAAGGAAGGAAGGAAGGAAGGAAGGAAGGAAGGAAGGAAGGAAGGAAAGAAGGAAGGAAGGTCCTCATATGTTTAAAGAAAATAGTCCGCATTTCTCCAGTCTCATTTTACATTGCAAGGTAGCCCTGAAGCCAGCTGTCCTCTGGGGGTGGTGGAAGGTCCTGCTTCAAGGACATGAGTGACAAATGGACTCTGCTGGTCAACTCCCAGCCTGGCTTAGCTGGTTGTGAAGGTGCTATACACTGAGGGTGGCAGCCACAGACCCAAAGCGGAAGCAATACTGATATTATTTTTTCATTTTTTTCTAAACTTTGAAAAAAATATCACTTGCTGTTTTCAAGGTATGCCAACTTGAGGGGTTTTTTAAGCTGGAATTTCTAGTTTCTCTATAGACTCTCAGATTGGAAAAGCAAGAAAGCTAATAATGAACTTGAAATAAATGAATAAATGAATTAATGACAGTCTGTTCAGCACTTAACATATGTAAGCCATCTTTATATGTTAGGTCATTTACTTCCCTAAAGAAAGATTGTTTTTTAAAAAGATGCTGTCGTTTTAATTAATCCACATTTAAAGAAAAGGAAAATGAAGTTCAAAAGGCAAGCGGTGAGAGTGGCTCAGGCCTATAATCTTAGCTGCGCAGGAAGCTCAGATCTGGAAGGCAGTGGTTTGAAGCCAGCTCTGAGAAGAAAAGTCTACAAGATTGTGTCTCCAAACTAACCAGCAAAAGCAGGTCTGGCTCAAGTGATACAGAGCCAGATAAACAAATTTAAGGCTATGAGTTCAAACCCTAGTGTTGGCAAAAGAAGAAGGAAGGCAGGAAGGCAGGAAGGCAGGAAGGCAGGAGAGGAAGAAAGAAAGACAGAAAAAGGGGCTGGGAGGTGGGTCAGTGGTAGAGTGCTTGCCTTGCATGAATGAGGCCCTGGGTTCGATTCCTCAGCACCACATAAGCAGAAAAAAAAAAAAAAAACCAGAAGTGGTGCTGTGGTAGAGTGCTAGCCTTGAGCTGAAGAGCTGAGGGACAGCACCCAGGCCCAGAGTTCAGGCCCCACAACTGGCAAAAAAAAAAAAAAGAAAAAAAGAAAGAAGGAAAGGAAGGAAGGAAGGAAGGAAAGAAGGAAGGAAGGAAGGAAGGAAGGAAGGAAGGAAGAAGGAAGGAAAAGAAAGGGGGCAGGGGGAGGAAGGGCCAAAAAGGAAATAAAAGGAAAAAAAAACAGAAAGAGAAAAGAAAAAATAGAAAAAGGTAACTGATCTCCTTAATAGTATACTATCAGGATTTTGCCTGGGTCTCTTGTATGCAAAACCTGCGTTTTCTTTCTAGTAGATCACAATCTAATTATGACACGCAAGAATCATTGTTGACTCAGAGGTGAGTCACTTTTCTTGGCTTATCAACAGTAAGTTGGGATCCACAAACCAAAGGTTGACATCTTCACAAAGTTGAAAGGAAGGGACCACCGTCTGTTATACAAAGCCAAAGAAACAGAGAGCCCTATTATATGAACTCCTCTGTCTAGACAGATGACTAAACAGGGGTCCCTCCAGGGTTAGACTTGAATTTCCTCCATTCAGCCTGTTGGATATTTAGCAATAAAAAAAGAAAGAAAAAAATCTGTTTAAAGACTGTTGTACTAATCCCCCCAACACACACACACACACACACACACACACACACACACACACACACTACCCCGAGAGTAGTTTAAAAGTCGTTTCCATACAGCCAACATGTGTTAAAGTTTCAAGCAGAAATCAGCTTGAGACAAGAAGAACTCTAAAAATATTTGTGCTGTCTGGCTACAGACCCAAAAACACTGGCCTAACTGTCCCTTTATGGCTCCAGTGACAGTAGTTTGAACTCACAGAGGGAACAGGGTCTCATCCAGGTGTCTCTGCAGCAGGGGATAAGAAAGCATTGAAGTTTGGGCTTCTCATTTTTCACATGAGCTGGCAAGTGATCTGTCTCCTGCTCCTTGAATGCCCTGGGGATGCTGAGCTTTTTCTAACTTATAAGATGAAAACTACTACTTAGTGGCAAGAAAAAGGTTTTATTCTTGAATCAAGGCTGAGACATATAAACAGAGGCTGGTGATGATATCTTCATAAAAGCCTATGATTATGCTATGCTTGATGTACACAGCATTCCTCCAGGTAGGCTATTAGGAGTTGGCTAGCTGACCACCAGGCCCCATGGAGAAATGGGAAACCTAACAATTGACTAAGGCTGCTCATTATCCAAGATACCTTTGTACCTTTGCAGGGTGCAGGGTGGTATTTCAATGATGACTCATATTTGAAAATTCATTCCTTCCCTCATTTAAACAGTTGTTGGTTGCCTAACTATGCAATATTCCTTCCTATGTATGAGGACCGGCAGGCCTCAGGAACCAGCTAAGGACTTTCTAGAGTCCTGGGCCATTGATAAGCACTCTAATTCATGCAGTTAGCTTTGTGAAGTGGTGCTTATCTGTAATTTCAGCATTTGCAAGAAGTAGAGGCAGAAGGATTCATGAGTTCCAGGGCAGCCTAGCCTATACAGTGATTTCAAGAACCAGCCTAAGCTACATAATGGGACCCTGTTTCAAAAATCAATAACAACAAGAGGAAAAAAAGGGAAAGAAAATCAATGAAGTCATTTAAGTGAGAAGTTTACCAGCCTGTAAACCAAATCAAACCAAAAACAGTGGTCAGATTAGAGAACAGAATGAAACTAGCCAGCCTGGGAAAGATAATAAATGCAAGGATGCATTCAACCTGCATTCAAAGTCATACATGAAAAAAAACTATTTCCATTCTCTCAATGGGAATGCATAATAATGTGCTTTGGGTCATGGTTCAATTCTAATACCAGCATTCCAACTCATAGGCTCTTCTGTGTGTCTTTAATTTCCATAGGTTTTCAGGAGGAAAATATGATATTTAAAAGAAAAAAGATTCAAACATATCTTTTTTCCTTTGTTAATATATACAAATATATAAGGTTTACACTCAATAACTTTTCCTTTTTAAACATCTCATCCCTTCAAATATATTTTCATTTAAATTTTAAGTTTCTCCTTTTAGAAAATTGATTACTAGGATGACCTTTGGAGTCAAACAGACCAAGTTCAAGTCTGGCTCTGCCACTTAATCACTGTATGAGCCTCTGGAAATTACATGTAGTATCTATAAGGCTCAGTATCCTTATCTATAAAATTGAGAATACTAGTAGTGTTCACACTTATGTGGAGATTAGCCCAGGACCACATAGAACCATTAGTAACTGATGTTCACCATTCTTCTTTGTTATTGTTAAATACATGCATCAAGACCCCTGTCCAAATGGATACATTTTCTACATGCAGAAAATCACTCAAAATAAAACATGGATAGCTAGACAGCACCATATTTTTATTAAAAGCTATGAATGCCACTCAGACATAGGTTCCCATATCTGATTATATATTAAAATCCATGGGGTAGCTTTTTAAAACTAAGGATGTCAAGTCTCCAGACCAATCGAATTCCTCCAAATTCCTGCAGGTAGACTCTAGCATCAGTAACATAAGCAATACATTGAAGCCTCCTTTGCATGATTCTCTGGGTACCAGAGCTATCAGAAAGAAACCACAGCCCTGACACAAGGCAAGTTTCCCAATTCAGTGACTTCTGAAGCTCAAGTCCAAGTAGGCCATGGGACCAGCATAGTTGGTAGGTTAACTGTCGCTAGTGATTCACCTATTTGGTTTCTGACAATCTGCTCTCTTCCTAAAAATCACACTGGAGTTAACAATCTTTGAAGTCACAGTGGCTGCCCTTCTCCAGGGAGCTGTTTTCATAGTGTCTTGATCCCAAAAATGGACAGTGGATAAAGTACTTAGCAAACTTGAGAAAACTGCAACATAGACAAGGAAAAATAAAGAAGCAACCCCTACTGCTGATGTGAATGCACATTCAGTCAGTTCCACTTCAGAGCAAAGATACAACCCAACTGAATATTAGAAAAATATGGTCTGACCATTTAGATTTCAGAAGGATCCAAAACCAATTTAGACTCCAGTTGGTGGACAAAGTTCACATTCAGCAAAACAGTTCCAGCAATTGCATCATACACACAACAGGGCAATTCAGAAATACAGATGTCCAGCCATGTGCAAAACAATGCTTTCATTTTTGTCTTCTCTTTCCCACTACTGACCCCGAGAGCAGGCTGGAAAAGCTTAGCATCTGTTGCTACTAAGAATAGGCTACGGAGATGATTATTTATGAACTTGCAAGCAGCGTGCTACCTTGCAGGCTTAGGGCCTGTCAGAACAGACAGCTGTCACGGAGTTGAGGGCCAGACAGCAGATACAGCTGTGCCAGCCAAAGGTTCTTTCCAATTTGCCCACTAGATCCAATAGGTAGGAGGATAACTAAATGGTCTCCCTGATGGGTCATGCTCAGGACCAAGGTTTGGGTTATAGCAACTGCACGGAAGTGATATAATACATAATGTTGAAGTTGACGTAGAACTCACAGGAAAGAGAGAAACAGCAGCAAAGCCATACTTTAGGAAATACCACATAGAGACATACTCTTACAGAAACTTAGCCTGAATGCTTACTGTGGACAACATCTACCAGATACTGCTGGGCCTGTTAGAACCAAGGTAGCAGTCCAGGGCCTGGAAGCTAAGGAATGTCCCTGTTTGTCTTGGGAGAAAGCCCATATTTCAGTCTTTCCCTGACAGACACATGTCACATAACAATGTCACATAACACATCAGGTCTTGCTTCAGAAACTCGGTACTTCCAATTGGCCCTGTGCTACTAGATGAACTGGTCTGGATTG
Organism: Dipodomys spectabilis; assembly: GCF_019054845.1. Taxonomy (NCBI): domain Eukaryota; kingdom Metazoa; phylum Chordata; class Mammalia; order Rodentia; family Heteromyidae; genus Dipodomys; species Dipodomys spectabilis. Next base: position 14,888,203 of record NW_024870746.1, read on the forward strand.
AGAGGCCAAGTCATTTATAAAACTGGAGGGAAATAATTTGTGTATCTGTCCTAAAGAGCCAACTTCCTATGTTTTTAGCAAATTTCCATTATAAAGTGGCCTATAATCCTGCAGATTATAGGCCAACAGTGTGAACCTAATCATGTCTCAACCAAAATATTGAAAGGACTTTCATCTTTGTGGTAGTGCTGGTAATCAGCCTTGAACTCAAGGTCTAGTTACCTTAGCTTTTTTTGCTCTAGGCTGGTGCTTTACCATTTGAGCCCTAGCTCTACTTTTTGGCTTTCTGGTGGTTAATTAGAGAAAAGAGTCACAGACTTTCTTGCCTGGGCTGGCTTTGGGATCTGAGATCCTCAGTACTTAGGATAATAAGTATGAACCACCAGTGACCAACTTGAAAGTGTTTTAACATGGATACAATTTGACAATTTTCCCCAACTCTTCCACCTAACCTTTAGTATACTGCATCATTTTCTCAAAATTGGCTACCTTCACTCTGTGTTGTCTTCTGACTCTGTTAACATAAGGCATTGCTTCTTCATATTTTGTGGTTCTACCATGGATCACTATGACCAAATTAGAGGATGTTTCCTTGGCCTGGATTCCAAAAGAACACTCTCCAGAGCTCAGTCAACATGCAAGGTCTCGACCATGATGAATGAGAGAGACCTTGAATTTATAAAACCATGAGATACTTCAGAGTTCCATTGCCACAGCACATCACTCCACATAACTTTATTATATAAAGGCCAAGTATGTCTTCTGAATGTATCAACTTTAAATAAATAATAAACTTGACACACAGTCCTATCTCCATTCTGAATATTTGAAAAGAGTTCTCTTGGCTGGGTGCCTAAAAACCTATAAACCTAGCTACTCAAGGGGCTGAAATCTAAGGATTGTGGTTTGCTACCAGCATGGGAAACAGAAGTCCATGGGATTTTTATCTCCAATTAAACCACCAAAAAGCTGGAAGTGGAGCTATGGCTCAAGTGGCAGAGTACCAGCTAAGGGACAATATTCAGGCCCTGAGTTCAAGGCCTAGTACCAACACACATGTATTAGCAACAACAACAAAAAAGAGTTCTCTTATAGAAACACATCTTTAAAAAGAAAAAGACTACATTAAACTTTCCTTGCAGTTTCATGATGCATGAAGATGATAGTCACATGAGCTCACACCATGAAAGGACAAATCTTCTCCTTCCAGAACACATAAAATAGCTTCCTATTGCTGCTTGGTCAAGAGACTACAATCTCAAAGGTCATCTTTGAAGCAGAAAATATCATCTCCCCTAAGACGACTTCCTTCACCTCTATAGGCCAAGTTAAGCAATTCTTTTGGCTTCTGCGATGTCTTACTTATAATCAACCACACGGTGTTGACATTTTGTTTTTGTTTGATTGGTTTTAGTCTGCTTGACTTCCTGATCAAGTTGTGGCCTCCCTCCACATGAGGGTCTATTCTATAATCCTGTATCTATCACCTGGCACCCCATACAGTCAGTTGAAATTTCTTGTACAGTTGGACGAAAGAGTAGAATCAACATTCCAGTATAAAGTCTTATTGTTCAAAACTTTAAGAATTAGAAAGCAAACTCTGGTCCAATAGAAATTTCTTTGACTGATAAGAGACATAGTTTCACAAATTCCTTGGCTTATGACTTCATTGCAGCGTTTGTGGGGTGGGGGAAGTACTTCTATTTCATACACTAGGCACAGCTGGACAGATCTCGATTAAATTCAGACTTTCTGCTTCCCACAGAGAAAGGTAGTCTATCATTCCTGTAGTCCAAAGTGTGTGGTCACCTATGATTTCAATGCTATGAGTTCCTGGTCACAGTGGACAAGAGGGCTGTTACTAGGCAGCACAGCAAATACAAATGTTACCAGCTGTCACTGTACACTTTTCAGCACAAGATAGAAGGCCTAGAGGGTTATTTGAATGTATAGAAGAAGGATACAGAGCTAACTTCCTGCTACGGTGGAAGGAGGTGAGTTGCCAATAACTATTTAAAAGCAGCCAAACAAAAAATGATATAAAGGACCTACCAACTACTTGCTAAAAAGAACAAGTTCCATGCCAATGCCTTACAAAGACCTCTTCACTCTTCCTTTGGCCACCCTATACTCCATTCTCAACAGCCAAAGTAGACTTTTGGTGAAAAATCAATGGTCTTCCCATTTTATTCAAAGGAAAAGCCACAGATCTTAGATGACCCACAATACCCACAGGAACCCTCCCTCATTATATTTATGGAGATTGGGGAACGGAAGCAGTTAGTTGACCCAAGATTTCACTATGTTTCCCAGGTTGGCCTCAAACTTGTGACCTTTCTGCCTCTGCCTTCAGGGTATGAGGATTACAGGCTTATCCTACCATTATCTTTCTAATCTCATTTCCTGAGTCACTTTTTAATAATCCTAGAACATGTCAAGAACAGCCTAGTGGTTCCCATTGCCAGAAATGTTCTTTCCATGCAAACAACCACTCTGAGCTCACCTCTGCTTAAATGCCATCTTCTTAAAGATACCCACCACCTTTCCTGTTTATTGAAGATCTCCATTTACCTATCCTATCGCTTCAGCTCATTCTACTTACCCTTCCTATAACCGTTCTATCATGTGTCTTTATTTTTCATTGTCTATCTTCCTTCACCAGGAAGTAAGCCCCCCCCCCAAAAAAAAAAACCAAAGATCTTTTCTTTTATATTCACTGGGGGTATCAGTTGTGGCTTGTATCAATGCCTAATACAAGCAGACATTCAATAAATACTACTGAGTAAATGAGTATCTCATAAGGATGCCTTCTCTTGACCTTGGTCTTTTCTTGAGTTTTGTACACAGTTGGCATTTATTTTCTAATTACATGATGTAGAGGTGTTTGAAGCTTTGGTGAGAAGTGAACTTGGTCATTCTTCTCATACTTCAATAGCTACGGAGGTAATTTAGTGGTGCTAACATACAAGAGAACCGGATATAGTAGGATATAATAATACATGGATTGCTCCCTGAAAAAATTATAGTAGTTAGAGAATGTTCATTATTATCTGGTGGGATTCAAAGGGCCAGCAGGTCAGAAATCACATCAGAATACCAGGAGGCACAGAGTGGCACAAATCAAATATCAAGTAACTTATCACTAAATTTACTTTTTAATAGTACAGTCAGATTCCCACCTGCTAATATTTCTGCTCAAGAAAAACATCATTTGGAAAAAGAAAGGCTGAGTTTGGCTGAGATGATAGAGTTTACATTCCATTGTCGGCTAGTTCCTAAACCTATGGAATGTGTCGGAACGGGATTCAGGCCATAAAAAAGATGGCAATGCTTTGACTAAATATTGCCTTGGGGGAAGTATATACGAACTTATACGTTATATAATAAGTGTCACACATGCATTGAATATCCATTTAAAACGCCCCTTCTCCATGTGGTAGTGTCTGGCTGTGTTCCGAGCACTTGAGATGCAGAGGAAGGAGAATCATGGGCTTCTAGGCCAGACACTGTCTCAAAACACCACCAAGAGCTAAAAGCCAGTGCCTCACTCCTATAATCCTAGCTACTAGGAAGATTGAAACTTTTAGGATCAACATTTGAAGTCAGCCTGGGCAGAAAAGGTAGGAGATTCTATCTCTAAAATAAAAGCAAAAATCAATGTTGGAGTCATGACCCAAATGGTAGTGCAAGAAACCAAACCATGCAACTTGAGGTCCTGAATTCAAACTCTTGTTACTGGCATGCGTAGATAGATAGATAGATAGATAGAATCCACAGCATCAACAACAAATCAATCCCCTGTCATACTCCATAGTTGCTTTTTGAAGGCACTTGAGTGAAGGAACTCATTCCTGCACACGATTCCAAGATGGGCACCTAACACATGCTCCTCATCACTATTTTAATTCCTTGAACACTCCATAGCACTCCTCAGTGGTGGAAAGTGAGTAGGGAATTTGTGTGACACTGAGTAACAGGTCCACACCATGTTGGTATATACAGAAAAATGAGATACACAGGGAAAAAATCAGCAGGGCTGTGGATTCAGGATCCTGTGCTTGCAGCAGCATCAGCTGATCCAACAGAGGTCCCGCTGGATTGGAATCTCCTCGGTCTCCCTGAATGGACCATCTGTGAATCAACAGATCTGGGTAATCAAAGCAGCTGCTGCTACCAACAGCTGCACACCAGGCTGAGGTCAAGAGCATCAGCAAGGTCTATTGAGATAATGTCAACTCCCCAGCTTCCCCATCCTGCCTGCCCACTTAGCAGGCTGAAAACAGGGCCTGGAAATCTCCTTTAAAGATGTCCAGGGGATGCAAATATAGGTCATGCTTGAAATGCCATCTTTAAATTGCAATTGGCCTACTTAAAAACCTTTTGCAGGCTGGGCACTAGTGGCTCATCCCTATAATCCTAGCTACTCAGGAGGCTGAGATCTGAGGATCATGGTTCAAAGCCAGCCAGGGCAGGAAAGTCCATGAGACACTTATCTCCAATAAACCACTCAGAAAACCAGAAGTGGCGCTGTGGCTCAAATGGCAGAGCACTAGCCTTAAGCTGAAGAGCTGAGGGACAGCTCCCAGACTCAGAGTTCAAGCCCCATGACTGACAAAAAAAAATTAATTAATTAATAATAATAATAATGTCTTTTGCTTGGCAAATACTTTAAACACTGGATTTGTCCTTGGGACTATTAATCTATTCATTCGTACAAGTTGCCTCTCTTGCTTTGAATTCTTCTCCCTTCCTTCCTTCCTACACTTTTTATTTTTCTTGGTCTTACTGGGGATTGAACCCAGGGCACTGCACTTGCTAGGCAATTGCTCTGTCACTTGGAACAGAACTCTAGTCATCCACCCTTCAGGATTTCGGAATTGTGTAGCAGGCAGGTTAACCTCATTTACCATTACTATTGTTGATGATGCTATTGTTAATTTTATGTGATCATTAACTTAAAAGGAAAAGAAAAAAAAATCTGCAACCACATGTCTGTAAGGAATGACTACTTTCATTTCCCAGGTTATTTTATTTAAAGCTGTTGGAGCATCCGAGTCCTGGTCCCTTCATCTGTGTCAGAACACACACCATTGTCACCATCACTCAGGTTAGAGAATGAATGAGAGATGCACGAGGCACCACAGGCCCCAACCTGCCTCCAGCCACTGCCTGTACCCCCTTGGAATGGAAAATAGTTCACACAAGGTGACATGGATGGCCGTCGAGCTGCCTGGACTGAGTGACTCCACTTAACAAGTGTTCAGAATCGTGTTCAGCATGGAGAAATTTACCCTGGCCCTGGACTCTGGCCCCCTGGCATTTGCTCACTTACATTTTTATGCAATTACTATTTCTAAGAACAGAGACCAAAAAAAAAAAAAAAAAAAAAACCCACAGAGCCCCACTGCTCAGTCGTCTTGTCTTGCATGGAAGGTCAGAGAGGGGTCTGCAGACTTTTCCCACAGTCCTATCAGCTGAAGGAGGGATGGAAAAGCCCTCAAGTGCAGGGATCTCACATGGAGCCTGTGCCTCAGTTCCATCCACACTCTCCAAGATGCTCCTGACTTTCTCAGACAGGCAGAAGAGTGGGATGGGTTTCTGGGTTTCCAGTGTTTATCTGCCAAAGGAAAAGGAAAGCTTGCAGAAATTAAGTGATGGGAAACAACCCTAAGCAAAAGGGAGTGTCTGAGAAGAAAAAAGAGGAAAGGCCTCTTAACATTACTACGGGAGGAAGGGAAGGATAAGAAGAAACTTGGTCCAAATTATAGGCATGGAAGTTAAAAGGGAAAAGGGGCCAGGCGCCGGTGGCTCCTGCCTATAATCCTAGCTACTCAGGAGGCTGAGATCTCAGGATCGCGGTTCAAAGCCAGCCCAGGCAGGAAAGTCTGTGAGACTCTTATCTCCAACCAGAAGTGTCAATGTGGCTCAAGTGGTAGAGCGCTCACCTTGAGCTGAAGAGCTGAGGGACAGTGCCCAGGCCCAGAGCCCGAGCCCCACAACCAACCAAAGAAAAAGGGGGAGTGAGGGGAAAGGGCTGGAAAGCAATGCAAGGGTAAGCAAGTTTGGGGTCTACATGACAGGATGGAAAACATTTGGGTGACACCTGAATTCAGGTGTTGAGCTCATCATCGTGGGTCAACTCTATGACAAGAACAAGACATTTACCTTTCTAAACCACCACAACTTCCTGAAGAAAATGGAGACAGTCATTAAGTTTTGCTTTTTAATTAATTCGTGCGCGCGTGTATGTGTGTGTGTGTGTGTGTGTATTGAACTCAGGGCCCAGATGCTGTTTCTTCACTTTTTCACACAAAACTGGTGTTATACCACTTGAGCAAAAGCTCTACTTCTGGAGCTGTTTGAGTCTCACAGACTTTCTCCCTTTCCCCCTCGGGTAGAATTAAGCTTTAAACTTTGATTCTCAGATCTCAGCCTCTTGCTCTGGTGCCTGGTGGGATGGTCATTTCCTGACCAACCGATGTGTGCAGGAGCAGGATAATTGTCATAGGTGCCAGGGACAAACCTTTCGCTTCTGTCTTTTCCCTTCCCTTTTCCTTTCCAATCAGTCCATGAGTAAACAGATGTTGAACCCTTGGTTTAGGGCATGAAATAAAATAAAAATTCAGAGCTTAAAAACCTACGCAGAGCTTTACAAGCATGGATTGAATCTTTCCTTCTTTTCATTTATATATCAGTGTCTAGCCACTTTGAGGGCTTCTGTACTAAAATTAATGCATGCTATCAATTGATTCTGGTAGGTTGATTTTTTTAAGTCTTTTGTGGAAGAGACTCCATTTTCGGCCACTGTCAAAAAAAACTGAACTGATTCCTAAGAAGCAGAGTTGGGCATGAAGAGTTACAGAATAAGTGTATCCAGTGAAGCAGGCTTCTCCTGGGACAGTAAAACTATCTCCTTTGTCCCTATCTAGTGAATAGCCACGCCTCATCAGGGACCTCAAAATCCATGCCAATACTAGGATTATGTGTGTTTCTTTTCTTCTTGAATATGATTTGGGAACAATTTAGCTGCCGATTTCCTTAAGTGCTAGGATCACTCAAGTCCTATTCTGTGCTGTGGATCCATTGCCCAGCATTCAATAGGCATCCTATATATGCTGGTGGAATTGATTTATGGTCCAAAGCAGAAAGCAGAAGAAACCTCTGTCTTCAGTGCTCCACAGTCTAATACATAGTCTTGTCTTTGAGGAGCTTGTACTAGGTTTGGGAGGTCAGGGGAAGGTGGTTTGAGCAAATGGCAAGCTCCCAGGCCCAGTTAGCTAACTGGGCTGAAGGTCTAACCTGACAATGCATTTTATCATGTAATACAGAATACAGTTATATGAAGCTCACAAATAATGGCTTCACCAGGACTTGCTCACAGACCTCCCTTTGGAACTGAAAAGAGAGAGAAATCTTTTTTAACTTTTTTTAAACTTTGGTTCAGTACAAGAAACATTAATGGAACTTGGAAAATGGAGGTGCTGAGTGGAGTTGGAAGAAACGGGGTAGAATGATGAAAGGGATGATATTGATCAAGATGGATTGAACTCGTAAACTGACATGTGGAATTTGAAACCCCTTTGTATAACCACTTAAAGATATAATCAATCAATCAATCAATAAGTATCTATACAAGGATAAAACATTAATTAAGCAACTACTTTGTATCTGGAACAGTCACACAGATACAAAGAAGATATAAAAAAGGGACCTTCCTTTTATATTCAAGTCATACTGTTGAACCTTCCAAAGAGTTATCTGCCATGGTGGCCAGAAGTTCACCATTTAAAAATCTCTGTGACTGACCCAGCAATCCCACTTTTGGGCATCTACCCAAATGTTTACAAACAAGACCACACTAAAGCTACCATCACAACAATGTTTAATGCAGCATTATTTACCATAGCTAAGATATGGAACCAACCCAGATGCCCCTCAGTAGATGAATGGATCAAGAAAATGTGGTATATATACACAATGGAATTCTATGCCTCCATCAGAAAGAATGACATTTCCCCATTTGTTAGGAAATGGAAAGGCTTGGAAAAAATTATATTCAGTGAAGTAAGCCAGGCCCAAAGAAACATAGGTCCCATGGTTTCCCTTATTTGCAATATCTAGTATATGTATGAGTCAAGCGGAAAAGGTCAGATAATGTGATGTTAGGAAAACGAACCCTTAAATATGTATTTTAATGTTTTTGTTTCTTTCATGCATGTGTTTCTAACGCATTTATAAGATTATTTCTTTGTTGCTTTGTATGTCCCTCCCCCACAGTGTAACCCCCGCTTTCACTATATTTGATGTCAGTATAACATGTGGAGGGGATGGGGACAAACAAGTCGTTTAAGGATTCAGGTGGACCTGTTGCAACAATGAGAAGTACAAGATGTCATGTCAAAACCAGCTTTACAATGTCGGTGTGGGGGGGGGGGTATGATTCGGTTGGGGGGAGGGGGGAGGCTGGGAAGGGAGATGAAGGGTAAACAAAGGAGGAGGCTGCAATGCTTGGTAAGAAATGTATGCATTATCCTGCCCATGTAATTGTAACCCCTCTGTACAGTATGTTCTCAAATAAAATAAAACTTAAAAAAAAATCTCTGTGACTATAGAGCACCTATCTTATACCCACAAATCATTATGCTATCAAGTCATAGTATTAACTTCCAAACTACTCAGCAATTTTTTTTTTTCCTCATGAAACTCCAATCTGAACATTTCTAGAACAATCATGATGGCTGAGCTACCAGGCTGCATTGCCAAATCCTATCTTGCCTTTGATGAATTCTCCCCTGAAGACAGATAATAAAGAAGGACTTGATAGCACCATGTCAAAGGAGGAATAAAGTGGATGAGTGTACTCACCAAGGTACCCACAGAGCACCTGGGACTGTCTGGTGCACAAGCTGCCCACAGAGCCAGAAGGTGTTGTAACAACTGGGCAGACAGCTAGGAGTTTTAAAAAGCACAGTCATTAGCTATTTTACTGAAGAGAGGCCTGGCACAGAACTATACAAAGATTCAAAGTTGAAGAGAGACTCATGAATGTCCTTATCATCCACCCCCTCCCCCGGAATATAAAATCCCTGCTATCCAAATCAGGAGGCTCAACACTCAGAATCCATGGAGGGGGCTGAGCCCACATCTCCTGGCAGTCAGACTCCCAAATTCAGTTTCTCCTTCCACATGCTCTGTCACTAAAGTCATAGTGTACAACTTACATCCTCAAATGGGGAAATAAATATCTTAGAATGTACTAAAGATGAATTGGAATCCTTTGACAAGACAGCCTACTGGTTAAGGAAAAAAAAATACTGAGTTCTCATTTGGCTGGCCTGGATTTCAGTTCTTGAAACCACCTGTCAGCGTTTGTAAACTGCATTATGAAAACTCTCTCTTGAATGAGTCAAAAACACAAACTGTATTGGTTTGGAGCTGCTTTGCTACAGTTTCAAGAGCTAGAGCTCTTTAAAATCCATTCATTTAATTTATCTTCTGCCCAAGAGTAAGACTATCCAGAAATCTTGGATTTCATTTTCTTTAAAGTAACAGCAAGCAATTTTGACATTGCTTACCTTACTCTCAGAGAAGAAAACATACTACAAAAATATAACCTGGGTCAGGCATTCAGTTACTCAGGAGGCTGAGATCTGAGAATTGCAAAAAAAGTCTGAGACTCATCTTTACTTAACCAGCAAAAAGCCAGAAATAGAGAAATGACACAAATGGTAGAGCACCAGCCTTAAGCAAAAAAAGCCAAATGAATACTTGAGGGCCTTGAACTTGAATTAAAGCCCCAGTACCAGCACAAATTAAGTAAGTTAGTAAATACATAAATAAATAGTCTAAGGGATTTCTGAATATTTAAAGGCCTTAGTATCTTCGGAAGGATTATCATACATGTGGACATTAAATCACTGATCTTCCTTGAATTTGGGAATCTGAATTTACTCAAACCTCTGTATCTACAAGATGAAACACAGTTTATCCATAATCAAACTAAAGTGTTATATTTAAAAGGTGGTAGATGAATACAATCATATTTCTTATCTGACAGTGGTGATAAAAATGAGCACTGACTACATCCCGAGCCCGGCATGATACAATTCTTTCCTAGCTCCTTGCATACATTTTGAATCTAGCACAAGTTCTATTTTACCCAGAAGTAACATTGCCACCATTCAGACCTGAATAAACCTTCTCAATTTTTTTGGGGGGGGGAGGGGGTCAGCCATAAGGCTTGAACTCTTGGCCTGGGCGCTGTCCCTCAGCTTTTCAGCTCAAGGCTAGCACTCTACCACTTGAGCCACAGCGACACTTCTGGTTTTCTAATGGTGTATTGGAGATAAGAGTTTCGTGGACTTTCCTGCCCAGGCTGGCTTTGAACCTCGATCCTCAGATCTCAGCCTCCTGAGTAGTAAGATTACAACCATGAGCTATCAGCGCCCGGCTTCCAAATTTTTTTGCCAGACTTTTGCCTATTACCATTCAATTTTAAAAATGGATAACAGCTTTCCCCATATCCTGTAACTTACCATCTTCAACATTCAACCTACTAACAAAATCCCAGTAATATAGTCCCACACATGTGTGGATTATACCTTCTAGAAAGAACATTATACACTTTCTAGACAGAATTATTTTTGTACCAATACTGGGGCTTGAACTCAGAGCCTAGGTGCTCTGTCCCTTAGCATTTTTTTTTAAATATAAGTTTCCTTTAATTTTGACATTGAAACAGCAGAATGAATTGGTTTGTGGCTGAAACATCCTTTTTCCTCCCCCCGCCCCCCCACGGGGCAGAAACCTGGAGCACCCATCTATTGAAGGAACAAACTTAGAAAGTCTGAGCCAGCTGCCCCACCCCCCAACCTGGACAAAGCCAAAGACAGGCTTAAGGGCAGGAGGAAGGACACAATCAAATACCGGCTGGTGATTTCCAGTAAGGTACAATTCTCAAAGTTGCTGTAGTTACAGAAAGTGGTAGCATTCACATTTAAAAAAAAAGAAGAAGAAGAAGAAAGTCACAAACAGTAGCTCTCCAGCCCCTCCTCTGATGTGAATTCATAACAAGCCATTTGTCACTCTGAATGATGTCTCAGAAGGGTCTCAGGGGAGTGGGCTCTTTTCACATAGTCTGGTTTCAGGAACCAGGTTCGCCTAATGGTGGTAGAGGTTATTTATTCATTCTGATGCATCATTTCCTAAAAATTCATTTCCAACACCTTTACCAACAGTGGCTTACATAAAATCTGCACAGAAATGTCTCAAGTGATCCTCCAGCCCCTACAAGGTGTATCAAGATTTAAACACGCCCAACCCATTGTCCCTTAGCTTTTACATCTATACATCTGGCTTTTTTGGCAGTTAATTGGAGATGAGTCTCATAGACTTCCCCTCCCAGGTTGGTTTTGAACTGAGATCCTCACATCTCAGCCTGTTAAATAGATAGGACTATAGGCCTGAGCCACTGGCACTGGCTGGAATGTTCTTTAATTGAGATATATGCTCTGCATGGACAATGTGGCATGGAAGCCAGAGGCCCAGTATCAGTGTTTCCATGAGCAGAGTAGCTGTCAAGATTGTCTCCATATGTTGATTCCTGTTCCCATTAGCTCCCATATGTTGCCTCCAATAAGCATCCATACTGTTTATTTTTAGAGCTTTCACTACAGTCTGCTATAAGAGAAAACTCTCTCTCTCTCAAAAACTAATCACAAAAGGCAGGAAGCTACACTGGGTAAAAACTGTTTATCACAAGATTTATAAGTCAAACAAAGTCTTCTCATTCATATCTGACCTTTAAAAAAAGATGTTGAAATTTATCCTGAATCAAATCTCAAAGAATGTAACTAGAGTCAGAGAATGCAGAGTGAGTTGCTTGGTTCACAATGCTGTTTCTCTCAACTATGGCTCAATGCACTTCTTGGGGGTGGAAGGGAACGGAGTGGGGGGGGGGGGGTGGATTTAAGTCCTTTTCCTGGGAAACAGCACCTTCTTCAGGCCAGTGTATGTTGTGGTACACTCTATGATCCAGCAATTGCATTCCTGGGCATTTATTCAAAAGATTACAGACCTGGTTATAGTAAAGCCACCAGCACAACCATGTTTATTGCAGCACTATTCACCATAGCCAAGGTATGGAATCAGCCCAGATGCCCCTCAATGGATGAATGAATCAAGAAAAAGTGGTATATGTACACAATGGAATTTTACTCATCCATTAGAAAAAATGATATTGTACTTTTTGTAAAGAGATAGAAAGACTTAAAAATTACATTAAGTGAAGTAAGTCAGACCCAGAGAGACAGAGGATCCATGTTTTACCCTATATGTGGAAGCTAGAGTTATCTTATAGACTTACATTGGGTGGAATGAAGTGTACACAAACACATTAACCAAAGTATGGTATATTCAAGGGAAAATTAACTGTAATCTCTTAGAAAAGCAAAGTCAAGGTTCAACAAAATAAACACCAGGAAATGGGTACTTGAAAGGGGTAGGATGGGTCAAGGGGAAAGGGAAGGATAAATAAAGAGGAGAAATGGAGAGAATGCAATCAAGAATTCAGTGTGTATCCTACAAAATTAAGAGTGAGGGAAGGGATGGGTAGAGGAGGGATGTATAAGAATTTTGAAAGGGGTGACTATGGGTCATACAGTTCATGAGACAGAAATAGTGCTATAATTAAAAATTATGCATAAGTGATTTCTTTTCCTTGTTCTTCTTTTTTCAAATTTTTAAAATTATTATAAAGCTGATATACAGAGGGGTTACAGTTACATAAGTCAGGTAAAGAGTAATTTTTTTTGGACAATGAGGTGACTTCTAATATAATTAAACAACTATAATGTGAACCCTAAAAGTACCAGGTTTTATTTTTTAAACTGTAATGACACAGTTAAGAAACAAACCAATTACAACCAATGAGGTTATTTTTCTTGACCCACTGGTTGGATTGCTTTTGGTCAAGTGAAGTTTTGTATAAAATGGTTGATGATGCCAAGCACCTATAGTTCACACTTATAATTCTAGTTCTTCAGGAGGCTGCGTTCTGAGGATTGTGGTTTGAAGCCAGCCCAGGTAGGAACGTCCAGACAGGAAGGTCCATGAGAATCTTATCTCCAGTTAACTACCAAAAGGAAAGGGAGCTGTGTCTCAAAGAGTAGAGCACTACCATTATGCATAAAAGCTCAAGAACAGTGCCAGGCCCTGAGCTCAAGCCCCAGGACCAGCACTGAAAAAGAGGGGAAAAAAAGAAAGGTTATAGAAATTATAAGTCACAAAGATCTGGATCAGTGGTTCTCAAACTTTACCATACAAAAGAATTTCTTCCCAAACCTTTGTCTCCACCATTATCTAGATTTTTCTTTTAAGGTGGGCTCTAGAAACCTTGCACCTGTCTAAGAATGTCATATGATCCTCACACAGGTGATTTTTTTAAAAATCTAGAAACAATGAATAATGTTTACTGCCATTAAAAATTCTCAATAAGATTCGGGTCAAATTAGCTCCTAACCCAATCTTCCCTACCTCTTCACACAGACATGTAATTTACTGCTCTTGTGACTATAACTCTATAAATGAATACTGTCATTTTCTCCCAATGGGGAATTATAATGAATTTCTACTCTTTTTAGAGAATTACCATAACTGCTATTGAGAAGGGAAAACTGGTCCAAATATATAATGATCTAGGATCAGCTTGCCTTAAGACCTTTCTAGAATCTGAGTGCTTGGACAAAGAATTTATGAAACTAGATGTAATTTTATGCATACTATTCATTACTGATGGTGATACTTTTCTGACAGTGAAATTCTTTTGAAATGTTTCTAACACAAACTATCACACATCACCTCAATCCATAGAGAAGAAAAGTACAAGGTTAGTAGGAATAAAAAGTAGCAATTCATGGATCTAATCAGTGACAAGTCATTTAACAATCTAAGGCTTAATAGTACAAAGAGCTTCAAATGAGTGACCGAAGGACTTAATCAAACCAATGTGACTTAAAACACAATGAGTCAAGATGTCTCAGGTGGAAACAAAAGGCAGCAAACTAGTATTATGGAACTTAAAAGACATCTCTAAAGGTGAGACCATATAGCACCTCAGGCAATAGCTATTATTCAACTTTGGCTCTGTCTGGCCACTTCCAGGCAAAAGTTAGGATTTCACAAGGCCTTTCCTTTCTCTGTCTCTGTCCTTAACCTGCAGAGCCTGAATGCTAAAATGTGCCTGAATATAAAAGATTGGATAACAGAAAGCCTTTGGCCTAGCTCCTTGGTGGTCTAGTGGTGAGGAATCAGAAAATCCTAAGAGTTTTCCAAAGGGATAGTTCCTTCAGCAAATCTCCCTCTTCTGCGTTTAAACAAATGTCCTCTGTCTGTGATGAGTTCGTTTCCCTTCTAAAGTAGAACCAGAAAAATTAGTCACCTTTTTTTATGACTTTCTGAGCCAGCAGCTTAGCAACAAAAGTTCATTATAAAAGAACAGAAATTATTCTAGTGGTGTTGCTCTAATGTCAGAGCAGAAGTGAATAAAAAGGCAAGCCTGTGGACAAGGAAATAGTCATATAAACAAAAGAGCCCCCCCAAATGGAAGGAATCTGGAGTAGACAGAATAATCTGTTATAATCTTAGTCTATGCAGCACACATGAACAAATACCAAAGACACTGAAATGAATTCCAAACTTAAAAATTAAATGGTATTTCTCAGAATGTGCCTTCCCATTTTTGTTTTGAGAATAATAAATATTATGATGTTCCTAAAAATCCATACGAACTTCTTTTTCAGGTAGGAAGATTTGCAAAGAGTTCTTGACTTGTATCTTTCTCAGAACTTAACTCTGCATTCTTGTTCAGAAGATGAAGTAACAAATAAGGATCTTAAAACAGCCTAAAGTTATGAATGAATGGTTATCTGTAAACTAGCTTGTCAAGAGAGATGTGGTATTTGTCAGTGTGCTGTGGGTTAGAGAGAAAGCCAGACGAACAGAGCCAAGATCTAAATCACAGCACTTTCCTTTTCCTTTCATGAGCCTGGAAAGATGCTACAGAATTCTCTGAAACAAACAACTCCACAAGGCCACTCCTATTCTCAAATAGCTGCTCTGTGACATTTTTCAAAAAAAAATGTCATGTCTCTTCTCTAGGAATAACCTGCCTCTCAGTTACCAACCCAAAAGGGGCCAGGAAGGCCGCGGGGCAATAGGGACACTCTCTCCCTGGGAACTGAGATGTGTGGAACCGGCTAGTATGAGAGAAACCAGCTGCCTGCGGAGGGTTGGCAATGCATTCAAACTATTTTCAGAAGGTTTGGGCTTCACAACATCCAGAAAGCATTTTCCATCTGCCTTCAGTTTCTCAAGTCACTGTGGTTAAAGGAACATCTCAGCCAAACATTTCCAACTTATCAGGCATAACAAATGCAAGTGCTCATTTGAACAAATGAAGGGATGGTCCCAGTCCACACAGGATGGTTTTCTCAGCACCACAAAACTTTCCCTTCCTCTAAAGGACACCAAGTCTACTACCTCTTAGGCCAACGTTTTCTGATAGCAGTAAAATGTCCATAGGTTGTCCCAGGAAAACCCAGACTCTAAGAACTCACTGAGAGTGACTACCTTCCAGTGCTAACAGTGAACCAAGACCTTAGGATGGCTGCTTCACTCTGCTGTCAACACTCAGGTTTTCATTTCCTCTCCTCAAATCCTTAAGTGTGTTTCCTGAACTGTCTGGCTCTTCCTCTCCTGGAACTTCCTCGTCATAGGTAAAGCCTGACAGCTCACTGCACCAAAGGTGAAGTTAACTGGAATCTACACAGCTTCTAGATAGGGCTTATCCTTGGATCCAAATGTCCTGATTCCTTCAAAACAGGGACTCCAATCTGGGCCCTTGTGGCTCAAGCCTTTAATCCTAACTACTCAAGACACAGAGATCTAAGGATCTATTTGAAACAAGCCTGGGCAGAAAAGTCCCTGTGAGACTCTTATCTCCAATGAACCACTCAGAAACAAGAAGTAGAGCTGTGGTTCAAAGTGGTAGAGTGCTAGCTTTGAACAAAAACAGCTCAGGGACAGTGTCTAGACCCTAAGTTCAAGCCCTACAAAAGAAAAAAAAATTACAAAAACTAACTAAAACAGAGACCCTGGCTGGGAATGTGACTCAGTGGAAGAGTGCTTGCCTAGCATGTATAAAGCCCTGGGTTTGATTCCTCAGTACCACATACACAGGAAAGGCCAGAAGTGGTACTGTGGCTCAAGCGGTAGAATGTTAGCCTTGAGCAAGAAAAGCTCAGGGACAGAGCCCAGGCTGTGAGTTCAAGCCCCAGGCCAGGCAAAACAAAATAAAAAAACAAAACAAGACAAAAAAACAGAGACACCCCCACACACACCGGGAGGGAGGGGGAGAGATGAGGGCCAGGGAATCTGTGAAGAGGGCTGGGAACAGGCCCACAAATGTCAGAAGCATTTGCTAGAATGCTTCTTCATTTTCTTATCTTTACAAATGAAGAAACTGAGGCCTAGTCATATGAAGGGGCCTCCACCCTGGCTACAAAGCCAATAACAACAGAGCCAAGACCTGATATCAGTGGGACAATTCTGGTAACTTGTGTTGAGAAAGCCAAGCTGCTAACCAAACCCAACCACTTCTTAACAGATGCCAAAGGCCTGTAAAAGGACTTCCTGTTATCCATGTTACCATTTCCCTTCCAGCCTCTGAGATATTTTAGGTGTCATTGCCTTTTGGGGTGCGATTTATATGATTCCAAAGTCCTTATTCATTGCACAAAACCATCCTGCCTCCCCAAATTACTCTCTGAAAAAGACAAGGGAAGTGCTTTTCATGAACATTTGTGAAGAAGAAAACAAGACAAACAAACAACAGCAACAAAAACTGGGGGAGGAAAAATACCAAAAGCAGAAACAGGTATGTTGGTTCACTCTTATCATCCCAGCTACCCAGGAGATGGAGGTTAAAAGAACCGGAGTTCAAGGCCAGCCCAGGCAAAGTTAGTAGGACTCTATCTCAAAAACAAAAATATAAACCAAAAGAGTTTGAGTATAGCTCAAGTGTTTAACTGTTTACCCAGCATTAAAAAGATCCTAGGTTCAATATTCAACATTGCAAATATTTAAAAACTACAACCAGAGTCCTGATAAATCTCAATTTTTATATCAAGCATAGATAGATATAAAAGTTGAGTATGTTGGGAACAAGAAAAAAGATCCAAGCTTTGTGCAGGACTTCCATAGTACCTATCAGGTACATTTGCTGTGCCATTACAATGAGCAGATCATGCCTGCATCTCCTTGTGGGGACACTTAGAACCCACTGAACCTTTGGGTGGTTCAGTCCTATTCTATAGAGAATGTTCATTCACTTGTCAAACATGGACTGAGCAAAGACAAAGTATATTTTGTAGAACTATAGAGAAGTTAGACTTGATGCTTGCTCTAAGGATATTTATACACCAAGGAAGAAGGCAGCCCAGAATACAATAACACAAGAAAGAGGCAAAGACACACATCAAGATAGTAAGAGTTTAGAGGAAAATCTAATTAAATATGACTACAAAAATTGAGCCTCCATTCAAAACCCAGAAGTGGAGCTATGGCTCAAATGGTAGAGCACTAGCCTTGAGCACAAAGAGGCTAAGGGACAGTGCCCAAGCCCTGAGTTCAAGCCCCACAACTGACAAAAGAAAGACAGAAAGAAGGAAAGAAAGAAAGAGGGAGGGTAGGAGGGAAGGAAAGGAGGGAGGGAAGGAGGGAGGGAAGGAGGAAGGAAAGAAGGAAGGAAAGAAGGAAGGAAGGAAGGAAGGAAGGAAGGAAGGAAGGAAGGAAGGAAGGAAGGAAGGAAGGAAGGAAGGAAGGAAGGAAGGAAGGGAAAGAAAGAAAATTGGAGTCACTCAAGGAGGTGGTTTCTTTCTAAGTCTAGAAGAATGTTGAAAGCACCCAGGCCCAGAGTTCAAGCCTCATGACTGGCAAAAATAAAAGAAAAGGATTTATCACCCACTAAAAGAAACAGAAGAAACAAAGGCTCCACCTTATACAAATAAATGTCCCATTTGGGTGAAGGCCAAGATGAAGTGGCAAGAATATGGCTTTCACAAAATGCTGAAATAAATATGGGGGGGGGGTAACAATGCTCAATGGGAAATAGTCTCATGTAACTGTAAACCCTCTGTACAGTATCTTTACAATAAAAATACAAAAAAGGGAAAAGAATATGTCTTTCAGGTAGGAATTTAATAAAATGAGGAACTACATGAGAGAGAAGACTCAGACTTTGAAAGGTTTTAGATGTTATCCAAGAAAGTTCAACCTCAGACTACTAAATCTCAAGGTCTTCTTATATGGTAGATTTCCAGTTTTGCCATTCTCCATGCCCTGCCCATGAGAGGCAAAAGCCACCTAGAGAATCCTGAGCAAGGGAACCAGACCTATTGAGTAGAACATGCAAAGAACAGAATGAGATCCCAAGACCTCCTCGGCTCCTGGGAATGGCCCCTAAGGCATCACTCTGAATTATGTTTCAATTTCTCTTAACCGCAGGTCCTCTTTTATGATCTAGTGGGATGTGGGAGTCAACTAGAGTGATAGTGTTTCTTTAGTGGTACCTGTCACGGATCCTTCACAATCCCAGGAAGCAGGTGCCCCAGGAAAGAAACTGTAGCCCTTTACACTAACAGCCTGCCATCTTGCACAAATGTAGGAGTGTAACCCACAGGGCCATGCTTAAGTATTTGCCCAACAAAAAGCTGGTCATTCAGCCAAGGTAAAAGGCCAGAAGACAACAGAGATTGTGAGGCAGATTGAAGGTATGTGTATGTAAGGTCAAGGCCATCCAGCCAAGGCAGAGAGCAATGTGGAGGAAAAAGCTGTGGAGCCAAACACTCACTCTGGCTATGAGAGGCTAAAAAAGAAACAAAACAACCACCTACCCAAAGCAGCTGATGATTACAGCAAGATGCAGATGTCTTCTAAACGAATGGCAGAAGCAAACCTTTCAGTCTAAACAAACCCATCAAAGAATCCCCAACGTGTTATTAAATGTAAAATAAAATACCTGCAGAATACTGAATTCCAATGTGAAAAAACTATCTTTGTTTTTTAAAATTGTTTTAAGTGCACCATATGTTTTCAAAATGACAATGGAAACATTTGTTTATCTCAGGCAGAGCCACATTTCATCAAGCTGCCGGGAATCTGGGAAGTGGAATACACCCTTAAGCAGAAGACCTGCCTAAGCAGAGCCAGCACATATGGTAAACTGAAATCCTCTCTCCAGGATCCCGCCAGGATGGGAAATGCACCAAGACAGCTGAAAGGGCTACCTTCAGAGAGTCATGCTTGCTGTCCTTAACCTACAGTGGCAGGGGGGAAGCAGTTCAATTGCAGTGAAGGTCAGGTTCTCCATTCTATTTGTCAGAGCTTTCTAAGAGAGGCAGCCCAAAGTGTGTTGTAATCTCTGGGTGAAGGCCTAGCAGTGTGTGACCTTCTTGATTCTCACCCAGATTTGATGTGGGTTCAACAGTGAGTCATGAGTTCTTCATTCCCATCTCTGTTTCCTCTAGGAACACGGATCTGTCATCCTTTCATATCTTTATAGGGAAGCTGATGGAGGAGGTTACATCAGTGGGTCTGCACCAGGGAGAAGTCACTATTCACGAGGTGCAGCGCCTGTGTGTGGTGCTGGATCACTGGGGGACACAGGAAGCTCCACCCTCTTTCAGCTGGAGTCTCTTCAGGAGACAGATGAGGCTGATGGGCTTCACTTGGCAGCAAGCACTAACTGGTTCAGTTTGAAGCTATATATTTCCTTTGAGGGTTTCCCTCTAGTATGAAAAGCAAAAAATAAAAAATAAAAAAGGGAGATCCTGAAGGGAGAGAATGTGGCCAAAGTAAATGTGACCACAACTAGGCACTAGAGGTAGGATGAGCTCCGAGGTAATAGAGAGATTGGTCTGTTGTATATGAAAACTCAATCATTTTAGAAGTCAACTAACTCTGTTTTTGATATCTCTTTTCCACATTTACTGTTTCTGTCTATGCCCTTTCTATTTCTTACACTCTCACAAAGCTATCATCTATTTTTAAGCTACAAAATAAAAATTGTACAGAAAGCACTACTATTGCATCCTACTCATATTTCTTTCCATTTGGAAACTGGTCCAATAGACCAGCAATTTGTATGCAGAAAGCCATATTCATGAATAGAATACTAAGGCACGTTTCTCAAACCATAATGTCATTGCTAGTCATTTGAAACCCCACAAATTCACTTGGAAAATCATAGAGGAAATACAAAAGGAGATTGCAGTGATAATTATCATTGTATGGTATTAAATGTTTAGCATTCGTGTGAAAGTTATAAGGAAAACCTCATGGTGATTTTCCAGGCTGTATATTTAATCTATCTCATTTGATATGATAGAATAAACCAACGTAACTATTCACTATCTTTGCCTGCCTAGATTAGGGATTCCACTCTTTATTAATTCACACTGCTTATTTTATTTTACTTGAAAGGAAAATCCAAGATAATTCTTCATTTCCTTTTCCTGTATGCTGGCTAATATCACTGCTGCTGACTGAAGCCCCTAATGAAAGGGCCAACATCATTAACTGACACTAACTGAATGAAAAATTCATTAAGGTCACAAGAATAGTCTATATAGACCATACTAAATCATCCATACTATATTTAAAGAATTGAACTTTCTGATTATCCTCCTAACATTTTCATTCTAATATCATTTGACCATAAAGATATTTAAATCTTTATTAGATATTAAATCTAAATTTAAATATTTAAATATCTTAAAATGACACTGCTAAGAGATTTCATCTACCCAAGATAACTACCAAGATACCAGCACTCTTCACAAGGGGCATTATTGACATTTGGGGTTGGATAATTCTTTGGTAAAATTGGTACATGGGAAGGAGGAGGGCTATTCTAAACACACCTAAAATGGATAGAAACATTCCTGGCTTCCACCCAAAGAAGGCCAGTAGAATCATTCCCCTTCTAGTCCTAATAGCCAAAAATGTTTGCCGACCCTGTCAACTGTCCTAGTGGAGGTGATGGGGTGGGGTAAAAGGGAGGAAAGTATAGCATAAACTCACTGTAATTAGAACTACACTACATGCCAACTGTGTTGTAGAGAAAAGGGGTGAGGAACACAAGTATGGTGGAATACACCTGTAATCCCAGTACTCAGGAGATGGAGGCAGTCTGAACATACACAATGAGAAAGATCTAAAAAAGAAAAATCAAGATTGGGGATGTGACCCAGTATTAGCATTGTTTGCCTAGAATATGCAAGGCTCTGGGTTCAATCCCTAGCACTGCCAAGGAGAAGAATGAAAACATTTTTTAACTGTCCTCAGCTTTATAGGCTTTAAATTTCAATTATTTAGATTCTTCCTATAAAGTTGTTCTCTCTGAATTTCTAAAACCTTGTGCAGTTTAAGTCAATGTGTCTTGAAATTCAACTGTTCAAAGTCCACTAATTCCCATTGGGCAAACTATTGGGAAACATCACTAGAACTCCACTTTGAGCCTTAAACTAACAGCATGTGAAAAGATCAATATGAATAAATTCAAAACTAATCAGACCCCCTCTTTAAATGTTGACACAGTATTATTTATATCCCATAAATACATTCTTGACTAAAATTCATACTAGGAGCTTGGCACCTGGCCAGTTCTATTCATATTTACAGTATTTATATAGCACATTTGGCCAAGGATAATATTTAAGACAAAATATGCCTGAGGGCATATACAATATCTCTATACTTTTATTTTTAAATCTCCACATTGCTAAAAATATTTAGTCTGAACTTTATAAAATGTCCCCAGAAAGGGCTATCAGCAATTGGTAATGATATATAGCTCATTGAGTATAATTAGAGCATATTTGTAATACTTGAGCTAAAGCCACTCCCTGAACACTAATAAGTTGGTGGTTTAAAAAAAAATGAACCACTGATCTTTCCCATGCCTTCATCTCTGGAGCTTATGACCCTGGCCTAATTCACTGTAAGAAATGACAAGGCATGCAAGCTACTTCCCTGTACCCAAATCGGTGAGTCCTGAGTTCAAAGTTAGGCAGTCTCTCATAAGGGTTAATAACAATAGAAATCCAGGTTGCACTTTCAATTTGCTTTCAAAAATATGGTGGGGTGAATTTGTTTTTCTTCCCCTCACCCCTTATTTTGAAAGAGTCCACTAAATTCCAGTACAATTAGAAAGTGCTGAGAAATCAGTTAGCCTAGTTTCTATAAACTTCTGCATAGTCTTTACATTGTTGTATGGAATCTACTATTAATAAAGCTCTCTGTTCCCAAGCTTCCACACTAAACACTGGCTTCCTGGAGTGCCTATCAACAACTGAGTGTATATATTTTTATTCTAGGCTTATCAGAGGTTTTAATTTACTCTGATCCACACTCTGATCTTAGATGCCATCCTTTGAAATCTTACTAATAGTGTGGGGAAGTTTTCCAATTTGTTCATAATACCAATGCCAGGTCTCAGCTTATCTTCCTCTTTCAAACTGAGAATGAGGAATGAATGCCTTTGAGAGTGATTTTCTCCTTCCTATACAATAATGAGATCAGACCTCCCTGTGTTGCCAACACCCTGGCAATCTACTTGATCTTTTGCACGCAACCATTAAAGGATGCTATTCAGGTCCTGCATAACATACCTGCCTGTCTGTCCAAATATCAACAGAACCCATGCGCACGCTAGAGAAAGCCAAGTGATTCAACTCTCCTTGTTCAGCCTCAATGGTTTTGGCCTAATTACAATGAGCTTCTTTCCTAATATTTCCTTGGCTCTAGTCCACATAGAAAACTTGACTTCTGGAAGAGCGGTGGAGAATAACTGGGTGGGAGTGCACTTAACCAAGGACTATTCTGAATAATGCCATAATTACAGTGATAAAATCATCCTTCTGGCCAGGATTCCGTACATCCACAGTGCCATTGGACAAAAAGAAGAGACAATACAGCAAAAGAAAGGTGGCCAGAAAAACTGGGGTTAGTTAGGCACATGGGCCCACATTCCTCGGCCATCAGGCACAAGACATGGCAAGTCACATAGCTACGACTTGTCAAACTAAAAATAAATATTAAAAAAGAAAAGCACCACCCTGCAATTAAAACCTCTAGGCTAAAATTACCAAGATGGCTGTATTATCTATTTAGGTAAGTCACAGAGACTTCACAAAAGCAGCCAGCAAGTATATAGGGCATGGGAAGGGGAGGAGAGAAACAGGCAGCCAATGAAAAGTTTAAGACATAGGACTTGGAATACACAACTGTTGAAGCAGATTTTATTTTTTTTTCTTTTAGTTCTTCCTGGTATTTAACCCTCTCAGGTATTACTGGATACTGCTGCTGCCGATTCTTTTATTATTATTATTAAGAACTGTGAAATAATTCTACACTGTCCATCTTCCTTCGCCCTCCCTCTCCTTAAAAGAACTCCACAATAAATCATTTCACTCCCATGGCTACTGTAAGGCCAGCTGGTTTTTGAGGACACAGACTCAGGAGCCAGAAACAACAACAATGACAATAACCATAATTTAAAAATCAGCTGTCTTTCCTCTTTCACATATAAGAAGGTACTGAGGTCCCGGCAGAAAGTTAAGGAAGGGATAGAAATGCAAACTCAAAGTTGAAAAGGATGAATAACATAGTGGAAGGGAGAGGGGAGATCGTTGTTTTTTTTTTTTTTTAAAGAAGGCAGCTTTAGGTGGATTCTAAGAAGTATAACTTGAAGTAATGAAACCTTAAACTTGGTCAGCACGGAGGTTGTAATGGAGATGATGTTAAAGGGGGAAAGTGGTTATAAGAGCTTGCCTTGGGGGAACATAATCACCTACCAAGGCAACAGATATACCCAGGATTGATTTTTTTTTCCTCCAGCGGGGGACTCCAACCAGGCTTTGATGGGCTGTGATGCTGATGCCTTTAGGGGGTGAGAGACAATAGGGAAGGTTTGGGGAATCCAGCTGATAGGTCTGCAAGAGAAAGGGGGCCTTTTGGAGAAACTGGTTTGGGATTACTTTTTAACCCTTTATGCAGCAGTTCAATGCACCTCGAGAGAAAGAGGCAAAGAAAACCAGGGACCTAAGATTTCCTACTTTAACTGCCCTTGGGTTTTAATACAGGAGGACAGACTGCAAGTTGCATAAGACTGTCAGGGAAGAGTCAATGCGGGGACCGGGGTGGAGCGGGGGGGGGGGGGGGGGGGGGGCACCTTTCAAAGGACTGGAGGTTGGGGGAAGGGAGATGGAAAAAAAAAAGAAAAGAAAAAGTGGGCTTTTTCAAAGGCTGGCAGTCTCCAGCACATGACTGGAAAAGAAGTGGATGGGGAGGACTGGGAAAGGAGTGAACTGGGACCAGGAGAGGGAAGGGTGACCCCACCCCACCCTACCCCCCCCAGCGTGCGCGCGCATACACACACACACACACACACACACACACACACACACCTTCCTCACGGTTCTGAGAGTTTCCACCGGCTAGCCCCCGGGGGTGGTAGTGATAAACGGTACTTACTTTCCGAGGGAAAGTAGGAGGGCGGCATGTCTATTTTGTACACCTCCTTGGCGTAGTACTCCTCCTCGCTCCTCTCGCGCTCGCAGGCGGCTGCCCTCCGGCTGGCCTTCTCCTGGAGCAAGTCCCTGGTACTGTTGTAGATGGAAATCACCTCCGGGGGAACCTCCTCGGGCTCGGGATAGTCTTCCGGAGGGCTGGTGAGCTTCAGCTTGCTCAGGATCTGCCCGCGGATCGCCTCGATCCTCTTACGCATGAATTGGTCCATATCGAGTGTGCTGCAGGTAGACAGGCTGAGCGCCACCGTGACCAGATGCAGCAGCAGAAAAGCGCTCAGCACACAGTAATGCATGGTTTTGGGGGGGTTATTGTTGGGTTGTTGTTGTTGTTGTTTGAAAAGTTTTTTTAAGTTAAAAAAAAGAGAACTACTGATCAGGTAGAGTTGTTTTTCATAGGAAACGTTTCAAACAATCAAGAGTCGATGCCCAATAGGAAAAAAAATGTATCTTTGAATTCCTTTTTAAAAAAAAACACCAAAAATAAAAACCCACCAAACCCACGCAGGTCGTTCCACGAGTGAGCAGAGGTGGGATGGGCAGGGCAAGTCTGCACTGTGGGGAGTTCGGAGTTTGTTTCCCCCCCTCCCCGGAACGATGAGATGCGGAGAGAGAGAGGGGGGAAAAAAACCAAACAGGCGAGGAGCGACCTATTAGGCAGAAATAAATTTCAGAGGAAGAATGGGAGTTCAGTGTGTCAGTCTCCGATGCGGAGTGGCGGATCTGAACTCTCGGCTCCTCAAGCCAAAAACCAAGAGATGGAAAAAGGTCTCCGGGGCTGGCAGCTGGCGAAATGACAGGAGGGGACGCGGATGCAGCAGACCCAGGCTGCAATTTATATATTTAAAGGAGTGGAGAGGTTCGGCCCTGCCTTCCACTGGCGGCGCAGAGAGCTGGAACCCAGGAGCGCACACGTGTGTGTCTGAGTGCGCGCGCGCGCGTGTGCGCGCCTTGGGGAGTGAGCCCGGCGCGCCCCGGGGAAGCGGATGCGCTCTGCTTGGCTTGGGCCAGGCGCTGCTGCGGACTCGGTCCCGTGCTGTTCGTGGAGCGGAGGTGGTGGGCGGGGGCCGGGGGGCGCTTAGGGTCGTCGGCGAGAATCCTGCGGCTTCGGTGGAGCCCTGAGCTGTGTGATCAACCCCACCCCGGGCCAGCGCGCACCCTGATCGGCTCGGCTACTCCACCGCCGCCGCCGCCGCCGCCGCCGCCGCTGTCACTGCCTGCGATCGTGTCCAGCCGCCAGCTCCCTCCTTCTGCGCCCTCCTTTCTCCTCTAGCTCCGAAAGGCGACCCGGCAACGGGCAAATGGATCGTTCAATCGTTGGGTGGACGCACTGACGGACGGAGGACGGACGGATGGATGGATGGGCTGCCGCGTTCACCCCTGCACACGGCAAAAGCCGCCCCTGGGAGGCGCGGCCGCGGGCGAGCTTTATTCCTCCCGGGGCTGCGTAGGGCTCCGCGGACCCCCACACCCTCTCCTGGCGTCCAGCCACCTGCACTTTTCTGGCTCAGGGGAGGTAGGCACTTGCTACTCTGAAATAGACCGTTTCTTTCTCCTCCTTACTGCGGCTTCTCCATTTGTTCCACAGTGGCCCCCTAGACCGTTATACGAGGGTCCCCACCCCTCTGCAGCCAGCCGGGGCGCCCCAGCTCTGCGCTCTCGCACTCTCTCTGTCTCTCTCTCTCCCTCTCCCTCTCCTTCCCTCTCTGCCTCTCCTTCCCTCTCTCTCTCTCCCTCTCCCCCCTCTCCCTCTCCCTCCTCTCCCTCTCCCTCTTCTCTCTCCCTCTCCCTCCTCTCTCCCTCCCTCTCTCTCTCTCTCTCTCTCTCTCTCTCTCTCTCTCTCTCTCCTGGAACTCTAGCTTTCTTTCGGGTCTGCAGGAGCTCCGCTGAGTGAACCTTCTGCTGCCAGCAGATAACATCACGATCTTGCAGGGAGGAGAGATTTATAAGTTCTCTCGGAACCACGTGTTTGCCTTCAACAAAGTGACGTGCTAGGATTACAGTCAGAAGTCCTCTGGTTACTTACACCGCGGGCTCACCCCAGCAGTAGGGGAGGGGGTGGAAATGCGGGCGACTTTGGGGGAGGGAGGAAATGGAGGGGGTGGGTGGGGTGCGCCTTGACAACAGGACTCCCTGTATTTACTTTCCATAGGCATTTTGCACTGGGCTGCTGAAAGACAAGCTGTCAAGCACTCCGTTTTTGCTTAGTGTGGCTCATTCACAGCCTTGCACATCGAATCCCTGCGTACATGCATGTGCGCGTGCACACACACACACACACACACACACACACACACACACGCCCCTATTTGAGGGAGCACCAGCAGACTCACCAGCCCTGAGACTTTCAAGTTAAGATCCTTTTCAATTTGAGATTCCTAATCTACCCTCCTCTTTCCACCCCCCCCCCCCCCCCCCCCCCCCCCCCCGTTTTCTGGGATTCCATGCCAGGCTACTATCACCTTGAAGCCTATTTTACTAGTGTGTTTACAAATCTAGCCCTCCAGTTGATTTGTGACCTGGAGAAAAACAGCCTTAATATTTTTTTACCTAAAGAGTAAGTTACATCTGCTGTACTGTTTTGAATTTGCTACCCAAGCCACTTTTTTGTTTGGCTGCTGACTCTTCGCCACCTTCCTAGACCAGACATTATCAACCAACTTCATTCTTTCCACAGCATACATCCAGGAAACTAGAATTTTCAGTGCTTGATGTCTGTTACTACACTACTCATAACTTGACATTTTCTACTTCAATCTAGTCCAAATTAGAGGAATACAAGAATAACTCTTGCCACTGGTTCAGTTTTCCCCCTTTCTTTGACTTTACCTTTAGTCAAAGTCAACATTTTAATTTTAGCATGACTCTGTGGCCTTACTGACTAGACAGATGATTTAAACTGGAAAATGTGTTTGAGTTTTTCCCCAAATTCTAGACCTCTATATTATTCTCTACTTCAGATACTTTCTTACTTCGACAAATTCTTTGTGAAAAGTCAAGACTTTTGGAATTTACACTCTCAATGTATAGAGAGCCTATATTATTCATAAACAGGCCTGAATAAATAACAATAAACATACACTACACTCAAATGAACTGTATTATTGTTACACAGACAGGGAGACTGAGGTGAAGTTGACAGTATTGTTCAGACCATGGTAGGTAGCAGACCTGGACTGTGCACTCAGCACGTACTGTCTGAGAACACATTGGTCTCCAACACAGATAAACAGGGTTCTGAGGTCAAGTAGGTCTGGAGATGCTGTGGGGGAGTCTACTGACCTTTTATAGCCCATGATTCCCATCACCACATTAAAAGGTGCTGCAAACCCTGAAAGAAACCTTTAACTCTTCTATTATTTTCTGAACTTTCTGGAACATGGGCTTTTACCCCCAGTAAACTCCCATGGTAAATCTCTGGGATAAATATAACTTAATTTTGTATGATGCTGAAAATGATGTGTAAATCAGAACCCTCCTTCCTGGAAGTCTGCTTCACACTTAGGCAATTCAGTGAAGACAACCAGCTATCATCCCAAGAGCCTCAAAACATAATCAATCAAGAGCTATTGTCAGGCTAGTCATGTTATCAAGTCAAGTCATCCCTGTGAGTTCTACACACTGTTAATCTAACAATATGGAGAAGAGAGGGAAAGAATGTTAGATTCCTATGCCTAAGGCAATTACAGGACAGAGCAAACACTACAAACTAGAGCTACTATGTGCTGATGTCGCTTTAGAATATGACTAGTTTTCCTGAGTGAGCTGCCAGAATATTCTGCTGACCATGTACAAAAAGCTTTCCCTCAAAACAGTGAGCATCTCACTCTTAACAGCATAGACTATTTTGGTGATCAAGACACAGATGCACCTTAGGCTTCTTACATGGATTCAGATTAGCAACAAAAGTCCACCTATATTACATCTAAGATCCTATCTTAAATACCTAAAAGCTGACAATGGTTCCCTCTTCCCAACCCACATCCCACCACTTTTGTTCAAAACAGCTTGCTCTACACTTACCTTTTATTCAATACCCCTTAGACCTAAGGCCCTTGACCTATCATAAGAGGTAGCCTTAATTTCCCTAGAGCCAAAAAAGATCAGAGAAGGGTTTGGTGAAATCTGGTGAGGGCACAAAGTGGCCTGAGTACAGCAGGAGAGTGGCCTTCCACCTGGCAGGCGAGCTCTTTCAGGATAGAGCAGGTAAGACTGCAAGAACTGTCTGCATGGCTGGCATAAGTGAATCTTGTCTTCTGATGAATAACTCTCATAAGGCCTTGCCATGGTCATATTGAAGAGGCAAATCTGTCACTAAGTTTATTAAAACTGTATATGTTAGAGACTCTGCACAAACTACATGGAGAGGGGGAAATGAACAACGTACACCAGCCTGGCCACAAGAGTATAGTGGTTAAAGGGCTTTTGTGATCAGACACTTGTTAGTTTCTTCTTCTGTGCAATGGGAACATTTAGATAGTACCAACCACATAAGATGACTGCCAGGATTAAATCACACAAAGTACAGAACATAGTGCTGTAAACCCTGGTACTCAGCTTGTGCTCATTAAATGCTACCTATAATTACTTTATCATCCCTCCTCTTCATTTCTTCAGGGAATCTGAAATAAAACATACTTGACCCTATTACACAGACATGAAATGCAAAGCCAGGGAAAAACCCCAAAAGAGTTTGCATCATGGGAACCAGGTCTAGTGGCACATGTCTTCAATCTCAGAAGTCAGCAGGCTGAGGCAGAAGGTTCATCAGTTCAGACCCTGTCTCACAAACAAAAAACAAGCAAAAATAAATAAATAAAGGAAAATAAACTATATTTCATGGTTATGTCACCTAGCAATTTCTGTGGGTAAGTATTCTTTATTTTAAACATTATGGCATTTTGCCATAATCCAGTGCATCAGTGGATGAATGAGACAAGAAAATACACTTTTGGTGAAAGAACACTAAATGAACATTCAAATATAGTTTAAAAAAATCCAACATTAAACTCTTGTTTATCACCCTACAGTGGATTGCCCAGGTTTCCAGGTCAGGGAAATTGAAAGACAATGCTTCAGCCAGTAGCCCATCTATTCATTAGCCGGTGAGTCTATTCACTTCTGTCATGTGGAATTCGTACAAGAGGCTAGAGCAAACTACTCATCCCTAACTTGGAGTTTTACCCTTCGTGTCACAGCAACAGCATCTGCTACCTCCTTCCTCTCATCCAGGGAAATAACTCTGAGATTTTCTTACTGGTTTCCACCATTAAAAGCCAAAGAGTGGGGAAAAGAAATACATGATTCTACTGAAAACTATTGTGCTACAAAAAACCATTTATATTCTTGTTGGTAACTTTGATTTTACAATTCTAAACTAATGACTAAGGCCTGGGCTTGGAGCTTCTAAATACAGCATTTGCCTAACACAAACAAGGCCCTAGGCTTGATGCTGTAGGCTAAGCGGAAGAGGGAAAGGAGATACAAGCTAGATGATGATGATGATGATGATGATGATATGCTCTGGGGCTTGAACTCAGGGCCTGGGTGCTGTTTCTAAGCCTATTTTGCTCAAGGCTAGCATTTTACCACTTGATCCACAGCTCCACTTCCAGCTTTTTGGGCAGTTTATTGGAGATGAGAACCCCTGTTTTCCCAGTATTTGATGTTGGTATAATTTGGGGAGGGGAAGGGAAAAGCAAATCGTTTAAATAGGGATACAGGTGAACCCATTGCAACAATGAGATGTACAAGATGTTACATCGAAAAACGAACTTTACAACTTTGGCAGGGGGGAGTAGTAGAGGGGTTGGGGGGGGGAGATGGGAAGGAATGAGAAGGGGAAACAAAAGAGGAGGCAACAATGCTTGATAAGAAATGTACTCATTACCTTGCCCATATAATTGTAACCCTCTGTATGGTATTTTCACAATAAAAAGCTTATTAATAATAAAATTTTTAAATTTTTTAAAAAAAAAGAACCTCAGGGACTTACCTGCTTGGGCTGGCCTTGAACCTCAATGCTCAGATCTCAGCTTCCTGAATAGCTAGGATTACAAGTGTGAGCCACCAGTGTCTGGCCTACATTTCAAGTATTATATACATTCCTGTGAACAAGTATGCAATAACTATAAAATAAGTAACACAGAAAACTACATTAGAGTAATGAAATGGAGAGGTTAGTGATTTCCTCATGAAGAGTAATCTAATTACTATTTTCATTTTATATCTACTGGTTAAGAAGTGAGAAGGAAATATGAAAGAACCAAGCACTCAGAGGAAACAGAAAAGAGAACTTGAAAAGAGGTGGTAAAAAATAAAGTGATAAATTCAAGTGATAAGGGATAGAAGACACAGGATATATCAGTAGGCTTGGAGGAGGGGTAAAGATAAATCCACCCCATAATAATAATCTTTAGTGGGAATACTATTGCACCCTTTGGAATTGTGATTCACTGGCTGATTCTTCCTAGTGGCTTTTGGGCCATTCATACTTGTATTTTTAAATCTCACTCTTTAAGAGCTCTAACTAGAGGGTGTCCTCCTTTGGAAGGCATATTCTCAAGGGACTGGGCTTTGTCACCCCAGGATCTTCCAGAATTAGTGGCAGTTTCTGGTTTCTTGCCACTGGCAAAATGTACCCACTAAAATAGCATTTCATGGTTGATATAAATAAACAAGCATATGAGGACAGTTGTTAAAGACACAACGACATGGGTGCATACTTAATAAAATGCTGATGCTAACCATTTTCCTTCCCATTTGGGCAGTGTTTGATTCTTCACTCACAGAATCTCCTCCAGCTGCACTTACCCACCATGGGGTATGGAGACTACATAGAGCAAGATACCAGCATGAGGTTGGTTGCAAAGGAGGAGGGGTTTGTAAGTAAAGTATTTTGGCCAAATAAAAATAAAAATATAAAAAAGGAAAAGAGAAGGCAAGTGATAGAGATAAGATTACTATGTTCTCATAATTAAGTACAATGAAATTCAAGTATTTTTAAGATGCATAATTTTTATATGAATTTATTTATATGTCATCATCTTGGATGATGACAGCAAAGTTACAAGCTCTTATTTCAAGCAATGTGGCCTTTCTGCTGCCACAATTAGTCTGCAATTAAGAAAGAAACCAAACAAAAAACAAAGGTCAATAGGAACTGCATTTAAAAAATACTTGTGTTTTTTATGACAGATGGAAAAACTTGTAAATAAGTACTTTAAGAAGCAAAGTATCTGTAGGTACTTTTAAAAACACAGCTCTAGAGAAGGTTTTCATTCATTAAACACAAGATTCTTGACCACAATGACAATTATTTCAAGTCTTAGAAAACGAAGTTCAAAAATTCACAGGCTTAGTTCTTATAACTAGGGTGACCATGTAATATAGCATATCATATAGACTCAAGCACTTCTGGAAGTAGAGAGGATGCAACTCATAAATATATTAAAACAAGAGGATGAAACAAGATTCTTCCAGATAGTCCACTATTTAAATGAAGCCACTTTATACTCATTCATCTGTTAGAATATATCAGACTTCCATTTCTTTTTGTTTTGAATAATATTTGATTTTATTTTTTTCCAAGCTTTTTCTTTGCCTACATATTCTAAAAATCTTATCACAAATACATTTTGAAAATCCTTCTCCAATTTTAGCATTCCAATGAAGCATTGGAAGAAATGGTTTGTTATGACTCTGGAGACACAAACGCCAATCTCCTGTGCAGAAAGGAAGAAGAGAACAGATACAGAATACAATAATCATTAGGAATGAAGAAGCATTTCATGTACTGTGTACAGAGTTTGGGAAATTAACTTTTTAGATTTTGGAACACAAACAAAAAATACAGAATCTCAAAAGTGAGAAGTTCTGCCCTCTCCCCAATTTAATGCCAGTACAAAAGACAAGGAAGTATTACATGCTGACAGGTCACACGATAAAACTTTCCATGCTGATCATTCCTAATAAACCACTACTTCAAAAACATAGCACCTGAAAAGGCACGCACTGGAAGAATTGTTTCCTGCTAACTTAAAATGTTTGGGGGATCAAAAATCTCTACGATATTTAGTTTCTCTTTAGATTTAACGTATCCCACATCTGCATTTTCATAGTTCCAAGGAAACAGTAACAAGTGACCATAAACTAAAGGAACAGAACAAAAAATGGCTGTGTCACTGTGACTCTTACAACTCAGTAATACACAAAAATGATTTGGACTACTGGGTAAATACAGAAAACATGTTCTTGGTATTTGTTTCTTTAAGAGGTCTTTATCTTATAATTTTAAATTAATTGGGATCATTAATGACCAGCCATAACAATTAAATTTGATCAATGCTATAGTAATAAGGATTATTTAGAAACTAGTCACTCACTTGTGGTAAAATAATAAAAGTTATAACGGTAACAGCTTATTCAATGACAGCCTAAATCATGCCACCTAGAGGAGAGGAGTGGTATAAATTACAACTATATTTTGAGAACCCCAAATTATGTCCTTTTTACTGAGTATTTTCATCACAGTTCATTTAATTTTAAACAATCAATTAATCACACCTTTGAGTTATCTCATATAAGTAACAAAACACAAGGAACCACAGCAAAATAAAATTCCAATCAACAGAACTATTGGAGACCAGTCCAGTACAACAATAGTTCCATTATCACAGCACCCAGATAATTAAAATGTTATTTAAATTATCAGGCAAGAGCTATATAAATTCCCAGTAGCACAATACATAATAAAGTGATAGCATTAATCAAAACTCTGAGATGATAGAACTCTATAAACTTCCACTACCAGGAAAAGCTTCACCTTCTGTTACCTACTGTCTTCTCCCTTCCACTGTGAGATGTAACTGAGACCAAAACACTGAATATGCTCTTCATTTTTCTAGGGCAAGAGTTCAATGTTTAGAAGCTTGTTTGCTACAAGACATTGGCCATCTAAATTGAGAGGAATCAGTGCTGTGTATCAACTCTGTGACTCCAGCCTAGACCTGACCACACTAGTTGTGAGTGACCTCAGGCAAGCTCTAACACCTACTGTCTGCCTGCTTACCTACTCGGCTATGGAGAAGGCTATGGATTAAAGGCATTATAAAACCCTTCACTGTCTGGCATATGATAAATGATATGATATATATATAACTGGTTGCTACTATTACTTGTTCTGTTCTTTAACTTGAGTGAGTGATGAGATTATGGAAGATGGATGAAAACAGTACTTTGAATACAGTAGTGCACCAGTCCACAAGGGATGTTTTAACACTCCATAGAGGATGTCTGAAAGTGGATCCTTGTGTTAGTTTGCCTTTGTTTATACATGCATACCTACAATAAAATTTAATTTGCAAATTAGGTACAGTATGGGATTAGCAATTACAAATAAACCTGAACACACTAATAAACCTGAATATAGTCGAAATCATAGCAACCTCAGTATGTTTTATTTTTCTCTTTCCTTATTAGGTCAAAAATTTCACCTTTTTATTTAAAGGAAGCACTTATGGCTTCTCTTTGGCATGAACTGTCAGCATTAATCTTTGTGTACTTGGAGGCCTATACTAAATAAAAGTAGGGTTATTTGAATGTATGTACTGCAATGCCACACAGCTCATGTGCTAGCCAAGATGGCTACTAAAGGCAGTAGCTATATATAGTAGACAAAAGAATGATTCATGTCCCTAGAAGGACACTACTCTGAACAACACGTGACAACTTTAAAGCATGACTTACTTCTAAAAATTTCCATTTAATATTTTAAGACCACGGTTGACCATGAGTAACTGAAACTTCAGAAAACAAAAACCACAGATCAGGATGAATTACATGATATCAAGAAAGGAGACTGCCACTTGAAAATACACTTTTATTAGTCAAGAGGCACATGAAAACAGACACATGGAAGAAGAGTCAAAACTTTTTGTTTACTGTTCATACTATTACATAAAATTTAAAAGACAAAGTAGAAGTCTAGTATGTAGGACTCTATCCAGTTACCCAACCCATCTCTCGCTGAACCTCAGAAGAGTTCTACTCAAGATTTAACATGGGTTCTAGAATGCAGTTACTAATAACCTCTCTTAGTATCTCGTTAAAAGTCAGGATTACTTCTCAGTGTGACACTTGACTTTCTAAACTATCAAAAATTATATAATTACATTTTATCTAATGCATTCTGGCATTTAAATTTTTTGTTTTTATTTCCCACAATATTGACATTTCCGTGAACATGTGTGACATGTGTTTGCATGTCCCTACAGAGACCATCCTAAAAAGCAGCAGAAAAACAGAAGTTTCATAGCTGACATAAAGGTCCTCAGATCACTGAACATGTAGGCTGTTTAGAATTTTTGACTACTAAACACAATGTTATAATGTAGCTCACAGAGCATTTTCTGTAACCAAGATCTTACATAAAAAGGGCTTCCAGAAGTAGGGACAGTAGACCTCAGTAAGGGGCTACTATCTGTCATAAAAGTACTTTTGTGTAGAGAATATTCTACCTAAAAGAGAAGCATTTACAACTATGTTGATCAGAAGTAAATGGCAAATCTATGGCCCAGTATCTAATCCTCTAAATGCCTACCAGAGAACATTTTGAGACCCAGCTACACTATGCATGTTACTCTAATTCTTATACAAACCATAGACTGTGACTCTCCGTCCACTAGTTTCACAAAGTAAGATATTTTATGGTGGTAAGAGTCAGTTCTGATTCCAAAACCATGCTGTCTGTCATCTAATAAGGAACGCTGGGTTCTCTTAAAATATCCAATGCACATATAACATCACTTGTTAAACAAGTGTATTTGAGAGTCTTATTAAGGGGTAAGATATGGCTGTCATGACTCATGCGATCTAGTTATTCCTAGCATTGCTGCCATTGGTAGCGAAGGATAAGATCATGCTGAACCTTTTGAACTATGAGCTTTTATATTTATAGCCAATTTAAGAGAACTCAGTATTACTGTACAAAGACAAATATTACTCTTGTGCTGAAACAGCTCTGATGTTACACTTGTTTCTATTCAGTATTTCAGGGTAACTGCTGTCTGGCCCGGTTCCTTGTTTTTAGACCTGATGTCACCCCATTGTTTATGTCCTATCCATGGATCAGGGAGATTCATTTTTACCTAACACTGAAGTCTGGCTCGGCAGGCACAGAAGGTGATCAACAGCTGCCCGACCACCCACGTACTCGGACATAGCTCTTAGCTGTCTCTCCATTCTGAGCCCCAGTTGGTCCTGACCCCATACAAATTTGGTGTTCTCACTTTGATGTTTATGAAGCGATTGCATTAAAAATGCAGGATAATGAGTCAGGGGTTAGAGAAACTGTTATTTATACAAATGTGGTTAACACCTCATCATTTTAAATGGGCTGTGCGAATAACACTCATTGTGCTCTTTGTTTTCTATTTTCTCCAAATCTGCAACCTACATTTGCTCTGGCAGTATATGTGGTATGTACTGCAACAGAATAAAACTCTTAAACCACTTCAGGGTCCTGCAACTACAAGCTGTTTTTCAAGAAGCCTCTCAATTGAAGAGGCCCCCACATACAAGTCTGAAACATGGGAGCTCAGTACTCACCTGGTGTCTGTTACCTGTGGCTCTATCATTGCTCAAACAGGTCTTTGTGGTATATCACAAAACCATTCTTTCAGAATAAGCTTCGAAGTATGGCACAGTCATTCTAGAATCTCCAGGTGATCATGCTAAAGACAAAAATCTATTTATAATTAATAGCGGCCTAACATTTAAGGACAACAGTCAGCCCAAGCTATAATTATGAAGCAATTTATTTTTTCCAAAACCAGTTAAAAAATAAAAAAAATTCTATCAATGAAATTACACTCGTATTTGTAATTGCCTAATAAATTAAATCTTTAAAAGCTTATGGGAAAAGTTCAAAATAAAAATCACTGTATGAGACTAACTACATGCTTTTTTTTTAAAAAAAAGTGTTATTCTCTTTATTGTTGGAAGAGATTCAATAGCCATATGTTGCTTTGCAATTTGGAATTAAATAAAATTAAAGAGACTGTTCCTCTGTATTAACAAGCCACATTTAAAATGCTTAGTAGCCACTAACACTGCCAATATAAATCTTCCATCATCACAGAGGATATGTCAGAGACAAATCATAAGGAATTATGCCTGATTAAAATGAGCACACACTCATGCTATTGAGGGGATTAGGGAGGTAAACAATGGTAGACCTGGTATTCTCAAAGTTAAGGCCAAAAAGACCCACCACACATAAAGATAAAAAGCCACAAATCCTATCTCCCTACTTGTATGTTCAATAAACTAGGTGAAAAATATTAATGATTCTCTAAGCTAGGAAATAGGAATCTACAATTATTTAAGAATGATTAGAAGATATTGTCTATCTGCATAATTCTGAATAAATTCATTAGAACTCAATGTTTTGAAATATTATCCAGTTCTCTAAATGTCTTATATTTATCTCCAATATCTCTCTCTGTTGCTAGAGGCTTGATTAGTATACTTAACCAGATTTCAGAAGAGCTCACCTAATGACAAACTTACAAAGCCTTCTGCTGTGGGTAGTCAGTGTCTAACTCATCTACCCAACTGGCCCCAATTCAGACTGACATGGGAAGGAAAGAAAAAGGCTTTGTAGGCACAAAGATCTCTTCTTGTTTCCAAAATTCTGATCTGTCAATTCACCTCAGTCTTCATACACATACTATCTACAGGGCTTAACAGCCTCTAAACCTACCACCAAGAGAAGACAGTGGGGACAAATTCTAATTATACTGATTCCAACATATGAATCTGAAACAAGAGTAAGTCAGCTCAGCTTTTCTCACCAAAAAGTGTTTCCCAATAAAAGCAAACACATTGAGCACTAATATACTGTTATAGTCACAGCTCTAGACAAGAGACTTCATTATTCTAGCTACCTTATAAACAGACAACCTAGATTCCATGAAAACAGCTTTATTACAGAGGTTGACTTGTGTGTGTGTGTGTACGCGCACCAACCAATCCTGGCACTTCAACTCAAGGCCTGGGCACTGTCCTTGAGCTCCTTTTGCTCAAGACTAGCACTCTACCACTGAGCCACAGCTCCACTTCCAGCTATTTTTGTGATTAATTAGAGAAGAGTCTCATGGATGTTTCTGCCCAGGGTAGCTTGGAACCATTATCCTCAGAACTCAACTTCCTGAGTAGCTAGGATTACAGATGTGAGCCACTAGTGCCCAGCCAAAGCTTAACTTTTAGTAAGTAATTTTAAATACTGGGAGATAAATGGCTTATATCACTGTTTAAACTGCCACACTACTCAAATAATAGAATAAGACCTTATTGCAGACATTTTCATCAACAAATGAGACTCAACTTTTTGGCCTTTACAGCACTAAAATCACTCCTTATTTTGCCACAAACAAAATATTCAAGTAATTCTAGTATAATGATGCTTACTCAAAGCTATCTAAATGTTTGAATTAACTTTCAAATTCCATTAATGAGGTAAGAAATATGGGAGCTAAAGTTAGATTCTATCTATGATACAAACAAATGGTTTTCTACTAAAAACTACCCATAAGTATATTCTCTGAGAAATTACAAAAGTTGTCTAGTGTGGTGGTACATACCTGTAGCCCCAGCTCCTCAGGAGGCTAAGGAAAGAGAACTACTTGAGCTGAGCATTTGGAGGTTTGCCTGAGCAGCACATCAAAATTCTACCTAATTTTTTAAAAATTACAAATGTTAAAAAAATACATAGTACATTAAGTGCTGTTTTAAAAACTCATGTGAAACAAATGTATCAATATTTTACACATAACCATACTCTAGTTATTAAAAGATTCTGAAAACATTAAATTCCCTTACCATTTCACTAATGACTCAAACATATATATTAACAGAAGTGTATTAATTTTTTTAAATGCACATATAGCCAAATGACAGTAGTTCACATCTGTAATCCTAGCTACTTAAGAGAGGGAGTTCTGAGGATTGCCATTCAAAGTCAACTTAGGCAGGAAAGTTGATGAGACTCTAAGCTCCACTTAATTAAGCAACAAAAAAGCCAAAAGTAGAATTGTGGCTCAAGTAGTAGAGCACTAACCTTGAGCAAAAAAGCTCAGGGGCAGCGCCCAGGCTCTGAGTTCAAGCCCTAGGACCAGCATAAGCAAACAAAACAAACCCCAAATGTAAGAAAGGACATAGACTATTTTTCTGACTCCTACTTGTATAGATGTTTATGCTTCTGATTCTAATTTTAGGTATTTTCTTATGGTTTTGAGTTCCTTAGCACATTGGTCACCCTATCTATACTTTAATTAATCACACTTCTAAGGGACAGCACCTAGGCCCAGAGTTCAAGCCCCATGACCAAACAACAACAACAAAAAAGAGAAATAGCTAGATGCTATTTCTCATACACATAATCCTAGGTACTTGGCAGGTACTTGAGAGGAATGTGGTTCAAGGCCAGTCCCAGGAAGAAAAGCTTGCAAGATCATTTCTCAACCAATAGCTGGGTGCTGTCATGTACATCTGTCATTCTATGTGGTAAGACAAGGTCAGGAGGATCACTGTTCTAAGCCAGCGAGGGCAGAAAAGTCCTCCCTCTGTGGAGGAAGACACCATCTCCACAGAAAGAAGCTACACAGAGGTGTGCACTTGTTAACCCAGCAAGGAATGGAGGCTGAAAGTGAGTGGATCATAGCTCAAAAAGTTGGACTCTCTCGAGAAAGTAAGCAGTGAAAACCTCAACTGGAAGCATGGCTCAGAAGCAGAGGCTCTGAATTTGAACCCCAGTCAGCGCTGCAAAACATAAAAATAAAGATGAAAGTGACTGACTCATTACTAGATAACTTGCTAACAAAGTTAAAATAGCAGTGTCTTACTGAGATAAATGAAGGAGACAAAGAAATGGGACTTCAGTTTTCTTTTTCTCCTTAGACAATTCAAACACAATGTAGTAAATACAGAATAGATTCAGAATTCATTATCAGATGTGAGAAGAATTTAAATGGTGTATATAAAAGAGAGGTAACAGAGCTAGACTATGTAGAAAATTCCCCTAAAGATATACACTTAACAGTTGGGTGGGGGTAATGGACACCTTAATCCCAGCTCTTAGGAAGCAGAAGTTAAGTGGATAGTAAATTTGAGGCTATACAGAATGAAATCTGCCTCAAAAAAAAAAAATGAGGGCGATACTTAGCTTTCTTTTTTAAATGTTATTTTAATTGTGAAAATACTGTACAGAGGGGTTACAATTAAATGAGAAAGGTAATGAGTACTTTTCTTACCAAGCATTGTTGCCTCCTCCTTTCTTTCCTCTTCCCATCCCTACCCTGCCATTACCACTGTGCCCCTCCCCCAAGTTGTAAAGTTTGTTTTTCGACCTAACATCTTGTACATTTCATTGTTGCAATGGGCCCATCTGTATCCCTATTTAAACAATTTGTTTTTTCCCTTCCCCTCCACAAATTATACCAACATCATCAAATACAGTGAAAACAGGGGTTATACCTTGGAGGGACATACAAAGCAACAAAGAAATCATCTTATAAATACGTTAGAAACAATAGCAAGATAGAAAAACCATTTGAGTCCTTATCTTGGGGTTCATTTGGCCTAACATCATGCTCTCCATTAGATTCCTAGCTATAAATACTAGTTTCTAAACAGAAGTATTTCATAGCAACACGCAGAAACATAGCAGGCAAACTTTCATTTGTAACACAAAACCATGTCACAGCTTTCTAACACGTGGTACTTCCTTTTTCTTAGTTATTATGAAATAAAATCACTTCTGAAAGAAGAAAATCTGTGAATATTCTCTTCTGTTCAAGCTGAAAATCTTGCCTAACTTTCCTAAATAAAATTCTATAAAAGTACAAGCTTCAAGAAAACTTTTCAGTCAAGAAGAAATTATTTATCTGCTTTAATCACCAGAGCATGACATTCAAGAAAAAGATTTGGAAATTGTTAGTATGACCCATCAACAATTTGATAAAATACAATTTTTTGTTCTGGGGAGACAAAAGTTTTTGGGTGTCTCATGTTTTTTTTTTTTCAAAATTTATGTCACATTATGTTGAAATATTTATCTGCTTTGTTATTTATTTCAGGATATTTGCCATTTCTGTATAATTGCTGAGGAATAGTCATATTTATTTATATTAAAATAACAAAATGGGACAAACATAAAAAGGCATTTTGAGCTTTATTATTTTAACCACTTGATACCCTGGGCATACAACTTTCCTTTATGATAAAATGTACCAAGGCAGGGGCTCAGTTAACTTTATTCATACAACACTTGCAAAACTCGTAAGAGTTTGACAATATAAACATCTCAGTTCCAGTGCATTGTTTGGAGGGAGGATTATCCTTCAATATTTAACAGATGCAAGTGAGGACAACTGGGTGGTAGGAAGGAATTATTTTTACTATGGAAAGATGGGGAAAGAGATGGATCATTTTCAAAAAGAAACAGATCATATTTATTAAGTAATTCCCTTATAAACTTTAGAGCTTGGGCCAAGTTTCACAGAAATTTTGAACGGGTATTAAAGTCTTGCTTTCTTTCTCTTTTCTTCTTGTTTAACAACTACACACCAAAGGTCATCCAATTTCATAACCTTTTGGACAAAATATGGAAGCAACTCTCAAATCTGATGCAGTATCTGATACAGATTACTTGTTTAATGATTCCATCACTTCGATGGCTGGCAGTCTATTACAGAAAACTTAAGCTAATTGAATAATTAGAGGAGGGAAAATAGAGAGCCACTAACTAAAGCATGTTAAATATGCATCCTAATTCACTGGATAAGTTAAATATGAAAATTTCTAACTCAGTAACTGATGCAAATACCACCTAACTACTTATTATTTGGCATATAAAAGGAAGAGACATAAAAGTAGAGTTCATGTTTCTTAAATGCCATTTTCATGAAAATTAAAGGCAATATCCCCAAATGAGAAATATTATAATTTTTAATTTTACTACATCAATCTTCTCAATAGTTTATCAAAACAAACAAACAGGACACCAATTATTTCTTTATAGTACAGATACTGACAGGTAGAGGAATATGAACTTGAGAGTCCACTGTAATTAGGTGCTGGTATTGTAATTTTAGCAACACGCCAACAGATATAATCAACATGTGTAAACATAAAATGATTCTAGCAAATACATATCTCTTGTCAAACAGAAATGTTACTTTGTACAAATTCTGAGGAAAAAATACTTAAAACTTTACAAAGGCTGAAAAGATAACTTTTAAACAAATGACGTCTATATAACTCCCTGTCAGAGGATGAAGCATTTGTTTCCTATGCTATGTGTCGGAGTCACTTGCAGATAGATCCTGGTCTGCCGTCACTCTGGGCCATCACTCTCCTTGTCCCAGTCTTTCATAGATGCTCCCATCATGAAGTCATCGCGGAGGATCGTCCAACCGGGGCCCTCTTCTGACTTCGCTTCACTCTGAGAAAAATTAGAATCAAAATACTCAGAAA
Organism: Dipodomys spectabilis; assembly: GCF_019054845.1. Classification (NCBI taxonomy): domain Eukaryota; kingdom Metazoa; phylum Chordata; class Mammalia; order Rodentia; family Heteromyidae; genus Dipodomys; species Dipodomys spectabilis. Next base: position 14,930,382 of record NW_024870746.1, read on the forward strand.
TCAATTAAACCATAAGAAGATTTAGAAGTCCAAGGTACAAAACAAACTTCTCAATGCTTAGGTTTACAATACAGGTGGAACCAAAATAACTTATAAGTTGATTTTATTTACACAAAATAATGAATAGGCCAATATATAATAAAGTACTATTTATAATGAAATGATTAATACCCTATAAACGATGAAAGCAAAATAAAAAAATTCTGGAGCAAGGTAAAAACATGCAATCTTGGTCTGGCATCAATTTTTATAATTTTGACAATAAACATACAATAAAACAATGTAACCTTGAATGATAATTTATTAGAAAAAATTGGGGAAATTATTTCAATACAAATAGAAATTTAACAAATGCCTTTAAACCAAAATAAATTAAAGGCAAGAAAGAGAAATGAACCTCAGTATTCTGCTACAGTTTTATAGATGGTATCTCATTTAGCATTTTATAAAAATTTGAACCAAATGTTCTTCATTTAAGCTATGATCCCTCTACCTGATCCAATCATGTAATCAAAGACTAATCACATGCTAAATTTATAAATAACTGAAACAGGCAATAAGCATAACAGGCAGTCAATTCGTTGCACTGTCCTAACAGGATTTATGTAATACATGAGCCTAAGAAACATGCTTGCATTCCATGGGACAACAGTACCACCTTGTGGTATTAATTAAGTAATACAATACCAATGCATACAGAACTCTAAGAACTATGATCAAGTATACTTCTCAGTGTTCAGAAGACTGTGACAAAAAAGAAGTCCTTGTCTTACAGAGTTAACAATCTATATATGTCTATTTATTCCACTTAAAGATTACCGAACTTGAATGTAAAAAAGCAAATTTAAAAAACCATGTTGGAAACATGTGCTAGACTGTTTATTTAACTCTGCTAAAGCTTCTCTTTTTTTCTCTTTTGAAACACTCATTCTATTAAGGGGGGGAGCATTTTGACAAATAGGAAGTTTATTGGATCATTCCTATATTCCTGGAATCAAAAAATACTTTGTACTTAAACCCTGAAGACTGGACAGCAAGTGAGTCTGGGTGAAAATTTCAGAACTTAATATCCACAGTTGTATAATTTGACCAACATAAAGAAAAAAAACATCTGTGCTAAAACATTTTAGAACCAATCACAATGGATTTTTTATTTTATTCTGTTTTGTTTGTGTGGGTCCTAGGGCTTAACTCAGGGTCTAGGTTGCTGTTCTTTTACCTTTTTGCTCAAGGCTAGTGCTCTACTGCTTGAGCCAGTTACACTTGAGGCTTTGTGGTGGTGAATTATAGATGTCTCATGGACTTTCCTGCCCAGGCTAGCTTTGAACTGCAATCTTTAGATCTCAGCCTTCTGAACAGCTGGTATTACATGCATGAGGCACATGTCCCTGGGCTGACATAATAGCTCTAATGCTTTTCATCTTGTACTAAGGGGAATAAAATGAGAAAGCAGCACTCTAATCATGATTTGTTAAACCTCTCCAGCCCTTATTTCTACAATATGAAACCTGTTTTCTGGAAACTGAAATTCTATTTCTACTGGATTAAGCTACTTCACTGGATAAGAGGCCATTTTCTCTGATATTCAATTCAAGCTTTGTCAATTTCTTCACCTTCATTAACAGAAAAGCTACTTTCCCCCCTCCTAATTAACACCCCCAATTAGAATACCTTTTCTATATAATTAGCAGTTCAAAGCCCTCAATTAAACTCTAAAAAAATGTACAGCTATCCAAATAACTAACTAGCAAAACTACTTGTCCTAACTTGATATTGTGTTTACTACATATCAACATCTCAATGTTAAGTCTCCAAACTGAAACAACTACACCTACCATACTGTCAAAGTTTCCAACCAACGACAGGCCAATGGCCACATTCGTGACTTTTATGCAGTAAGTCCACAGAAGGACTTCCCTTGACAGTCAGTCCCCTCTATTAGCCTGAGATACTCTTATTGGTAAGCACCAGAAAAGCCAGAGGCAACAGATAAACCAATAAAGGGAAGAGAGGCAAGAAAGAACACAGGACAACACACACCTTAAAACACTGAAAACAGAAAAAGAAGATAGAGAGGGAGAGAGGAACACGAAGGCATCATCTTTAAAAGCTGACCCGCTCATGCCAACATTAAAATTAACATTATAATTGGCATCACCATTCAGTAGTAATGGTCCCATGCTATTACTTCTGAATAGGAAACTCTGGGAGATAAGGCCCAGAAATCCACTTACCCAAGCTATCCAGTGATTCTGATGCACATAGAAAATTTGTGAGCCACCAGTTTATAGACAGATAAATACTTCTTAGCAACATTTCTGGCTCACTTTTATAAAGCCAAGTATATGGTATAGCTAAGAGGAAAAGACTTTTGAAAGTACATTAAATTTTGTAAATCTGTCATTAAGACTGGGTTCTGTATGCCTTAAGTACAGCCGCTCCTGAAGCCATCATTACTGTTGTGCTCTGATGCAATGATTTGCAGAAAAAAACAAAGGATTTACTGTGAACAAGTCTGGGTCAACATTTTTAAAACAGATATTCTATATAGCAACTGTCAGCAGGGCAGCTAAGAAAAGTACTATTTAAAAGGCACAAAGATGGCTGCTCAAGAAACATGCAGTAAGAAAATAGGCAGATTGCCCATGGCCAGGGGGTAGTTTGAACATCAATGTTTCTGCTCCAGTGCAGTATTCAATAAAACTACAGCACAGTGACTTGTTTAAAAGATATAAGCTATAAGGACAGGAGCAGGGATACAACAGAAACACAATTTTAGAAGGTCAAGGGCTTAGGGTATAGGTCAAAGGTAGCATACTTGCCAGCATGCACCAGGCACAGTGGGATGTGTTCTCCACAGCACCTCAACAATGAAATAGATGTAACTGAAGAAACTCCTTATATTGGAAGTAGAGGGTACTGGGGTTTGAACTTAAGGCCTCATGCTTGCTGAGCTATTTTTCAGATAGAGCCTGTGCTTTTGCCTAGGTTCAAACCTCGTACCTCTAGCCTCCTACATCCACCTCCTGTGTACCAGTTATTACAACCTGCCCCATCATACTTCATTTATTTCTTTTCCACACAGAACCTCCTTAACTTTTTGTTTGTTTGTGTGCCCTGGGATGGCCTCAATTTACAATCCTCCAAATATCCACTTTCTGAGTAATTACAGAATTACAGGAATGACACCATGATGCCCTGTTAGGTGAAGAAACTAGATAAGTATTAAAGGAAGCTAACTCCTAACACTGCAACTGTAAAGTTGATAGTCAACTTATTTACACTGCATCGTGTTCAAGAAATAGGAGCTGGTAGTCTTGGGTATTTCTGCAAGTAAGGGTCAGAGTGGAGGGACTAAAATAAAGAGAAGTGAGTGGAGGTTGCTCTTGGAGAAATCAATCGACCTCGAGAGTCCATTTCCACAGTTGTGCCATAGACCTGAGGTTTAATGTCCGTGGTCTACACAGTCAACCACACAGGCACAGAACCGGAAGGAAAACCCCAACTCTCTTCTGACATGGGGCTTCCACAACACTGGAGGGCAGACATTCTTCCCCAAGGCAAACTATGAATAAAAAATAAAAATAAAAAATTCCCACCAGAAAACTGTAACATTCATACATTCAAACCTAGCAGCAAGGCACACTCAAAGAGAACATTTTTACAGGAAAAAGTCACTAGTATCCACAGGAAAATGTTCTGCATAAAAGTTATATGAAACATTAAGTAGATAACAAAAGGACTGGGAATGTGGCTTAGTGGTTGAGTGTTTGCTTAGCATGGATGAAACCTTGGGTTTGATTACTCAGTACCACATAAACAGAAAAAGCTGGAAGTAGCACTGTAGCTCAAGTGGTAGAACACTAGTCTTGAGCAGTTATTGAGAGTTAATGAGAAGCTCATTAACAAAGCCCAGGCCCTGAGTTCAAGTCCCAGCACTAGCAAAAAAAAAAAAAAAAGGAAAAAGGAAGAGGAGGAGGAGGAGGAGGAAGAGGAGGAGGAGGAAGAGAAAGAGGTGGAGGAGGAAGAGGAAGAACATAACAGAGTATGAAATTTAAAACACGATGGTAGAAAAAACCAATGAGAGTAAAAAGACAAAAGCAAATGACAAAAAAGAAGAGAAGAAAATAAGGAAATAAGGCAGATAAAATGAAGATCAGTAAATTCAATAGATAATTAATAAAGAATTCTACCCAAGAGTGAGCATAGACAGAAAGAAATTAATTTTATACTGAGTAGTCAAGTGTAAAAAGAGAATGAGGCATTTTTGGACATGCTTATACCTCCACAAAACAATCCTAAGACAAAAAAAGACATACAACAGCAAAACAGGTGGTCTACCACAGGAAAAATATCTTGAAGATCAAAGTGAAAGACCACTCCAGAAAGAAAGCTTCACATCAAGCATAAAAGACATTCTAAGCTGGGTGCTGGTGGCCTTTAATCCTAGCTACTCAAGAGTCTGTGATCTAAGGACTGCAGTTCAAAGCCAGCCTGGCAGGAAAGTCTGTGAGACTCTGATCTCCAATTAACCACAAGAAAACCGGAAGTGGCACTGTGTCTCAAGTAGTAGAGTGTTCACCTTGAGCCGAAGTGCTCAGGGACAGTACCCAGGCCCAGAGTTCAAGCCCCACGACTGACAAAAAAAAAAAAAAAATCTACAGCAGTGTGACTACAAGGAAAGACATGCTAGTGTTTTCACCACCATGCTATCTGCCACTGCACTTCCATTCCTACTTATGGATGCTTTGCCAAAATTTAGGAGTAAATGGAGAAAAGACAAAAGTTGCAAGAATCACCAACGAGAAGTCAGTCCAAGAGAAATTCTGAAGATCGCAAGAAATTTAAATCCCAGAATAAAAACTAAACTCAAGAAAGCAATTGACCCAGACAAATGAGAAGTCTTCTAAGAAAGAATGTCTCATAAAAACTGTAGCAATGAAGTTTCATTGTGAAAAGTTAAATAAACTGAGGTTAAGTAAATGCTAAAAATCAAACAATTATAAACTAGGAAAAACAAATGAAAAACACATGTAATATTAGTAGTAGACAATACGTGCACAGATATAATATTAAATGTCAAGTAACGATTAACTATGTTGAGAGCACAGAGAAGAAAACACAGATTATAAGAGAACTAAATCTTTGCCTATAACAGGAAGTCAGTAAATAACAGAATTGATCATTCCAAAGCTACAACTGTATACACATTAGTTGTAAATAGAGAAGTATAAATGCCTACTCGATTACATAAAGGACAAGGAGTGGTTCCCTTAGGGTAGAAGCTATGTAGTAGGCAGAATGAGGCAGGAAATATGTTTATTAGTAAAATGTGGCTTTCAAAGTACATGAAAAAATTAATGTAAAAGAAAAAAGCAAAAACGAAGGGGGGGAGGGGAATATACCTATCATCGCTATAATCTTAAATTTCCCAAACTTCTTATAACGTCCTCCAAAACAATTCCCAAGAAACTATTTTTGGCTTTTTCTAAAAAAGCTAGATTGTTTCTGCTTTACTTTCTAACTTATTCAATGAAAGAAAAAAAAGTAAATCAATGCTAAGATAATCAATAAGAAAACAGCATATCAATAGCCTAATCATCTGAAATAACCTAAATGCACAGAATAAGAACTAAAATATACAATGAACATTTTAAGATAATTTCCATGGAAGTCATAAATTGAAAAAAAAAAGATCACACATTACATTTACTGATTATGTATACCAATTTCAATTTACTATATCTTGTCCATAAACCTGATCTACCATTGAGTACATTACTTGGAGTGCCTACAAGGGAAAGATGTATCAGAAATTTTAACAAGGGAAAGCCTGAAGCACATTCCAAATATGCCTTTCACTGGAGAAGCTTTCTTGGAGTAATTCCTGAATAGGTTTAAATAGTAAGTCATGCTAAGAATGAAGAGTTTTTACTTTATTTGTAACACAGAAGTAGCAGCAATTTGATATATTCTTTTTACAACAGCAATAAAAACCAAGTGAGTTCTTCATTTGAATGTTATTATTCTGCGGATTTCTACAATGTAAGTCATAAAGTTCAGGAGGTCGAGTACTGAGAAATAAAACCTTTTTAAAACTAAGCATAAAAACAGTTATATGCCAGGCACCGGTGGCTTATTCCTATAATCCTAGCTACTCAGGAGGCTGAGATCTGAGGATCACTGTTTCAAAGCCAGCCTGGGCATGCAAATCCATGAGACTCTTATCTCCAATAAACCACTCAGAAAACCGGAAGTGGTGCTATGGCACAAGTGGTACAGCGCTAGCCTTGAGCTGAAGAGCTGAGGGACAATGCTTAGGCCCAGAGTTCAAGCCCCATAACCGACAAAATAAACAAAACAGTTATATATAGGTATTTGGTAAAGATCTTCCTACCCCTAGGATCAGCCTAGGATCAGTTGGTTCCACTGCTCTCCTGCCCATGGCTAGTGAGAACATCATGATGAGACCATGTGATGGAGGAACTGTTCACCTCATGGCAGCCAAGAGGCAACAGAAAGAGGAAGGGCACCTTTCAAGGACCTCTCCTTATTCAAGGACCTCTCCTTATCCCTCTCTCTCTCACCCTTTTCCTCCTTCCTTCCCTCCCTCCCCCTACTTCTCCTTTTCCTTTCCCTCTCCATCTCTCTCTCATGATCTCTCTTTTTCCTGAGCTCTCCTGATGATGACGCCTGTAGCTGTGCAAATACTATGCACACAGTCTCCATCTCTAATAAAACCTCATCCTTACATATAGGTTCCTGGAACACATTTCAAATCCAAACTACAGCAACTATGTTAACATCTAAGTATAAAATACAATCAATCAAAACTGATCAACCTACTGAGTGACTACAAAGTAACATAGATTAAATGACCTAAAGCAACCTGCAAGATAACTTTTCATGCTTACATGGAAAAGTAAAACTAATTAAATACAAAAACTAAGAGCTTAATAAAAACCAAATGATTCAAGAAAACAAAATAGACTAGTATCCCCATTGCCCTGGCTTTATTCAAATGTTTAATCAAGATTATACAGTAGCAGTCTGTGTCAATTTTGACCAAGGAGACAACTTTTCACATTAATCAGCTTCTACATCAACAAGCATACACTGGAAAGTATTGAAAAGAACACTGAGCGAGAACGTTTGGAATTATTCATTAATCTAACACCAAATCATTAAGAGCTTCATTTCATTTCATATGTTGAAGGGAGAAAATAAAGTCAAACCTTAAAAAGTCACATCTTTATTTAGCAATCAGCAATAACTGATTTCACTGCCTTCTCAAATAAGAAAGTTCACTTTTCATTCTAATCTAGTTTCATCTAAATTAAGAGTGCTAAATTAACCTACTTGTGTTGTTAATTTTTTTAATTAAGTTATTTACAACTTTAGTTAGTAATGTACCTATAACTGAGTAAAGCCTATTTGAAAATGCTTCCTGTGAAATAAAGAATATAAAAGAAATCTCTATATTAAAATAAATGTTCTGGCAGAGTTCCTGTGTGAAATGTAGCCCTTGTTTTTTAGTGGAGAAGGGGGTTGGTTTTTATTTTTTTAACTATTCAAGACACTTTTTTTTTTTTTTTTTACAATACTAGAGTTTGAACCCAGAGCCTCATAGCATGCCAGGCATATGTCTATTGCTGAGCATTTGATTTTCAGTAAAATTTGATTTCGTTAAATGACTAGAAGTTAATTCCAACAGGTAAATGTATAAACAGTTTCCTAAATCAGGCTCTTTAGTTTTGTAGTCATTCACCCTACATCTGAATCCAGATTCTATTGACTACTATACATGGGAACTGGGTAAGTGATGTCCTGACCCTTAAAATTAGAGTTTCACTTCTTCTGAAAGACCTATCTACAACAAAAGAAACACTAATAAGCCATCTCCCAGGCCCTCAATTAAATACTTTTACTAGCTGAAGCCCACAGATGCCTTCTATCTCCAGAACCCCCAATTTGGGAATCTGTGATCTAATAATGTTCTGTATACAACTCATAAAGATAACACAAGTCAAGTTATGGCAGCCTCCTCTTAAAACCCATACTTACTTCTTGATACTGAAAATCCTGTCAGTAATATAGCTATTTCAGCACAACCTAAAATGAAGAACAAGGTAAAAACGGACCAATTTCTAGTTCTTCAAAATCTAGTTGAATTATTTTGTAAAAATTGTGCTTTACTAGATTCAAATACATTCAAATAAGTGAAAAGTTTTCAAACTGAAACATAATTATATTAAACTATTTTAAATATCTTTTCAGGTATCTAACAATTTACATAAGAAGTCTTTGAAGTTTCCTTTAATATTGGCTTCCAGCTGTAGAATTCTCCCTTGAGAAGTATTTTTTAGGAAAAAATATGCATACTAAAATATTTGCCTGTGAATGTATATACAGTGCACCTTTCTAAGCACTTTGTGTCTTTCCATACTTAAGAGGGATTCTCAACGTGGCAGTCTAGTTCTAGAATCTGTGGCCTCAGTTGCACAATATGAGAATATACCCAGCATGTATAACACACATTCCCCCCAAATATCCTTAACTGCCTACTACATGAAGTTCTGATTTTAGCAAGAAACTGTATTCTTTTGACTTTAAAAAATGAACTGTAAGTGCAACCCAGGGACCCAAGATCCACTTATATGGGACAATTATTTGCTTTTTAAAACTTCAGTATTACAAATGTGAGTATGTTTTCATACATACACCATTAATTTTAATTTCAAGTATCATTAACTAAAGATTTCTATGACATTCCATAATAAGTGGCTCTATCCTTCACTTACACCAAGTTTCCATGTCAAAATGCTGATAATGCCATATTGCCAAACATCAACTCCCACTAATTACAACCGCTGTTCAGGAGAAACTACACTCCCCATCAAAACTAAACTGCCTAGGTAGAGAAGTGAATACAATGAGAAACTGGCTTCACACTCTTCCTCTTCCCATGAACCGTAATGTGTACAATCCTGCTCATTCTCATTTCAAGCTTGGGAGTCTGCAGCTTTTGTCTCAAATCTAATCTATTTAAGCATTTTCAGTAAACAAACATTAAGCTGAATTATTTACAAAGTTTGGATTCCACACATTCCATTAGAGCAGCTTTTATGTGAAGTAAAATACTGTTGCCCTGCAACAGGGGCAATTAAGGACGGATCTTCTCACCCTTTTGCAGGACCCTCCACACCCCAACTCCACCTGAAAACTATGTCCTGAAAAGGGCTTCCTAACTACCTGTATGTGTGGAAGTCCTCCCATTCCTAGACTTCTTTCTTTCTTTCAGGAGCAAGAACTCTGCAGTCTAAGAAGCAGAAAGTCTGGGTTATATATCAACACAACAAAGAGCTTGTAAGATACCAAGGAATCCAAGTATTTGAAAAGCATTCCCAACACTAAACACTTAGCTATGAAGAAATTACAAGGTGGCATTTAAAAGAAATGTATGAGAAACAGAGCCTCCTAACTTAATTCTGTTTGACATTTAAAGAGTTCACCTCACAAAAATCAAAAAAAAATAAACACTAAGAGTCTTCCTTCTGGACTTTTGTTGAAATTTGTTGTCTCACAATCACTACGGAAATTACTTTCCTATTAAAACTAGCTAGCATTTTCCCTCACTACAAAATTACTTTTGTGGCTTAATTGTAAGAAAACAAAACCTCAACATGATATTTTTTTTTCAGCTACAAGTATGTAATCCAAGAGTACAAGTAGCATATAGCCCGTGCTTTCCCAAGAGCAGCCCACATACCCTGCAGAGGGTCACAGATCTAAAGAGCACCGCAGGTACGTGTATCCCGCCTTCAGGTGAAATGAAATCCTACAGAATCTGACAGGATTTAGTTGGCTTTAAAAAAAAAAAAAGAAGCAAAAGGAATAATGACAACATCCAAGACTAAAGAATAACACTAATGACTTCATTCATAATATCTTGGACTCTTGATACAATCAAATATGCTATTAAAACAAATGAAGATGTGGCTCGAGCACCAGCCTTGTGAGAATCAAGCTAAATAAGAACATTAGGCCCTGAGTTCGAACCTCACTACCTGCAACAAAAACAAAAATCCCTTTGAATAAGTACAGGATCAGAATGGGAGAAGAAACGTATTATTAACTTATTAACTTTTTAATATGGTCCTTAAATAAATGTAGGTTATTTTGTAGCCTTAGTGTCTAAACCCAATGCATCCTGCTGCACACTGGTATGTGCAAAATGTGGTTGTATTTATTTGGTCTTAGGGAAAGATCGTGTGTTCTGAACTAGGAGTTGCCTCTCTCTCTGAAAATTAATTCTCTAAAGCTAGACACTTTTCAATTTGTTCATGGAAAAAAATTCTCTGAAATGTATAATTTACCTTTTCAGACTTGGCCAACAGGCTAATGTCCTTAAAGACACAGAGCAGCAGCTCTGGCCACCAGGGGTTTTGTCACCAAGGCACCCTCTGCTCCTGAGACATGCTGTTTCCCTAACTACCGAAGTCCTGAGCTTCACTGTCATCCTTGTCGCTTCTCATAAGGGTCTGCAGCAGGCACTGCTGCCAAGTCTCCACCTTTCAAACATGCTCCAATTTTCCTACTCCTGATTTGGGGCAAAGCTGTCACGTATCTGAACCAATTTGGGGAAACTGTGAAGTTCACTTATTTATAATTCCCCATTTCTTTTCTGCACAACATGCTAGTCTCAAATCAAGTCATTCTGGACCTCCACACTGACTTCTCAAGTTTTCTGGGTTTTGTTTTGTTTTTCTGTTTATCACCAATACCCCTCCCTCCATCCTAACACTATTTTTTGTTTTCAGAGACAGAACCATGATGGTTGGCCTTGAACTTGATCACCCATCTCTCAGCCACTGCAGTGCTTGGGATAGGCATAAATGATAATGTCCGAACCAACACAATCTTTATTCAGATTCTCCCCTCTAGATTGGGTTATGTCAGTAACTTCTCACTAGGTGGTCTTATGAATCCATCTTTCCCTTTTTGCAATCCTTTCTTTACCTTAGAAACAGTCAAATCTGGGGCTGGGAAGGTGGCTCAGAGGTAGAGTGCTTGCCTTGCATGCCTGAGGCCCTGGTTCGATTCCCCAGCACCACATAAGCAAAAAGAAAAAAAAAGCTGGAAGTGGCGCTGTGGCTCAAGTGGTAGAGCGCTACCCTTGAGCTGAAGAGCTGAGGGACAGCGCCCTGGCCCTGAGTTCAGGCCCCATGACCAGACCCCCCCCCCCCTAAAAAAAAAGAACCAGTCAAATCTGACCATGACACTTATCTGATGAAAATTGGCCCCTGACTAAAAACTAAATTCCAAATATCTTAATAGAAGATCTGAGATTTAAAGTTTGATCTCAACCTACTTCCTCAGAATCTTCTTTATCCCCATCCATCAGCAGACACCCTATATTCCAACCTCTATGTGAGAAGAAAATAGAAAAGAAATAAATTAGTTGGTTCCTGTTTGGGTTCCACTAACCATAGACCAAAAGAACTGTATGTACACCAAACATGAAGGAAACTGTTCTTCATTATCCCCTGAACAAAGCAACACTAACAACACAATACTAGGGACATAGCGTTACACTGTATGATAAGCAACCTAGGAATTAAAAGACACAGTAGTGAGGTTATATTAAAATACAAAACCACTTTATATAAAGTACTTAAACAGTCCTAGATATTAGTGTCCACAGCAGTCTTGGAACAAATCCTCCAGACACTGAAAGACAACTATATAAAGAGCAAGAAAAAAACAAAATTGCAGTCTGTTCTTCCTCTATCCTATTTGCTTCATGACATGTTAAAATTAAAGCTATGTTTCTTAGAAGTACATCCTTCCTGAGAGTCATATTTCCTACGAACATCACCACATCACATTTTTTCCAGCTTTCAGTCTTTCTAGCCAGATGCAATGGCTCACACCTATAACCTCAGCTTCTCAAGAGGCAAAAATCAAAATGATGGTTTGAAGCAGGCTTGATAAAAAGATAAGAAGACCCCCATTTCAATGAAAAGGCTAGGCAGGTGACATGCATGTCACCCTGGCTACTCTGAAGACAGAAGTAGGGTTGTAGTTCATTCTAGCCTTGGCAAGAAAGCCCAAAACTCTACTTGGAATAAAAAGGGGGGAAGGGTACAAGGCAGTGTCTCAGAGTAACTGCCTAGCAAGTGCAAGGGTCAGTTCAAACCTCAGTACTACATATGCGCACACATGTGTGTGCAGGCACATATACACATACAAAAGGCAAGATTTTCTAATTATATGTGTAACACATTCACAGCTAGGCTGACTTACAAAGGGTTGCTTTCTTGTTCCTAAATGAACTACTTACTTGGTGGGTTTATTCACTCTGTAGACCAAAACTCCAATTTGACAATCAATCCTTAACCCCAAATTTTTATTTGGGGGCTAGAAATTTTTCTGTGCTTAGACTTTCTCTATTCATCTATCAGTACCCCTTTACATAGCTCTACATAACAAAAATAAAATAGAATAAGCTCCTAAGATTCATTTAATAGGATTATAATATGACATGATAGTGGGAAAGAAAATGAGCACTGTAGAGAAGCAGACCATGGGAATGAATTCACTTCCTGATTACCTGAACCTACACAGAGCACTGAAACATGAGCCATTTCAAAGGAGAAAGCATTACTGCTAATGTGTACTGCCAAAGGTGTCATGTGTTTATATTTGACAAAGTCATGTATATCCTCTATACAAATAACTGATCTAACATGGAAGTAGAAAAATTAAACATTAAGTATATAACTGAAGAAATATCTCATGGCTGTAGATGACATATTACTTAGAAAAATAAGTGCCCTGAGCTCTAGTTGAAAGCTTTCTGATTTATAAGTGTTAGCTGTTATCTCTTCTGAAATGGGCCCATCAAGTACCGTTTTGTTTTACTTTGCAATGTCCAGGCTCAGCTCCAAAGAATAAAGTATAATTAGTGACTCAAACATAATTTATCACTTTGACATCTTTTAAAATACTTCTAAGTCTTCTAAAAATCTTTTCCTAAAAAGATTAAAAAGCTATTGGTTATTTTTCCTTAAAAAAGTTTTCTGAAACATAACGTTCTAAGTACTTTTGCTTCACCTTGTATATAACCATGGTGCATAATAAAATTAGAAAATAAACAGATGAGAAATATCTTAAGGATATTATTCAAGACAAAAGGATCTGACTAAAAATACCCTCATAAGAGCAATTCTAATAAAAAAAAACCCAGCTATAAAAGTGTAAAATGACCACGGAGGAATTTAATCAAAGAGGATCTACAAACTGTACGACACCAACAAAAGAAACTGAAGAAAACAACAGAAGCACCCACATTCATGGAATGGAAGAATCTTATTAAAATTATTGACTACTCAAACTGATTTACAGAACCAATACAATTGCTACCAAAATGCCAGTGACATTCTCCATAGAAATATAAGGCACTCCTAAATCTGTGTGTAATCATCAAACCAAAGACCCCAAATAGCCAAAGTAATCCTGGGTAAAAAGACAAAGCCTAAGTCATTACAACACCTGACTTCACATTTACTACAAGCTTACTACAAAGCCACAGTTAATCAAAAGGCACAGTCCTCGCATGTATATAAAAATCAAGATAGTTTGCATGTTAGGCTGTTCGGTTTTCAAAACAAGGTCTTCTTCCTATGCAGCCCAAGCTGGCCTCAAATTCAAATCCTAATTCAGTCTACCAACATGTATCATCACATCTACCACCAACACATTTTTGAACAAAGCATCAAGGGCAACAGATGAAGGAATAAAATATGGATGTGATATGTATGTCTGTGTGCTTGTTTATACATACAATGTACATGTACAAATGTATATAATAGATATTTTTACAAACACATTGTGATGAAATAGGTACTATTATAATGGTATATAATTTGGCAAAAAGGGGAAAAGCAACGAAATCTTGTCCTTTTTAACCACATGGATGGATCTGGAGGTCTTTAAACTAACTGAAGTAAGCCCGGCACAGAAAAACATCCCACTTGGATGTACAATTTTTAAAAAATGCTCTCACACAAGTAGATAATTACCAGAAACTAGAAAAAATAAAGGGCCCGAGGAGAAAAGGGCTGGTCAATGGGTACAAAGTTACAGTTAGATAGAAGGATAAGTTCTAGTGTTTTTGTTTTTGTTTTGTTTGCTTTTGTTGTTCTGTTGGTCATGGGGGCTGAACTCTGGGCGGGCCTAGGCACTATATTTCAACTCTTCAGCTCAAGGCTAGCGCCCTACCATTTGAGCCACAGTGCCACTTCCAGCTTTTTTCTGCTTATGTGGTGCTGAGGAATGGAACCCAGGGAACCCAGGGCCTCATGCATGTGAGGCAAGCACTCTACCAATGAGCCAACTTCCCAGCCCAAGTTCTAGTGTTTTAAGGCTGATCACAAAGCACTATATATCTCCATTTAAATACAAGAAAGGATTCTGGGTACACACACTATTTACAAAAAAGGAAAAGGTAACAGAAATATTTAATTACCTTGACTTAATCATGTATACCTAATGTATACGTGAATCAAAAAAAATTAGACTATAACCTCATAAATCCCTACAATTATGATGTATCAATCAAGAAAATTAAAATATGAATTAGGCAAAATGGCAACTAAATGGCATAAAGTCTCTAATGATCTTTTGCTAGTTTCTAAACATACACATAAAGGGACAGAAACTGTTGTGTTATGATTGATTAAAGCACAACTATATACATCTTTACTTTTTTTTAACCCAGTCCCAATGAGATTAAAATGTAGTTCACACCTTTCCCCTCAAAAGGTTAAAGAGCCAGAGAAGCATTTATAATTATAATCACCCAATCACATGATCCTCATCAACCCATTTCAACACAAAAATGATGTTTTGAAGCTTTGACTCTTTTTTTTTTTTTTTGGGTCGGTTGTGGGGCTTGAACTCTGGGTCTGAGCGCTGTTTCCAGCTCTTCAGCTAAAGGCAAGCACTCTACCACTTGAGCCACAGTGCCATGGTGGTTTATTGGAGATTAGAGTCTCACAGACTCAGGCTGGGAAGGTGGCTCGGTGGTAGAGTGCTTGCCTTGCATGCATGAAGCCCTGGGTTTGATTCCCCAGCACCACATAAGCAGAAAAAAGCCGGAAGTGACACTGTGGCTCAATGGTAGGGCAGTAGCCTTGAGCTGAAGAGCTGAGGGACAGTGTCCAGGTCCAGAGTTCAAGCCCCATGACCGACAAAAAAAAAAAAATGCCTAGTAGAGTCTCATGGACTTTTCTGCCCAGGCTGGCCTTGAACCGAGAGCCTCAGATCTCAGCTTCTTGAGTGGCTAGGATTACAGGCATGAGCCACCGGGGCCTAGCTGCTGACTTCTCAATTTCACATCATCACATTTACCTCAGTGGGTAAAACTTTTAAACGAAGCTGCTGTCCTCACCCACCATAGGATTTCAGATAAGAAAGATGCAAGTCCCATCTATGAATGATTTACATGATCAGGCTCTTGAATTCTAATAGCAAGGACATGATATCTACAATTGGTAACTTCCATCTTGAAGAAATCATCATGCTATGGGTGTGAAGCAATTTGAATGAAATATAAAAAGAAAACAAAAAAAATACTGTACATTATACTTTTGGTCCATTTCAAAACTCCTTAGTTTAGGAACAAGAGTCTGTTGTGCTGGTTCCACGTAAAGGTCTTACCTGTTTGGCTTTGGGATTCTTCTCATTTGTGTTCCCATCCATTCCTCTCAGAACACTGATGAAATCTTTCTTGGAAACAGTAGATACCAACTTAGCTTGTTTTCGAATAGAGCCTCCTGCTTCTTTTACCTTTTCATCCACATTCTTTTGATGTTTCTGGACAGCATTAAATAGCTGCACCACACCCCTAAAGAATGCAAAGTGACCAGAACACTGAAATTTATTAACATTTGCAATGAAAGTCTGAAAATGAACATAAATTTCACTAAATAACTTTTGTGCAATTATAACTAAGAATTACTTTTTATACAAAATATATGTAATGGGCAGAGACACACAAGTGAAAGGAAGAGCCAGGATTTATTGTTTTGTTGACTAAAGCATTGGACACTAGAAAGGATCTGCTGTGTCTTAATTTCATCTGCAAATTGGAAATTTAGAAGGTATTTCTATGTATTTATCTTTAATGTTTGTGTTATGAAACTAATTTTAAAATCCCATTTTTAGAGCTAGAGACACTTGCCCAACGCACGAAGCCCTGAATTTAATTCCCAGCACCTCCAAAAACTTGCTTTTAAAGATACTCAGTTTTAAAATTTTGTCCTAGATAAGTTCATGCCAAGATAAATCTGAAAACTAAGGGGCAAAGGTGGTGTATAAGAGAACATAGGTAGGAAGCCAAACACAAAAGTTTATCTGAAAAAAACTAAAAGTAGAATAGAACTGGAGATGTGGCTTTTGTGATACAGTACCTGCCCATCAAGCAGGAGTACAGGCTCCTGAGCACTTGAAATGCAACTGGCCTGAATTATTATGTGGTATAAATGTAAAATACATGATGAAATTTTAAGGACTATATAAAAAAAGAAAAATTTTAAATCATATTGATACCTATTTTGTATTACTTTTGAAATGTTTTAAATATATTAAATATTATTGAAATTAATTTCCCATCGCTCACATTACTTTTATTTTACAATAAAGCTACGAGAAAGTTTTAAATTATGGAAGTGGTTCACATTATAACTCTTCCAGATAGCACTGATTTGTTAATCTATTCCAACTCTAAAATTCTAGAATCTATAGCTCCTTCCTAGAATAATTCTTAGTAGCGGCAATCTGCCATGGGCCAGCACATCCTGAGTATTCTTACCAAGTTTTGCAAGAAAAGAAGGAGCCTGACTGTTCTTTTATAAAGTGACTTCTCTCCCAACAAACCATAGCTTTGGCAAACGTTATAAAACCAACATTCCCCAGCATAGTGTGCCTCTCTTGCCCCTGTGGCACAAAGATGACCAGTGAGAACATGAAGCTCCAGCTACAGCTTTTGCCATGAGTAATGAAATGAAGTCCCTATGTCTTGGACCCAGAAATCTCTTGTCTTCTAAAATACAGGCTGGACTGTTAGCTCAGAAAAAAACCCATGCCCTTTAGCAGGGCCAACACCACAGTGAAACAAATGAAGTGCCTACAAAATTTGAGGAGACACTCTTCTCATTCTCCTGTGCTAATCCTACAGTTCTCTAACTCTCAGAGAAACCAAACACACTGGGGAGAAATTAGGTGTCTCATGACACACAGTAAGTAAAAGTCAGTGCTAGCATTTCAACTCTTTCAAGCAGTCTGGTCTTATCATATATGCCCCTAATCATCACACCACCTCATTAATACCTAGATGGATTAGAAAATGACCAAATTAATCTAAGTAACTAACACCAAACATAACTGCTATACTCCTTAAGTAGCAGTTTCAATGTCATCTCCTCTAGAAGCATTCCTAGCTCACTGGAACAATCTCCTGTTGTGTGTTCCTACAACACAGAACATGTCTGTATTCTCAAAGAGATGAATTCCTACTGATGAAATGCAAGGACCACCCAGCAGCCACCGGAATTTACTTATCTTTGGATCCAAAGGCATGAAATAAGTGTTTGGTGCCAGAGATTTTAAAAAATAAAGTAAAAAGTAAAAGAATAGCATGAAGCTGTCATAATAGAGTAACTTATTATCCTATAAATAAATAGAAGATAACAACAAAACAAAAAAACCCGCTAGTGCCATAAATTCAGATAACTATGATTAGAGAAATGTTCTTGTGATTATAAAGACAAGATGACCTGAAATAGGTTCATACTAAATACAGAGAGTACATTCTTGCCTCATAAGACCACCAGAATGTTTGATCGCATACAGTATTCAATAGCAGGCTCAGCTAAGATCTGAGAAGGCAGTTTAGTAAGTCAAATCTGATGAAAAATAGATCACTATCAAAGCTTTAGTCTATTTATTTTGTAAAGGGGAAAAACACTATCTTACCTTGTTGCAATTCTCTGAAGATTTCTTTCTGTTTCTTTGTCTTTGACAACATCTGGCTTTACTCTGCACATCATTTCCCACTCCCGCTTCTTATCAAGCTGTGTTGTAAATATTGTTATGTGAAAGGGTATTAGGCATTTTTGAAAGTGCAGCAAACTTTGATATGACACTCTATGAAAGGACAAAGGTAATAAATCATTCTGGCTTAGGTTGTCATGGGGACTTTTTCAAAAAAAGAAAACCACACTTTTCGGGGTTCAGCTCAGAGAGCCTATGGTTAATACTCAGCTTGCCACATGAGAGGCACAAAGTGAGTTTCTGTCAGGGTCATTGACAGCAGGAGTCTGGAGAGCTGCCAGCATGGCCAGCCAGCACACAAGGTAGGATGTCAGACAGCCACACAACCTGACCTGCCGCCACCACAACTGCAGAAGGACACAGGCAAGAAGCCAAGCTATCTGCTTTAGCAACTCCAAGTTTAAGCACTCCTCTTTATTTCCAAGAAGTGACTTATCAATTGTGACTTCCTAAGACTGTGTATTCGCTTTTAAAAGAACTGTATCAGCCAGGCTCATGCCTATAATCCTAGCTACTCAGTAGCCTGAGATCTAAGGATCACGGTTCAAAGTCAGCAGGGGCAGGAAAATCTGTGAGATTCTTATCTCCAATAAACCACCAGAAAATTGGAACTGGCGCTGTGACTCAAGTGGTAGAGCACTTGCCTTGAACTGAAGAGCTCAGGGACAATCCCCAGGCCCAGAGTTGAAGCCCCACAACTGACAAAAATAAATAAATTAATGAACTGTATCATACCCAGATATTCATACAGTGATCATTTTTCTCTGCACAAAATCATTTAAATCCACTTCTCCTCTCACAGAACATCTGACCAATACTTTTACCACTGGGCCAAAACAGAAGGGGAGCTGGGAAATAAGAAACCCCCACAGAATATGGTGGAGTTCAGAATGGCCTCCAAGTAGTAGCCTGATTTGCTTGGTACATTGTTCAGGTCTGTCAGACCAACATTTAAGCAAACATCAAATATACTGATATAATGAACTCATTACCTAGAAGCTAATAGGCATGAAAAATATTCATATTGGAATAGGTGGGAAAATGTCTCCTTTTATTTCTTCCTTTCTCTCTCATCTATTTCTCATTCTGTACTGATGAAAATATCTAACAGCAAAACTATATTCTCCGTGAAAATTAGCCTGATTTCTTCTAAATAGATTCTTCTCCAAATCAGAAATCTTAATGCTAATTTACAGTCTCCACTGGAAGATGCTGTATAAAAATATTTGTCACTGCTATTTTGTGTTCCTTAGTATAACCAATATGCTAGCATTTGAGAAAAATTATAGAATCTTCCTGGCTTTAGATATTCTTGTCTTCACAAGAATTTTGATTAAATTAAAAATTCTAATATTTAAGGCCTCTTCTAGCTTTATCCAATTAATAAACAATTATTCAATTTTTAGTTGAAATGTTAAAATTTTACAGATATTTATCTTTTTTTTTTTTTGGTTGGTCATAGGGCTTGAACTCTGGGCCTGGTGTGCTGTCCCTGAGCTCTTCAGTTCAAGGTTAGCGCTCTACCACTTGAACCACAGTGCTGCTTCCATTATTTATTTTAAAGTGGAATGAGAGTATTGAATTAATAATAGAATATATTGTGTGTGTTATGTTTCTAAGATGTTTAAAAATGTCCATCTTTTTAGGCTTTTACATAGTGCAAGCATTTGTTTTGAAACAAGATTAGTACGTGGTAAACAAAAGGAAATATATGTCACTAAAATCTTTTTTCTTTCATTGCTATCTATAAAGCACTTCTTAGAAGTTCGAAGTTTACATTATCAGTCACTTTTCTCCCTTGAGAAAAATCACACTTTTCCTAGTAATCAAATATTTTAAGGGAGATACTCCATCAAGTACACGGGATTTAAAATGTTGTTTATTTTTAAACTACACAGCAGAAAACATGCCTACCTTTTTGGCATTTTATTAAGGAATTTTAATCTTAATGATGATTTAATGAAAGGCCAAAAGGTTTAACCAAAGCATAATGAGTTTATCTAACAGAAAAATGGCATTTTTAGGATCACAACCAACCTGACTTGAGTCATGTATTTAATTATTTTTTTAAAAAAGGGTTTTCAGTAAAAATTAACAAAATGTACTTCTCATAATTCCAACACTAATGATGCCAACATATGGACAACTAAAACAAATAATACATTGAGGACTCAGAGTTCCTGCTCCAAGTATAATTACTTAATTTGAGAAAGTTAAATTTCCTCAGAGTTTACATTTCTATTTCTTTGCTTAGATGACTATAAGGTAAGCATGCTCAATGGAGTCATTCAGACTGTTTCTGAGTGTAACATTGGTTAGCCACCCCCACCCCCACCCTCACCTAAAAAGCAGGTTTAAAATTGGAATGTCAGTGAGACAGACACCGTAGGAACTGTAAGGGGCAGACAGATAAGGGCTATACCAGGGAAACACTAGATAAGGGCTATACCAGGGAAACAATAGAATCTAACGACAACTGAAAAGCACACACCTGTTTTCTTTTCTCTAGTCTTTCTTGCTTTAGCTTTTCTTTCTCCTTCTCTAGATCTTTGTTTCTGATGAGAATGGTAGACTTGCTTTTACGAGTTTTTTTGTTAAGGATTCTAGCCATGGCATCCGCCCAGCCTGTGTTAGTCCCAGTACTCGATTCCGCAGCATTTTCCATTTCTTTGTCACAGGGTTCCACATTATCCTCATTGTCAGCTTCTACTGCTTCTTCATCAGACAAATGATCCACTCCCCATCCACAGCTTCCCTCAGAACCTAAGAGCAAAAGCAAGCTTCAGTATCCTCTTGAGCAGACCTCTGGTTCCCTTCTTGATGTTTCCCCTGCCTTTACTCTTGTAAGGACAGACTTTTCTGCAGTAACTATGGGGAGCAACAGGAATGTCTGTCTTGTTGGTATCAACCCCACAATAGCCCAGCCACACTTGACAGGAAGGTCTCTGGTGGCTTCAAGACCAAGGACCCAGCAGCAGACACAAACCCAACTGTAGTCAGGTTGGTGAGAGATGCAGCTATGGAACCCAGAAGGAAGCACCCAAGACACAGATCTGTGTCATTAAACTGAAGGGACTAATGAAGACTATGTCAAAAACAAACAAAAACTTTAATATATTAGAAAAATGGTGTTACTTTCTCTAAGGAATCTGGCCTATAATTTAAAATTCTGAATTTGTGTATAGAAAAAAATTAAAATCCAGCTTTATTTTTAGGAGTTTGAGCACTATAAATATTGGTCATTTTTAACTTTGGGGGAAAAATAACTTTCTAATGATGTGTGTAAGATACAAAAGATTCAACTGCACTGTTGGGTGGCCAAATGATAATACCAACTTCTTAGTTCAAAGTAAAAATTTGTATGTGTACTGCTGAATTTCATCACTGAGAACCAACAAAGACTGTCAAGCCTGACATTGGCTCATCATTTAAGATTCAGATGGCTAAGGTCAACGGACTGGCAGAAAACAACAGTGTAGTTAGTAGTTCAGCCTGGAAACCAACTTCTGGAAAGCTGTGGCTTAGCAGTTCACTTCTGAAATGACTGGTCTACTTTCCTCAATGCTTCCTCTTCTGAAACCTGAAGTTCATGTCAATACAATAAAGAAGACCTGGGGTCATGGTGCTCCCTTATCGGTTGTGCCCAAGAAGCCATGTTGACTTTCTCCTTTCTCTGCCCTTCCCCACTCTTTTAACAGGCACATTGTGACAAATGGCCAAGACTAGTCTGTTGGAAGTCCCTGAGCTGAAACTTTTACCCTAAAACTCCAGTAACAAATATATTAGGTATAGTGCTCAGAGTCAGCAACATTACACAGAAACACTACTTTTCTCTAATAAGCACACATCAAAATGTAAAGAAGCCTAATGGCTCAAAAGTTTATGTGAATGAGCTAAAATAAAAATCTTTACCAATCTGTGGTAAAGTATCAAAACTACAACATTGACGTCTAATGTTTCATTCCAGGTGCACTTACACAAATCATAGCAAATTTCAACACTACTGTTGTCAGCCAAAATGCATTATGTTTATGTAAGCCACTCCAATTCACCTCTGAAATCTTGTCTATCTTTCTTTGGTGAGCTTTTTACTCAATTTGGATTATAACATGCATCTGATGGAAACATAAGAAATCTGAAAAGTTTGTAACACTATCTTACCCCTACCATGAAAAAAAGAAATTTCCAAGGAACTTGCAGAAGTCATAGTTTTTGATTTTTAAAGAAGTTTCTAGTCTGACATTTGTTACATATGGAAATGATGTTTTATATGACTAAATTAAAACTGTCAGCCTGGCGCCAATGGCTCTTAACCTATAATCCTCACTACTTAGGAGGCTGAGTTCAAAGCCAGCCCAAGCTCAGCAGGAAAGTCCATGAGACTCTTAGCTCCAAGTACCACCAACAAGCAGGAAGTAAAGCTTTACCTCAAGTGGTAGAGCCCCTGCCTTGAGCAAAAAGCTCAGGGAAAGTACTGCCTAAGCCCTGAGTTAAAGCCCCAGGATGAAAGAGTGAAAGAAAGGAAGGGAAGGAAGGAAAAGAAGGAAAGGAAGGAAAGGGAAGAAAGGAAGAAAGGGGGGCTGGGAAGGTGGCTCAGTGGTAGAGCGCTTGCCTTGCATGCATGAGGCCCTGGGTTCGATTCCTCAGCACCACAAACAAAAAGAAAAAAGCCGGAAGTGGTACTGTGGCTCAAGGGACAGCACCCAGGCCCAGAGTTCAGGCCCCATGGCGCCCCCCCCCAAAAAAAAAGGGAAGGAAGGAAGGAAGGAAGGAAGGAAGGCAGCCAGGCAGCCAGGCAGGCAGAAGCAAAGAAGGAAAGAAAGAAAGAGGGCTGGGAAGGTGGCTCAGTGGTAGAGTGTTTGCCTGGCATGCATGAGGCCCTGCGTTCGATTCCTCAGCACTACATAAACAGAAAAAGCCAGAAGTGGTGCTATGGCTCAAGTGGTAGAGCGCTAGCCTTGAGCTGAAGAGCTGAGGAACAGTACCTAGGCCCAGTTTAAGACCCACAACTGAAAAAAAAAAAAAAATAGAGGGGAGGAGGGAGGGAAGGAGAAAAAAAGAGAGAAAGGAGAAAGAGAGAGATAAGGGGGGAAGGGAGGGAGGAAGAAAAAAAAAATGTGTTTCCAGGATACCATTATACTAACACTTTGCAAATCAAAGAGAACAGGTTCTTAACTTTTTACTGAATCTTAATGATATAAGACTTTCCTCAATTCTCACTAACCAGTCTTTAATAGCAGAAAGCACAATTCCAGGCATCTAGGACACAGGTGAAAATCACCAGACAAGTGAAAATTTCCTTTAGAGTCCATTATTTCTGCACTCTGAAAGTGTGGAGATGAATGGAGGGCGCAGAGGACACTAATGGGAAATGACAAAAAGTTCCAATTATGTCAGTGTTCCAAATCGGAGCTACCCAGGACCCAGTAGCTACAAGAGGCTATGCAGAATGCTTCAAATATGTCTAGCATGACTGAGAAATTTGTTATCTCATTTTAATTTCATTACAGTTAAATAGTCACATTTGGCTGAGACAGAGCAAAATTAGACCTTAGAGTTACGAGGTAGATGGAAATACTTCTCATCTTTTACCGTCTTTCTCTCAAGCCTCCAGCTCCTTTTCAAACTTGTCTGCCCGACCCTAGACAGGACCAAGAGCTGGTGGGAAAGAGCCATTTTTCCTTGGCCATTAAAACTGAGACAAAGCTTAAAGAAGATGCACAGTCTCAGTATTTACTGAGCACCCATAAGTGATAAGGAATAAAGAAATGAAAAAACTAAATCTAGGTTTCTCTCCTTGAAGAACTGAAAAAGTTTAGGAAGAGAAAAAAATTATGATTAAAAAGTGTTCTTGCAAAAAAGAAGCAATGAAGAAAGGGTGATTAGGTATATGGGATGTATTAGAGAAAGTTTTACAATGATATTAAAATTTGTTCTTGAAAGGCAAAGTAAGAGCAAGGTATGAAAAATGAAATGAGGGCAAAGAAAGGAATTAAGATTCTGTACTCCAGGCAAACTGAGCATTAGATCACTGAGCCTAACCAGAAATATACTAGATCTGAGTCAGAGATCTGTTTGAAAATTACTGCTGTAATTCTGAGCAGGAGAAATCAGCATGTCCAAAGGCAGTGAGAATCTTAAAAGAGGATGACATTTTTATAAAATTGCAAAAAGTTCAGATTAGCTAAAATATGAAGATTTGAGGACTAGATGGTAAGATCTGAGAATAAAACAGCAGACTGAAAATCTCATAAATATCTGATTTATGGCCCAAGAAATTAAAAGTATATATTAACTAAAAAATTAAAACGAAGGGTTTAAATGTTCTACACTATAGGTATGTTCTTCCCGGGAGAAGTTCAACTGCTGATTTTTTTTTTCTTCTAGTACTTACTTTTAGGTTTTTATCCTTTGAAGTTTCATTAGATAAAGGTTTTTCTCTTAAAAATGCAATAACACTTTGGGGCTCTAAGCTGCCCAACACTTAACTTACTTCACACCTTTGAAATTTACCCTATGTCAAGTAGAATCCCTCACATAAAGCTGATTGAGACCAGCTCAAAGGTCCTCTGGGTTCAATCTCAACTCCAAGCACTAAGCTAAGTGATGTTTTCCAAGTTAGGTAATTTTTGGTGTTAATTTCTGATATATATATATATATATATATATATATATATATATATACACACACACACATACTACTGCTTCATCAAGTTCTCATGATCATTAAATGAGCTAATAAAGTTCTTAATGCCTAGCCATGGTAAACACCATTAAATTGTGGATTACATAGCACAAACACATGCATACACAAACAGACACAACAGGCACTGAATTTTTACATGGCTGTGGTAGAGAAGAAAAAAGGAAAGAAAACTGCCAATATCTGACATTTGCGCAATGTAATTGAGTTGCTGAACAAGAAAGTTTCTGTGACCAGTTACAGCAGAGTCAGGCCTGGCATTCTGTCTTGATGCCATTGCCAACAGCAAGTTACCTAACCCCTTTGTGTCTCTCTGCTTCTTTATTACTGGAGTGGGAATAAAAGCTGTACCTACCTTACAGAACTATTTGGTTGATAAATGAGCTGCACATGAATAGCATGTGACACATTTATTTAGTGCTTACTGAACAAATGATAACTTATGTTCAGAGGGCACATAAAGATAAAAAGAGGATACAGATTGACCCACTGCAACAATAAGATGTACAAGATGCTATGTCGAAAAACGAACTTTACAATTTAGGTGTATGGGGGGGCGGTAAGCTGAGGAGGTAGGAGGGAAGGGATGGTAGGGGAAAAACAAAGGAGCAGGCAACAATGCTGGATAAGAAATGTACTCACTACCTTGCTCATGTAACGGTAACCCCTTTGTACAGTATTTTCACAATAAAAGCTTAATTAAAAAAAAAAAAAGAGGATAGGAAGATACAGCAGTGGAGGAAATGCAAGAGCTTAAAGAAGAAGGCCCAAAATGAAAATTCATTAAAATGGCCTAATTACGCCTCAGACCATGATTTCAGCCCAGGTGACTACCATGTGCATGCCTTCCTTCTTTATTTCCACCAGTGGTCAATGCTTCTGTCCCACAGCTGTTTATACAATAAAATAACAAAACCACCTAAGTTTAGAGCTAGCTAATAAAGCACTTTTAGGCATTATAACTGTCCTTATTGTTCTATTTACATAGGATGATTCTGAAAATGAGAACAGTTAAAAGAAGGCCAAAGTTATAAATCTAATGGGGCAGAATGATGGGGCTGTTGCATGTCTAAGACATTGCAAGGCGTGGAATCAAAGATTCAACTCAGACTCATGTGTACTGAACTAATACAGCTGAAATTAACTACTTTAAAGGATAGTTTAATAAAGCTTGAGTACAGACGGTATTTCTTTCCGAGCCTCAGTGAAACAAGAGTCGCCCCTTGATTCATGCTGATTTCAACCTAAGCATGCATGCACAAGCCCCCCGGTTTTCCTAAGCTTGGCCAAAGTACTGCTCCCCATGCTGTTGTAAATCATGTTTTACTCAGGCTGCACAGACTTTCCTGCCAATTACCACTAAATTTAGAATATTACAAACTTGATGCTTTAAATTTTCTTTAAAAACACTAAGCTTTGAGAAAAAAAAATGAAGACATTCCAGCTTTCCATAATAACCAAAAATAAAAGGCAAGGGCCACCATGGGACAACGCTGTCAGATGTAATTACAGGAGCTATCAGGACAAGCAAAAGCAGAGAGAGCCTGGAAATCATCTGCTTCCAAAGTCTGTCCTGTAAATTGCTAACCCACTCAAGTATGGCTATGATATACTTCATTTCTTAGGCATGCCCCTTTGCTATTTTAAGTTACTTAAATGATGAAGAAGGCTATAAGTGACAGACTGATGAAAAGCACATTTATCTGCTAGGGTATTATACCTTAAATACAGCTTTGTAGTTTATCAAAAAATGAAGGGCTCTCTCCTAGGACCTTCTAAATTGGATTGTTATCAAGTCCTGGGTTAGAAATAGATGACCATTTTCGCTATATGTGAGTAGAACAATCCAGGCTTTTTTTTTTTTCTGTCAAAAAAACCCTGCAATTACCATCCCCACCATTTTATAATCACTTTCTATGGGGGAGAGGTCAATCGGGATCAAGGCATTAGATAACAACCATGAAGGCTTTTTTACCTGGTTGAATTACTGACCACAGCAGCTTTTTTCCCAGGCTATATAAGCGTAGTTAGTATTGTGTCTAAATCTCCTTCAATGTACTAAGTCAATAAACACAAATAGTTCAAGGGTAACTTATAGGTTGAGTCTACCCTCTTCTCCAGATACTATCAGCCATTGTTTTTACTTTTTACTTAAGGAAACTTACTGATTGGAGTTTTCGTTTCTATTTAAAATTGCAAACTTAAGAACCAAGTAGACACCTCTAACATTAACCATATAATAAATCTAAGCAGTTCAAAGGTTAGGGGCATTATCCTCCCGTTTATACTGCTGGACAGTCATGTATTACTTAAGGTGCAGGCTGCAACACTTCACCTTCTAGTTAAAAAATCAAGTATCTCTGATTCAGCTTAATAGTAACATGTTACAATATACTTTAATAATGTCTATAGTTTGCAGACTCTTCATGTGCCCCACCCTTTCTACTTTTTCAGAATCATCATCTGAAAACTTTGACTAATAGCTCTACCCTGGCCATGTGTACATAATTATCTGAACTAGAAAAACCATTCCATGGGTGACCTTTCTAGAAATACATGATTTCACAAGAAGAAAACAGATTTCTTAGACTAAATAGCAAATTCTGAGTTAAACCAAAGAAAGATGTACACCATAAACCAACTTAAACTATTCAATTTATTATATGAAAAGGCCTTTATTATTATTTATCACAGGTGGCCTGAGTCCTGAAAAGAACTCTGAAGAGATGGCAAGAGGCTGAGGTGTGGCCACAACAAAGTAAAAGAGGCTGAGATTCACCCTCTCTCCTCTTCTCCAAGTCCTGGGAGCCTATGATGGTGTTTTGTTTTCTCATTATCTCTTTCAATGAATAAATGAACTACACAGACTGTCAACATGAAACATCATCCACCAGAGGTAGAAATTCATGAACCTCACATATCAAATCTAAAAAGAAGCCCAGATAAGAGAATTAAAGGTCAAAAAACTAACACAAGATGCTACATGCTATGGTTTTAAAGATAAAAGATCCCAAACAGATTATCCAGACGTGGAGAAGTTGGATAAAGTGGAGTTTAACCTAGTGTAATAAACAGTTGAATCTAAAAGTACTGAAAGACAGTTTAGAAAGCTACAAGAAATTTTTGAACATGTTCTACATCTTAATGAAAAGGAGAATCCAAAGCAAAGTGAACTCCAAGGCGTGGACACAAGAGGTTTTTCTTTGCTGTTGTTCTTAATGGACTGTGTGATTTCTTTTTTCTTTTGTGATTTTTCCCCCTATGGTTTATTCCCTGTTGTCACTAAATTCGATGTTGGTACCACGGGTATTTTACGTACGTTTATCTGAATTAGGGATGGGAAAGGGAACAGCAAAATGGTGAGACAACCGACAAAGAGGGAACCTATGCAACAGTGATTCTCACAAGACTGTGTTGGAAATGATCTGTACAACTTGTGGGTAGGGGGGTAAAAGGAAGAGAAAGGGGGAGAAGTATGAGGGGGGGGGGAACAAGACAAGAAATGTACTATCTTACTTACGTAACTGTAACCCCTCTGTACATCACCTTGACAATAAAATTAACTTTTAAAAAGGAGAATCCAGATATTTACAAAGAAACTGAGAAATCCAGAAGTAGAATATGAGAAGAAAAAGGCTAACTTAGCCACGATTTTGATGCTGTCAAAAACTCTTCGTTTGTGGAAGTACATGCCGCATGCTGGACCTTGACGCAGGACATTCCATCCACATCCTGATGTCAAGCCATTCTCTATCCTTGAGAAAACCTCAGCCTGCATTACTCCAAATGGACTAGTTTCTATCTTTCCTCTTCTTGGACATGGTGTTCTACATTTGCCACCATACAGAAAAATCCCTAGTCCTCTACATGGTCCACCCCCTCCCTAAATCTTGCAGATGTATGGCCACAACGCAAGTTTTTTGTTTTAAAGATGAGGACATGTTGTCAAGTCCTGAACTTGGTCTAGCAGGGTCAAAATGATGTTTCCAGCACCAGTAAAGATGATAGTTATATACAATACCCATGGTACCAAAATCAATACCCGTGGTACCAAAATCGAATATAGTGACAACAGGGAATAAACCATAGGAGGAAAAAAATCACAAAAGAAAAAAGAAATCACACAGTCCATTAAGAACAATAGCAAAGAAAAAAACCTCTTGTGTCCATGTCTCGGAGTTCATTTTGCTTTGGATTCTCCTTTTCATTAAGATGTAGAGTATGTTCAAAAATTTCTTGTAGCTTTTTATACTGTCTTTCAGTACTTTCGGATTCAACTGTTTATTGCACTAGGTTAAGATGATGGATCAAGATAATCATGACACTAGCACGGATGAAAGTGGCACTGACTCATCAGACAGGGCAGTGAGGGGATGAATTTGTGCATGAAGATGATAGTGAAGGACACACCACTGAAGAGAAAAAAATTAATTTGTTTAATTTGCAAATATCCTTGGAAAGCCAAGGAAGAAAAAGAAAACCTAAAGTGGCCATGATGCACTGAATGGCCAGACGAGGTATCCCTGAGGGATGGAAAGTAGAATTTTCAGAGGATAATAAACTTCATTCTGAAGCAGAAAAAGTCACAAAAGCAGCATAAAGAGGATTCTCATTCTAATGACCCATCCTCTGCTTTTTCACAGCCCCAGGATCCTCTTCCTATTCCTCCCTCTTCCTCCCCCTGTGCTCCTCCTCAGATACAAGCACCTTCCTTGCCAGGACAATCTCCTCTTGGATCACCTCTAGGGGTCCTCTATTCCTGAGATCACCTGGAATACCAGGACTCCAGGGGTCCAATTACCCCTTGGCCGACCACAAGGCCCTCTTCCAGATGGAGAAGCTGGGTGAAAACAACTACATTGAAACCTAAATGACACAGAAGCAATCGTTAAGAGACAGTGATGCTGAAAGAGCATGCTACTAGCACAGCATAAGCAGGTACAGGATATAGGAGATAGCACAGAGTCCAAGGAACTAGGAGCTCAGAGTACTATGGCACAAGCCACCTAAGAATGAAGTGAGCCCCAAGCAAGAAGCCTAGGGATGCCAGGTGAGCAGGAAGCCCCTGGTCAGATCATACAAACTGGACATGCACACTGGTCAGTCATAAAGATATTCAGCCCATCTGTTATTTGTGGCTTCTGTATTTGTGAAATTACTGACATGGCAATATTTATTTGGGAAAAAAAAAACAAAACACTTGTGCTTTCACGATCCTCTACAGACAGGCTACCGGAGTGGTGAAGCCTTCCCTTCTTAGTCTCCCTGTGTCCAGATACCCAGCAAAGGTCACATTCTGGCTTTTTGTTTCAGCTTTCATAGTGTCAACAGGTGTCCTGAATCTATCCCAAGGCACATTTTTCATAGTTTTGTGCATACTCTTAGTAAGCAATATATAAAATGCTTGCAAGAGTACTACACAGGAAAGTACTGTCTAGTGTCCCTAAGCCAAAAATAAAAACAACTTTTTTCTTTGTTAGACAAGCTTTACTCAAACACAAGTTATACTGCAGTTGGCCGTGAAAGCTTAATGTTAAGGTAATACATATTAGTAACCACAACACACCTAATGATGATTCAAGGACAGAAAGATCCTGACTAAGGCCTCATGGAGGCTATCCCTGCATTTCTCCCAAGGCATTAAGTGTTGTTTTTTTTTCTTTCTTTTTTGATCAGTTGTGGGGCTTGAACTCAGGGCCTGGGCTCTCTCTGTCGCTGAGCTCTTCTGCTCAGAGTGCTCTATCGCTTTCAGCCACAGCACCACTTCTCTGGTGGTTAACTGGAGATAATCTCACAGACGTTCCTGCCTGGGCTGGCTTTGAACCGTGATCCTCACATCTCAGCCTCCTGAGTAGCTAGGATTACAGGCATGAACCACTGGTGCCTGGCTCTAAAAGCATTAATTCTGTGTCAGTTATGTGTATAGAGCGTTATCATAAATAGTGAAAACCCATACATTCATAAAACATAAGCATTTAACTTTCATAGAAATAATAATTTAATCTTTCATGTCATTACCTAGAGTTGCTGCAACATAACAATCTTAATTGTTCACTGAACTGAATAATTAAGTTTCCACATTATTCAGAAACTTCCTTAACTCATGATGTAAATGACCTAAGAGAACCTTAGAACTTAATCAGTATTTGTAATAATGCATTAACAGAAAAAGAACTTTCCCACTTCAAATTACAGAGAACTGGAACAGATAAATCCAATTTCCACCCAAATTTGTAAGCAGTACTGATATTTTGTTCCAAATCTAATAGCATTTCTTTCTGTTCTGGACAACAATTTTCTTGAGTTCAAAAATTACCAGAAAGCTAGGCACAGTGGCTCACATCTATAATCCAAGCTATTCAGAAGGCTGAGATCTGAGGAACATGGTTTGAAGCCAGAACAGGCAGAAAATCTGTGAGACTTTTATCTCCAATTAACCAGCAAATAGCCAGACGTAGAACTGTGGTTCAAGTGGTAGAGCACTAGCCTTCAGCAAAAAAAGCTCGGTGACAGCTCCCAGGCTCTGAGTTCAATCCCCAGGACCTTATTTATCAGATAATCTAATTCCTGCTCTATGAATCGTTTTTCAAATCTCCTTTGGCAGAGGAAGAGAATTCTACCTAAGAACTCCAATTGCACACAACAGTTTCTCCTGCATTCATTGATTTATTTAAAATACCTGTGGGAAATCCAGTCTGCAGTAGGCATGGGAGACACAGTAACTTGCATTTCTATGAAACGGATACAATACATGTCCAACAGTTTGAGAAGGGGTGAGAGTGGGGAGTAATGGGGTTAAAAAGTGAAAAACAAAAGTGAGAATGGATCAGAGATGGACAAGACTGTGAGAAAGACATCTTAAGAGTATTCCAGTGAAGCTGTCATAAGCAGAAACCTCAGCACAGGAACATTCTGAATGCGTCAAACCAAGAATATCAAACCAAGAATATAAAATCTTCATGCAGGCTAAGGATTTGAAACCTTATTCTGAGATAGGAAGCCACTGGATTATCTTGAGCAAATAAATATATGATCAGGAAAAGCAATTAACTCTTCCAATTGTGTAGCTATCTCCTGGAACAAGGAACAGTAACCGGTCAGTAGGAAATAAAAGGTTGCCTGCAATTCCTTGTAACCTGAAAGACAGGTGCCAAGAATACAGATAACCCAAAGAGAAGCAGCAGCCAACCTATCAGTGTTGAAGGCCTCAAAATGTAACCTTTCTTTCATTACCAAGCGTCTCTGATAGGATGTTATCACAGATTATTTTTATTTATCCCTCCTCCCCCCCCCCTTTTTTTTTTTTTACCACTTAAGTCTTTTTTTTTTCCCCCTCCTGACTATCTATCTGGTCCCTACGCCACCATCCACCTGATGAGCAGGACTGGTCAAAAATACCTTGCTTGCCTCTTCGGAACCTTCTGCTACTCGCCCCCAGGGAGCTATCTATCCACTCCTACCATTTCAAACATCCCATCTCCCTTCCCCTCATCCTTTGCTGGTAACTGTCTCCGTAGCACAGGTTAAGTGTCGCCCGTTTACCTTAACAAAGACGTCCCTGGCAATAGCTAATAAAGCATTAAGAATGCAAAATGACGACTCCCCGCACCACACCACCTTCAAAGCCTTCTCCCAGGGCGGCGCGGCCCTCCCTTCCCACGCCGGGCGCGCAGTCCGGGCCCGCGGCTCCAGCACAGGCCTCACCGCCCGGCTCTCCCCTCAGCCGTCAAAGCTCGGCCTCCACGGCTTACCTTCGCTCCCGGAAACAGCTCCCGCTTCATCCTCCAGCTCCGACACTACCGCGCGAGCTACCTTTTTCATTTTCTTCTTCTTCTTCAGGGTATGTTTCAGTTTCTTCCCCGCACTCACACGTGAGTCTGGCATGGGCGCCGCCATGTTTCCCTCGCCGGAAGTGCTCCCGGAAAGTCGCCTCGGGTAGCAACTAAAGGGACTTCCGCCTGTAGTTCCGGAAGGAAAAGGTTCCGGGCCTTGAATGTCGAGCCGTAAATCCCAGGGTTCGAGCCTACGAGGGTCAGCGAGACGATTGAATGAACCCTTGGGGGGTCCTTAGGTGAAGTCGGTTCCAGGAAAATATTAGTGGATGGACAGCCTTAGCCGACTGTTCTGCCATCCCGCCCAGGTCCTACCCTATTCCGACCCTATCAACTTCCTGTGGCGTCTTCCCTCTGCTGCCTTATTTACTGTGATTTTGGAATGTCCCTTAAAGCAGGAAAAAATGCGTTCAGAATCGATAATTAGAGAGGAAAAGTAATCCTCATTTCCCTCCCATCGAAGACTCTCTCGCGAGGTCTTATTTGTTTATTGAATCAAAGAGGCTGCTTCTGAGGAATGTCTTACAAATGTCTCCAGTTGCAAACTCAATGGAGTCTCTCTTTCTTCTCAGTCTAACAAGTTGAAAGTCCCCAGGAAACAGACCACCGACTCAAAAACCAAATCTTAACTGTGAGGTCATTTATTAGCAGCAAAAAGAAATCTAGCAATAGCCAATTATAACCGGCTGGGACTACTCCTAGGCATCAGGAACCCCAGAGCTGCCCCAAATAGCCACAAGCCGGATTTTTTTATACCCCAAAATGGGGGGAAGGAAGGGGGTGTCATGTAAATGGAATCATTCCAAATTTCCTATGTTTTGCAAGCCAAGAGAATACAAAAGCAGAATACAGAAGCAAAATATCTGGGTGTCAGCAAAAATGTAGGTGTCAGGCCCACCGCTCAGAGTAGAATTGGCTGCCCACAAACGACCTCTGATCCTAAGTTCTTCCTCTTAGGGGCTTTTGTAACTTTGTCTAGCAGTTTCTTGCTATGGCTTCCCAGCACCATCATAACCCCTACCCTGACTTTCCCAGCACTACCATGGCTCCTCTTATGCGGCTGAGTGCCTCATTTTATTTACCTTATTTTACCAGGTGTGAGGAAATCTACCTGCACTGTCTCCCACCCAATGTCCTAGGAGCAGAAAACTGGCCACAGACTGGTAACAATGACAGGTACTGCCTGCCTATGCCTACTTCCTTTGACTTTGGCCTCTACCCTCAGGTACTAGAATCTGCCCCTGCTGTTCCATGTAAAATTTTGGATTCTTTTGTTGTTGTTGTTGTTCAAGACTGGGATTCAAACTCACTATCTGATGCTTGCTTTCACTCATTGGCAAAAATAGTAGGTCCACACTATTTATACCCAAATTAGTTGGAATAAAGATCAAATTCCAATAGGGATCTTTAAAAAATGTAATCATTGCTAACAAATCATAAGCAGATCATAAAAGAAGGCGTCTCTAGATGGGTTAAGACTCAGTGGTAGAGCATTTGTCTAGCACACACGCCTGTCTTTATAAAGAGACTTGAGACCTAAGTTAAACATCTTAATGCAAACCCACACCTATAGCTCTTGGGTGCTCTTGACTACTGATTTTGTTGCTACCTATTAATACAGATAATGTTTTTTATGGTTTTTTAATTGTCCCACTTTAGCATTAAGAAACCTCAATGTCTTTGCTGAAGGAAAGGGTTTTCATCTCAGCAC
Organism: Dipodomys spectabilis; assembly: GCF_019054845.1. Taxonomy (NCBI): domain Eukaryota; kingdom Metazoa; phylum Chordata; class Mammalia; order Rodentia; family Heteromyidae; genus Dipodomys; species Dipodomys spectabilis. The sequence goes on from NW_024870746.1 coordinate 14,964,745, forward strand.
CAATATTATCTCCAGCTGCCTTTGACTATGGTCTCATAGTAGTTTAGTGCCTTTTGGGTTGTTAATTACACAATACAGCACACTGAGTAAATCTAAAGAAAAGAGGTTTAGTTCAACTATGGTTCTCATCTCCGATGTAAAGGATTGCAGTAATGGCCTGTTTGCTGGTAGAGTTCTGAACTGGTGCAAGGACTCACATATGTGGGAATCTGATTCTCTTCTGATTTTTAAAAAAAATTAATTTAACTTAATTTATTTTTGATCCTGGAGATTGAACCCAAAACTGTGTGCATGCTAAGTAAGTGCTTTGCCTCTGAGCTGCACTCTCAGCCCTACCTCCCTTTTTTATAAAGCCTCTAGTATTCAATATTGAGTGCTCCCCTGTTTGCATCTAATCCTAGTTACCTAAAGACCCTCCCCCCCACCCATCACAAGCATACCACTTTCTGCCATCTTTATAGTTCACAACAGAGGTTCAATTTCAGCATGGATTTCAGAAGGGACCAGCCAGATTCAAACCACAGCAACTTTTAGATATATATTAGGATGACTTTGGGGCAGAAGCTATTTTAGATAACTACCTGAACAGGAAATTTCTTTTTATTTCATTCTATTGGGTAGCTCATTATTTTTTAAGTATCTTTTAAGTAGTTGTGCAAAAGAGGAAGGTTCTTTTTAATATGAAGAATAGTAATTGAATCTGCAGGGATGGGAATTCGTATTTAGAAAAGGCATTAGTAATACCTTGCTACTGTTTCAACATCTATCGATACTCTGTTCTCACTCCCAGGAAAACCAACAACAATGACACTGGATATTTTTCATTTTGTAGAGGGACTCGGTAATGGTCCAATTATGTCCTCTAGTAAAGGGTTTCTCTAATTAGTGGATAGAACTTGCAGGAAAGCTATGACCTTTTGTTCCTTCTTTCGCTAATGGAAAAGGCCTTGTACAGTGTAAGGATGGGCATAATGAGACCATGCTGAAACCCACTAAATAGGGTAATGAATATATTCTGACTATTGTTGATTTTCTCCAAGATAACCAGAAGACCATTCTGTTGACATCAGCAGATGCTTTGTGTGTAGCAGACTTACCTATATTTCTTCCTTTGAACTTGAAATTTCTTCCTGAGTATTTCTTATAAAATGGAGATCGATTGGGGTATTAGGAGCTAATTTGACAAGCTGCTAGAAATTTTGCATCCAGAAGAAAACAACACACACATACAGAGAGAGAAAGGGGGGGGGGGGAGAGAGAGAGAGAGAGAGTGTGTCAAAAGGGGTATGTGTAGCCTGGTTCTCACTTGGAAAAGAGTGCAACAAATTTTCCTCAAATCGCAGTTCCAAGGTCAATCTTAATAAAAGGTGGAATTAAGAATTCCCTTCTAATATAGTAATAAGCAAAGGTTACAGAATCTGAACAAGAAAAGATCCATTGACATCAGGCGTTGTATGACATTGAAGAGCCCAGTTCAAGACCTGAGGGAGAACTTGAGAAAACAGGAGAGTGAACATGTTCATAAATGTGCTGGATGCTCTTACATTCTTCCCAGCGCCTCTCAATTCTATTGTTCTTCCTCTGTCCTTGCAACATCTCAGGCAGTCCAAACTTTCATCATCGCTCCAGTGGACTTTCTGCAGTCAGCTCACAGCAACTCCCCTGAGTAGCTTAGGGATATGGTGTACTTTAAAAGTGCATGCCAGGCAGTCATTTCTGCTTCTCTTTTGGCCCTTTTGTAGCCTTCCTGGCCCTACAATAGCCCCACAGCTCAGCACTCCTCATTCCGCAGAGGGACAGCATCTATGAGCATTTTTGACTGTCACCTTAGGAGTGTGCCATTGCCATCTAGTGGCTATGATGCTGAACATCCCACAAGGCACAGGGTAGATCCTCCCTCACCAAGCATTATCTGGCCCCCAATACTCATGGTGCTAAAATGGAGAAATGCTGGACATTAGCCTTGGCTCACTACCTTTTCTTGGACTGCTCCTTCCTTGGCTTAGGCTTCAGGCATGCTGAATTCAAGTTCCATACGTTTGTTCTCTTACCTCCTATGTATGCTCCTTTGAACGTGCCATTCACTCTGAAGGATGTGCCTGTTTCCCCAACAACTCCTTCTCATCATCTCATTGCCACCTTCAGAATACCTTTTGGAATTTGCTAGCCTGGGGGAAAGATAGCCGACTGTATTGGCCTTTGCATTTTCTTTGCACAAATTAAATCATTCATTCTTCATAGCTCTTGATCTCCTCATGAACTATTATTATTAGCTCCATCTTTATAAAGGAGGAAAACAGCCTTGGAGAAGGTAATGGAGTAAAGTGAAATTTCATCATTAGCACCTTTATGTCTCACTTACTTGGCTGTTGTAACTCTAGGGGCTGTGTTTACTGGGTAATCACTCTACAATTTTTTGTGTGCTAGTACTGACACTTGAACACAGCTCCTCACACTCTTGCTTGGCTTTCCCTGCTTAAGACTGATGCTTTACCACCTGAGCCACGGCTCCACTTCCTGCTCTGGGGGAGGCAGGGAATTAATTGGAGCTGCGAGGTTCATGAATGATCCTTCCCGGGTTGGCTTTGAACTGTGATCCTTACTTAGATCTAGGCCTCCTGAATAACTACAATTATAGACAGGAGCTACTAGCACCAGCAACTATACATTTATTCAATGAAGAAGTTTACTTCTACAGCAAAGAATAGCGCTTGCTAAATGAGGACTCAGACTTCTTACTTTCAAAGTCCATATTCATTTTACCACATCATGATACATCATGAATCTGTAGTTACCGAGGCCCATCCTTAATGTGCTTCCATTTCTGCTTTCACTGAAGATCTACCTGCCTGCTTGGCTCTTAATCCGTGAGTCATGGTAATAGGATATATGATAACAGGGGAGGAAACATTCATATCAGCGAAGCAAGAGGAATGCACATGGTGGTTCTTCATTTCTCTATCTTCCTTCAGCTAGATGGAACCCCTGGAATTTTGGGCTGGTTCTCTAATGAATCTCTTTGGCCTCCCTGCTTATAATGAAATATTCCATTTTAACTTACCTTATTGCACAGAAAAACTTACACAGCAAGAGAAAAGTTCTTTAAAGCTATCCATGTTTCATTTCTACAGTCAAGAAATGTGCGTTTAAGTAAGTAAAGATTCTCCTGCTGGCCTGCTAGATGTGTATATGTATTTATATCATAGTAATCCAACCCTGAACAAATCATAAATAATGGAAAATGTGTGTGTGTTTATGTGTGGTGCACATGTATGCATGCATATATGTGGGGATCAAACCCAGGGACTTATGCATACTAGGAAAGTGTTCTACCACCAAATCATCCTCAGCACTTCAATGGAACTTGATAAGAAATCTGTTATTCTTAATCCCAAACACTTTGCTTTCTGAGCCACAGCTGTGTGTTCTGGTAACTACCCCAAATTGATAGGGCTCTGACTGTCTTACCTTAAAATGATAGCTGCTACTGGAAAGGTTTGTGGGAGAAACTAATAAACAGTAGCCTTGTGGAGAGATGCTCACATATTTGCTAGGGACAAAAATAGAAGGAATTGGTAGATACATTTTTCCATTTCCATTTCACCAAAAAGAACTTAAAGAAATTCTACATGTAAGACTTAGGCTTGCCTTTTCCTGTCGTTCCTAAATAGCATTACTATAGTGGTGTGACATTGAATAGATGTTTAGAAGATGAGGGAGAGAGAGAGAGAGTTCCCATGTAATCCAAAACTTCCTTTCACACAGAGAATCAGACTCAGGAATAGAGACCCTTGTCCAGGGAACAGCCAGAAGAAACTAGGAAGAGAGAAGTAGCCAGGCTTCCTAGGGTTATTAAAAATACCACAGACTTAAAATAACAAATTATTTTTTTTACAGTACTGGATATAGAAGTTTAAATACTGCTCACCTTTGTGAGCAGTATTGTTTCCTTCTGAAGTCTCTGATGGAGAATGAGTTCTAGACCTTTCTTCCAGTTTCTGGGCATTGCCAGCCATTCTGGGTTTTAGATGTGTTACTCCAGTCTCTGCATCTACTGTCACACGATGCTTTGTCAGTTATCTCTGGTCCCTGAATGTCTCTCTTTCTAATGACAAGAGTTGTTATATTTCCATTCCCCTCTAACCCACTAAGACCTGATCTCAATTTGAATCCATCTGCAAAGACCCTGTTTCTAAATAAGATCATAGTTATAGGGACTGGGGATTAAAGCTTCAATGTATCTTTTGGAGGTTACAATATGAGCAAGTAATCACCATCTCTTTCTCCTCCTGGGGCTAAACTCTTGTGCCATTGTGTCTTCTTCCTTTTTCCTTCACACATCTAGCTAGCCACTCCACAGGCCACCAGTATTCACAGCATTAGTGAATGTATGCTGTGAGCATCTATTTGAACTGTCTTTTGCACAGTAAGTGCCACCTCAATTGGAACTGGCAGGTTGAAACTGTGATGTACTGGCTGTTTGTTGTTGCTCTAGAGGAGGGAATGGATAGAGTGAGAGAGTGAGCAGCCAGCAGTGCTGCACTGGTCTAATTATTCCCAGCTCTTCTCCAGGCTTGGTGGCTACAGCTACCCCATGTCTATAAGCAACCAGGACCCAGCATGCCTCTGAGCAGTGGCTATTGAATTTGTGAAAAACTTGTAGTCATTAAACATCTCTTGTTTTATATAGTGTGTATGTGTGTGTGTGTGTGTGTGTGTGTGTGTGTGTGTGTGTGTGTGTGTGTGTGTACTTTTTTCCTTGTTCATTTCTTTTTTCATTATTGCTGGTCATGGAACTTAAACTCAGGGCTTGGGTGCTGTCCCTGAGGGTTTTTTTGCTCAAGACTAGCCCTCTATTGTTCTCAGCCACAGCTCCACTTCTGGTTTTCTGGTGATTAGAGATAAGAGTCTCTGGGATTTTCCTGCCCAGACTGGCTTCGAACCACCATCCTCAGATCTCAGCCTCCTGAGTAGACAGAATTACAGGCATGAGACACTGGTGCCTGACTTTTTTGTTTTTTCCTTTTGGGTGGTTCCAAAGCTTATACACAAGGTCTTATGCTTACTAAAAAAACCAATCTACCACTTAAGCCATGCCTCCAGCCTTTTTTGTGTTCATTTTATCTTTCAAGTAAGCATCTCACTTTTGCCCTGGGCAGACCAAAGATCCTCTTACCTCTGCCTCAGGCATCGCTTTGATTATAAGCACACACCACATTTTTTTAAACCAGGCTGGCCTGACTTTCTTCCTGTGTAGCTGGGAGGACATATGTACATCACTATGTCATGCCTTTATTTCTTGGTCTTTACCCCACCTATACTCAGACAGAAGAAAGGACAGAAATAAGTACTTGCCCATAAACAAGGATCCTATTATGCTTGAAGTCTCTATTGCAATTCCAATATAAAATATCTTCCTCTCAGTAATATTTCTCAGGACCAGGAAATCCTAGAAGAAGGAAGAATGATTTTGCTATTATTGCCGTATCAATTTAAACTTCTCAATATATCAATATTCTGTTGTTGTTGTTGCTGCTGGTACAAGAACTTGAACTCAAGTTCTTAGTACTGTTTCTTAATTTTTTTCCACTCAAGGCTAGTGCCTTCCCACTTGAGCCTCACATCCACTATGGCTTTTTGGTAATGAATAAGAGTCTCATGGACTTTCCTGCCTGGTCTAGCTTTAAACCAAGATCCTCAGATATCAAACTCTTGAGCAGCTAAAATTACAGATGTCAGTTACTAGTGCCAGCTCTATAAATATTATTTAAAAACACATAAGTTACAGATTCTAATACTGATGTACAGTGACAGGGAATCAGGATTTGGAGATTACAATTTCGTTTTTTTATCATAATTGGGGAATGGAAGTCCTGCTATAGTAGAAGCTTTAAGCACAAATAAACATACCTATCACCCCTGGAATACTACATTGTTCCAAATTAATTAATTTAGTAGTAAATATACATGAAACATAGATTAGACTCATGTAATCCATATTTAATTTTTTTTTTGTTCTGTCGTGGGGCTTGAACTCTGGGCCTGGGCGCTGTCCCTGGGCTCTTCAGCTCAAGGCGTGCGCTCTATCCCTTGAGCCACAGCACCACTTTCGGGTTTCTAGTGGTTTATTGGAGGTAAGAGTCTCACGGACTTTCCTGTCAAGGCTGGCTTTGAACCTTGATCCTCAGATCTCAGCCTCCTGAGTAGCTAGTATTAAAGGCGTGAGCCACTGGCACCCAGCTCGTATTTAATTTTTATACTATTATTACTTTCAGATTCTGGGCTTTAAACCCAAGGTCTTGTGCTTCCTAAGCTGTACATCTACCACTGAGTTGTGACTCCAGCCCTTATAATGATATTTTATTTTGGGGGGGGGGGTGGGTGGTGGTCTTGGGGCTTGAACTTTAGTCCTGGATGCTGTCCCTGAGCTTCTTTTGCTCAAGGTGAGCACTCTACACTTGAGCCACAGCGCCACTTCTAGTTGTAGTTGTTGAATAGTGTATTGGAGATAAGAGTTTCATGGACTTTTCCTGCCCAGGCTGGCTTTGAACCACCATCCTCAGATTGCAGCCTCCTGGGTAGCTAGGATTACAGGCGTGAGCCACCGGTTCCCAACTCTTAGAATGAATTTTTAAAGGCTTTTGAGGAAGTATTTTCCGTATTGACATGGAAATTATACAGACTAAAACAGATGAAAGTTGTGTCCCTCTAGCTATATCTAAATAACAAAAAACATATAAAATTCTTAGTATTTTATCATTACAACTACAACATATTATATATATATATATATATATATATATACATGTGTGTGTATAGTATGTGTGTGTGTGTGTGTGTGTGTGTGTGTGTGTGTACGTGCACTTGCAAGCACACTAGCATGTTGGTCCTGGGGCTTGAACTAAGGATCTGGGCTCCATCCTTGAGCATTTTTGCTCAAGGCTAGCACTCTACCAACTCTACCACTTGAGTCACAGCTCCACTTTCACCTTTTTGGTAATTAGTTGGAGATAAGAGTCTCATGGGCTTTCCTACTCACGCTGGCTTCAAACCATAAGCCTCAGATTTTAGCTTCCTAAGTAGCTAGTGTTATAGATGTGAGCCATGAGCACCAGGCAAACTAAAATATTTTTGAGTTAATAAGAATTATTTACTCCAAGAGATGAATTTCTCTAGAGATCTAAGGGAGAAAAAAATCTAGGACAGTCACATTTAAATTAGTACCCTCTGCCAGTCTCTTTATTTGCATTGTACTGTATTTCCTGCATGACAGTTTTGCTAGTGTCTTTAATGTACAGATGTGCAAAGCTATTTACACTACTAAATTTCTATACCAAAGCTACTAAATAAGAAAGAGTGTCATTTCCAAATTATAGACTTATCAACTCACTACCCTATACTGTCTTGCCATAGCTCAATGAAAAAGTTGGCCATGTCTGAAATCTGAAAATGTTATTTTCATTCCCCCCACAACTCTGTTCTTCCATCCTCCCCTCCACCTACTCTTCTTTCCCCTTCCACTCCTCCCTCTGTCTCTCTGTCTCTCTCCTGTCTCTGTCTCTGTCTCTGTTTCTTGTCTCTGTCTGTCTCTGTCTGTCTCTCTCTCTCTTAAGGATTACCACCCCAGATCTCACTTTTGCATTCTTTATTTGTATGCGCTAGCCTTTTTATTGCAAATAGGGTTCTAAATCTTACTTTAGAAATGGATATTGCATTGCATGTGAGTGCATGTGTGGGAGAAGCTATCAATAATGTTAGTTATGAAAACTGATCATAAGTGTTTTTAGTCCATTAGCCATTTCCCTTTATTTATGCCCCTTTCAGGAAGGATTTGAAGCCAATATTCAAAAGATGAAGTTTGGATGAAGAGCAACACAAGAGGATATAAAACACTGTCACATTTTTTCAGCCTGGAAAATATTTCTTCCTTATATTATTTCTTTAAACAGCTCCTTGCAATAAGTAACCCCTGGGGGAATAAGAAATGGAGAGAACAAGAATTGCGCTGAGTTAGTATTATTTAATATTTACCTTTCTAACTTTCCTTTAAAAATCATTATACTTAATTACTCTTAAATTTAACAAATTACATATTATGCCTCCAATAAATATGCCAATAGGCAACTCACACATATTTGCTCCCTTTCATCTAACTGAAATTCAGTGCATGATTTATTAGTAAAATCTCATTGGCTCTTATACTCCCCATAACATGCAAGATGAATAGTTGAACTTGTAAGGAGATAAGGCTTCCTGTCCCTTTCTTGGCATAAGTGGCTGTCAGTGGTCGAGAACACACTGGTGAGTGGTTACCAATTTAATGCCTCCTGGAGGCAAATGCTCTGTTCTGCTGCAGGGAGAAGGCTGTGGAAATGGCAGCTCGTGGGCTTCTTGGTACATCACCCACGCTGTAGGTAGCAGGACTGTGGCAATCACCTCCCAGAGCTTTGGTGATAATTTTACAATGCCCAAGAGAGAAAACAAGTCTGGCAGATAAAAGTAAGAATACTTCTGCTGCAATTAATAACCCAGCTTGCTTTCAGATCATCATAAACCCCACAATAATGTATATATAAAGGACGATGCATTTTCTCCAATAGGTTAATATGTATCTAGAGGGTCTTTTAGGGAAAGAATCAAATGTTTAGCGGAATGTCTAAAAAAAAAAAAAGCAGTGTTGTAAGTCAATGTTGGGCCAAATGTCTCACTTGAGTATTAAGCTCAATAGTAAGCCTCTGACTCCTACATTAATTTCCATCAATGATGATGCAGATACCTTGTTGAAAATCTTCTTGCAGACCCCCAAAGAAAGCGATGTAAGTCACCTATTCCTTCTCAGTGGAATCATTTTCTAATTGAATGTTAAGATCAAAGTTTAAGTTTATAAGAAAGAAAAACAAGTGCAGATAAATAGATATTATCTGCCATCCTTATGAAAATTCATGACCTGCAGTTTTATCAGAGGCCTTATAAGAATTCTAATTGTGAAGTATGCAGAGCTATTAAATGGCTAGTCTGCTTCAGTCTCTTGATAAGAAGTGAGTTAAATAATTGTCCTGTTTAACTTGAGCTTGTTAACCTTTAAGGTCAACTAGTTTGAACATACGTTTAATGAAATCCTGGAGCCAGAATTTATGATACTGCTGCTGAATGTTAAATTGGACAATTTACATAAGCAGGACATTAACCTTCCAAGCACTAAATAGCATTTTAGCACTTAGCCGCTGGGGACAATAAGGGACATGTTCTATATATTTGTGATTAGCTTGCCTGGAAACTCTCATGATGACCAATTGGCCTACCAAGTTTAGCAGCATAATTAAATGAATGGATTCAGCCTAAGTAAATTATCAGTGCTGTGTACAGTATATCATTATAGTAGGAAAGGAAAAAAAGATATGAATAATTTAATAATACATTACTAATTTATCAATGCTAAGTGACTTCCAGGAGGCTCTTTGTAGTTCATTGTCTTAAATTTGATATTTGATTTACTGTTCATGGGATTAAAACTGAACCTATTTCCTCTCTTAGCAAAACTGTGTAGAAGCAGGTTTTTATTTTATTTATTTGTTTATTTTCGTGGAGAAAAATCTGCCTTTTTCTGCATTGGTGATATTACAAAATACCTACTACTGTGTGGTGATGAGCAGGTCAACTAGTAATTTGTCACAATCAGATGTATGTAGTCCCTGCTACTCTGCAGCCTTATAGAGGGGAGGGCATTAACCCCCTGAGGGTCTCACAAGCCCAGCTTGCAACACAGCAGCAATTATCATTATGGCTTGGAAGGGTCAGGCACCAGGGAAAGCAATTTGCGCTCACCTACGAATGTTCTGCTGACTGTGGACAATCAGTCTGTTGGGCTGACTAGCCTGCAGTTACCTTCTGTAAACTCAGTTGAACACAGCAGTGTATTGAACTTTAATGGTCAAGTAACTATTTGGAGAAATAGTATGTCACTCTTAAGTCAGAGGGCCCTGGATCCTTAGACATATGAAGTGTTCCAAGTCACCTCTCAATTGTGTCAGCCTCAGTCCCCAAGTCTTCCTTTTATTCCCAGGATATGCTGGGTTTCTACCTCTCATCCTTCTCTTTCAGTTGTATTCTAATTTTCCCTGTCTCCCCTTTGTTCTTGAGAAATCCTCTAAAACGTGTACTTTATCTAGGACATCCCTTGTCCGAAATCTACACACCTTCACCATTGAGAGGTTTAAATGTCCAGTGACAAGGGTGTATGTGTGTGTCACATTGCTGACTTCCTAATCTTTTTCCAATCTCAGTCAGCATGCTTTCATCTCTCCCCTGACACTCTTTCTTCAAAGAAACAGACAATTTCTCCTCATCTCACTGAGGGGCCTCTCTGATTTACCTTTTCCTAATGAGGACTCACCCAAGAATGGCGCCAAATACATATTTCCCCCTTCATAGAAATATAAATACTTCCCCCAGCCAATTGCAAAACAACAGCACATAGGACCGAGAGGTGGCTAGTTAGCAAATATTTAGTTGCTCTGAAACTAAATTAATTAGCTATTAATTTTTTCCTTTCTGACATCACAGTCTCCTGATGGGAATCAGAACCTGCCTTACAAATAAACAACAGTGACAATAATCATTATTCCTTGCATTTGTACACTTCAGAGAATATTTTACCGTATATTATTACATCTGATCTGTAAGATGGTATATAGTAATATCAATTTCATGTAAGAAGACATTGTGACAGAAAATTAAACCCTTATACTAAGAAACCTAACAAGTGTGACAGAGCCAAGTTTAAAAGAATCTGTTCAATTCCCAGACCAGTGCTTCTGGTCTCATGGGTTCTAATCATAGCTCAGGTCCACAAATACTGACTAGAAATTTATCTTTTTTATTCATATTAAAATACTTTTAAATACCTATGCAGATGATAAGGTAATTAAAACAACACAAATAATGACATAGTAAATATAGCCTATTTCCTTGGTCAGACTGGCTGTTAATTCTCTCCAAAGACATTACCGGAATGTTATAGGTCCTTCCAGTGACATCCTGTTCCATATAAATTTGTTTATAGAAATTTTAAGAAGCAGTTGGTGGGCTTGGAAGTTGATTCAGTGGTAGAGCACTTGCCTCACATGCATGAGGCCCTGGGTTTGATTCTTCAGCACCACATAAGCAGAAAAACTCCAAAGTGGCACTGTGGCTCAAGTGGTAGAGGGCTAGCCTTGAGCTAGGGACAGCACCCAGGCCCAGAGTTCAGGCCCCACGACTGACAAAAGAAAAGCAATTGGTAACAGACTAGACATACCAGTCGGCATTTTTATTGTTTACTAAGCAGTGTATCATAGTTATTGATCCATATTAACCCATGTACATCTAGCTGGTTTCTTTTAATGATTGTACAGTATTCCACTTTATATAATTGTTCCCTCTAAAAAAACTTGATTGTTTCATTCTTGTCTGTTTTAAACAATGTTAAAATCCTTGAGGTCAGTCACAGTGGTTCATACCTGTAATGTCAGCACTTAGGAGACTAGGACAGGAGGATTGAGTTCCAGACCAGCCTGGGCTACATAGTAAAATCCTACATCAAAAACCAAACAAATAATTTGTAACCCCTTGGTACAACTCTAGTGATAATAAGGGGGAAAATGGAAAAGAAATCAAATAAGAAAATACAAATAAAACAATATGGTACATCTTTTCATAGAAATTTAAATGTGTTTGGAATATTTTGTGTGTGTACACTGGTTGGGATTGAACTCAGGGTTTGGGTGCTGTCCCTTAGCTTTTTAGCTTATACTCTACCACTTGAGCCAAACCTCTACTTTAGGCTTTTTGATGGTTTATTGGAGATAAGAGTCTCACAGACTTACCTGCCCAGGCTGGCTTTGAACCAGGATCCCCAGATCTCAGCCTTCTGAGTAGTTAGGATTACAGGTATGAGTCACTGACACCTAGTTTAGAACGTTTGTTTGAAACATGTTTCAAAATATCTGAATGATTTCATGGTTCTTTTTCTGTTTTCTAGCACAATGTTAGATACTGCTGCTTTTCAATACATATTCACTATATTCATGAGACAGCTTTTCTTTTCTTTTTATTGCTCTTCTGTCTTCTCCATATTCTTTATGTTCCTTTGACTGGGATAAAGCACTTAATTAGGCAAGGGTTAACCTTACTTTAATCTTAATAATACCTGAGAAATATACACAAATGGACTTCTTAAAAGATCTCACATGTACAAGATGTTATGTTGAAAAACGAACTTTACAACTTTGGGGGGGGGGGTGCGAGATGGGAAGGGATGGGAAGAGGAAACAAAGGAGGAGGCAACAATGCTTGATAAGAAATGTACTCATTACCTTGCCCATGTAATTGTAACCTCTCTGTATAGTATTTTCACAATAAAAAAAAAAAAGAAAAAAAAAAGATCTCACAAAAAAAAAACCTCAAAAGAATTTGAAAAATAAAAGTATTTCTGTAGTTTGCTGAAAAGACCCAAACTCTTTTAACTCTTTTCAATCATCAATTGCTTTGCAAGGAGCATCTTTCCTGTTATTTGCAAGGGAAAGAAATTTCTCTGACATGTTTTCCACCTAGCTTTCTTCAAGATAATTCCTTTCATTGCTTTGGTAAGTCAATCACACTAACAGATACCAGTTATTCTGTACCTGCCTTGGGCTAAATAGAGCAGGTGACAAAAGCTCTTTCAGATTGTCAGATATTAATGTAAAATACCTCTACACCTCACAGCATATTCATCTTTATCGACTTGACTAATGCTTTTCCCATGCTGTTACATGTTGGTAAATTAAAGGAACCTTCCAGACAGTTCTGTCAACAGTTTACTGAAATGTACCTCATTAGTGAGGTTGAGCTGTCATATGAGTATAATTTAATCCTATTGAATTATCACTCAAAAACGCCTAAGTGTCCGGGTTTTATACACGGGATAGAAGTTTTGCTACTAACGCTGTCACATTTCCATTTGATGAGGGAGGAAACAAAAAACATGCAGCATCCGTGTGTCCCCATGTCTCCGCTCAATGCACTGATACGTATGTCAACTCCTGAACAGAATATTACATTTCAAGATGATCAGAAAAACATGTCCACGGATCATTTCCTCTTCAAATCTAATAGGTGAAGAGTGAATGTTAAGTTGCTTTCTTTTCAACTTCCACAAACAAAAGGAGCCATTGATACAAAGCCAGTTTCAATAAGAAGTTCAGGTTTTCCAGTGTTGATGGGACCTTCCTTGCTGTAAGGTATTTGGGGACTGCTGTAGGTGGGGCTGTGGGTAGGAAATGACAGCATTACCATGGGAGGTTTCTCTGTGGTTGTCACTATCTTCATGATGATGTTTGTGCTTTTTGTAGGTGGGCTGTGTCAGGGAAAATGACAAGAACCAATCATTGGAAGAGTATTTAAATAGACCAGGGGCTATGGCGCAGTTAATCTCTCCTTTCCAGAACACGTTAGTAACTCTCTTCTTAGTTGTTATCCAGATAATTGTGGTGAAAGGATGAGTATACACATCTTTAGTTTCTGTAATGTGCCAAGTTGATCAGCCAAACTTCTAGAAACTGAGGAATGCTTTTAGTAGCTAAAGACAAGTTGCCAAAAGCATATTGGTAAATTGAAAATTCCAGCCTGATATCACAGATATACCAGGGGGATTTTATGAGTATTTAATATTTCTTGTGCACTTACTATGTGCCAACTCCCGTATTATAACTATTTTACATGGGTAAGTATTTTTAAACTCTCAAAAAGTCTAAGGCTTGGTTTTATTCTTTTTTTTTTCCACTTTTTTTTGGTCTTTTTAGTATTGGGGCTTGAACTGAGAGCCTTATAAGTCCTAGGCTGGTGTTCTACCACTTGAACCATACATACCTTCAGCCTTACATTTTGCTGGTTATTTTGCAAATAGAGTATAGCAAACCTTTCTTCCTTGACTGGACTTAAGTCATGATCCTGCAGATCTTAAGTAGGTAGCATCCCAGAAGTGAACTACCAGCACTCAGCATTTTTTTTCCTATCCAGTCCACAAATGGTAGAATTAACATTAGAATGCAGATCGCACCCATTTCGGTCTGCTGCAGCACAGCATCAACAGCACCAGAGTCACAGCCTCAGAGACTGAGCAAAAGTTTTGCATATTCTTCCTTGTCATGGCAGTTCTCCAAACAAATCAGGCAGCCAGGGAATGCTGGTTCTATCCTTGGCATTTGACTTCCCACTTATTGTTTCCTTATTCTATCATGACAGATTAGCTACAGTGTGTGAGATATCTGTGCACTGAGACTCAGGTCATGTGATCATGAAAGAGGGTCTTATAGCTGATAGAAGCCTGGTTGGTGCTCCCAAGATAGTGTGCCTGATCTTACTTGTTTTCTGGGCTTTTATGGACATAAGGATTGTAAATTACCTGACTACTTTCTTAGATCTCCTGCCTTCCTCCAACCTCCCTCCACTGACCCTCCATGTAACTGTCAGGCGTCACTGAAGATGCACTAAATTTTAAGTGGTAGAAAACTGACTGCATACCAGAAAGGTAAAAAGAGGCCACAGAGTCCTCTATTCCTATTTGGATGTTGATGGCAGTCAACTTGGCCTGAGAAATAAAAAGGGACAGGAGCAGGGAAAATAATCTCAGAGAGAACATTCTATTTTCATACTCACTTTTTTCCCTAAATGCAGAGCGAAGCAGCCAAAATCACAAATCAAAGTAAAAATATAGGAGCATTTCTTCTTGGTTTTCTACTGATGGAATGAAACCCATATGCAATGCCTGAGATTGCTCTTACATCTCACCATCTATTTTCAACGGAAGACCCAACATTGGGGAGTTTCTGGTCATTTTTCTAGGTCTTGGAAACCTTGTTTGGATGGAGATGGTGGAAAAGCTGAATCTGAACTCTGGATTCTAGTCCTACTACTACTAATTAAGCACAAAATGCAAATTGAACTCTATATATGCACTGATCTATTAGGGCATGTATATATATATATATATATATATATATATATATATATATATATATATATATATATATATATATATATATATGATTCTCTAAGATATTTTTAATAGGTCATCATCTCCTTTTTGGAGCAATGCCATCACGTCTTGGCACAGAAACAAGAATGGAGAATGATGCACCAAAATGCTAGATAAACTCATCACAGGACTTTTAAGTGAAGAAATAAGTGGCCGATGTTTTCTGAGGAATGGCAGAAAACTGAGACAAGTAAAGAATAATAAAGTAACATAAGGCCCCCTGCTTACAGATGTTCCAAATACCACCGATGTCCTAGAATTCAGTGAAAGAAATATAAGCAGTTCTAGTAATTCTGGGGATGTTCTTTATAACCAAATGTCAAAGTAAAACAACATTTCATTATTTCAAATCTAAACTTTAAACTTTCAGGTAATTTTTTTTAACTAACTGAAGAATTATAGGGTTAAGTGTGACTTGGTTTTCTTTCTTTTATTTACTTCTTCCTTTTTCCTTCCTTTCTTTCTTTTTTCCCTCCTTTCCTTCCTCTTTTCTTCCTCCCTCCCTCCCTCCCTCCCTCCCTCCCTCCCTCCCTCCCTTCCTTCTTTCCTTCCTGCTTTCCTGCTTCCTTCTTTATGCTGGGTGCTGTAATCCTAGCTACTCAGGAGACTGAGATCTGAAGCTCAAGGTTTGAATCCAGTCAGGGCAGGAAAGTTTGTAAGACTCTTATCTTCAGTTTATCAACAAAAAGCTGGAAGTAAGGTGGAGTTTAAGTGGTAGAGTGCTAACCTTGAACACAAATAAGCCAAGCAAGAGTGCTAAATCCTGAGTTGAGTCGAAACACTGGCACAACAACAACAGAAACTTCACTTTTTATTCAAAAGATAGAGCATTGAAGTAATATATTATATATATTCAACACAATTTTTGTTACTGATTGTTCATTTGGATACTTTTGTAGTCTCTATACACAATTCTTTTTAAATTTAATAATCATAGATATGGGTGATTTCAGCAGTCTAAAGGTCATATTAGATGTTTTGGAAAAAAAGATTTATACAACTTTTCTTTTAGAAGAGCAGATACAGGGTAATATGGTTTGGGTTTTTGTTTTATCCCTGCAGATTAATAACAGTTGAGGTGTGGAAGCCCCAACTTCTCAAGTACCCAATTCTTCCTTTAAGAACAAACTCCCATCAATCCTCCTCTACCCCTGCCACCTGCCCCAGAACTCAGTATCAGTGGTGGATTGGTAAAGTAAGTATTACAAATTAAATAGATGACCATCTAATGTTGGTTATTTGATTGTTTACTTGATAGACACATTTGGGCCTTGACTTGTATTCTAGGCAATTCAAGTCAACAGTCAAAACACAAAAAAATATAAAACCAAATAGTAGTCATTGGTGCTACAGATGGAACTGAGGGCCTATGCCCTCTGATCATTGAGCTATACCCATAACTATCTAATGACATTATCAGTTATCATAACTAGGAAGAGATCTTTATAGTACTCACTAAGTAGAGGACAGAGAGACTTATAATGTACAAGAAAGGCTTCAAAACAATAGCCATCCAGAAAAACTGTTAATAAAAGCTGAGAAACCTTAGTATGTACAAGCACATAGAAGGTGAGCAGAGAAGGGTGGTTGTTACTATATTCTATGGTATTTTGATACTACATCTTACATCAAACACAAACGTGGGGAATAGATTAAATATTTCTCTAGCCTGTAAACTGAACACACCCCATAGTTTCCTTAGAGATGTTCATAATCAGTTATGTGGCTTAACTACCATTCTCAATATCTAGGCTGTGACAGACTTCTGTCAGTATTATGTCAAATACAAACCTCTTGGTATGCATGACAACTAAAATGAAAGACACTCATTGATGGAAAATATCATTTAAAATCATTCGTCGAAGTTTCCCAATATATTCTGTGTCATAGTACCCTGATTAGTCATTTCCACTGTCACTTACCTAGAAGCTTTCAGCATTCATCTTTTACATTACCTTCCCAGGACAATTAGGCTTTGTGACCAATGAAATATCACATTCTATTTTTAAAGTAGAACATAAAAAGCCTTTGGACTTGAAATTTCCTTAAATCAGTCCATATCTGTTGTTTCCTCTGTTTTCTTTATTATGGAGTTGTCCTATGATGAGTTTCTGAAGGAATTTCTGAGAAATTAGAGTAGTCCCAATGAATGACATTGGACTCTCTTTTGACATACCAATAAAACAATGTCTTTTTTTCCCTTTTACTTCAGTCCATTAAATCAGATTCTGACATTTGAATATTGATATTCAATTATCTGGCTTCTCACACACCGTTTAATGGAATTTTGTAGAATTGATATCCCATTGTTAAAGTTTTCTTCTTTGTTTTGTCATACGACAATCTTGAAAATCATTTCTTTAAAAAAGCCTTTCTCAACCTGCTTCTATCATGTGTTCTACCTCATCCTTTCTGCTTTACTCTAACTGTTATCACTGCAGGCATTTCTAATGTTGCTCATGTCTTCTTTGATTACTACTCTTTTATCTTCATTTTGCACACTTATTCACACTAGACTTACAACAGTGGCTGTTTTATTCATCTTTGCATTGCTTCAGGCTCTAGCACAATGAGAGCACACCATAATACCACAGTAAAAGTTGACTCAGTAAATGGAGAGTGACACACATTCAGCCAGGTTATATCAGCATTGTTGATTCCCAGAATGCTTTGTTTATACTTTGTAACCAATGCCTCCTTACTTCTTTCTGTTCAATATTGAAAGCATTAAGTATGATTATGAACATATTATACTCAGAACTTCCCTGTAAATAGCATCAGATGCATCAGATCATTGAGTCCATCTAAGCTTTGTAGCTATAAAGAATATTCTTAGGACAAATATTATTAGATTGTTATATCTAAGGTCTGTGTATAGTATGATATGTATGTGTATATAAGCATGATATGTATGAATTGAAATGAAATTGAACAGAACAATAATTTCGAATAAAGGAAGGTGTTACATTAATGCACTTAATTATATAGCTGCACACCAAATGCCACTAGCCCCCAAAAGTCTTTTCCAAATTTAACTGAACAGCACACTATCAAAATACAGGATTTCAAGATAACCTATTAATAAATGTTATTAATTAAATCAGAGGAAATAATTTAGACTTTTCTTTAACCCAGCAGATATTAATTGAATTCCTACTGAGTGTTAGACACTATTCTAAGTATGTAGAACAATGATCAATTTTCTGTCCTTAAAGTTTATGCCAAGTCCATTTTCATTTTCAACTGGTATAACATGGAAACAGTAGTAACATGCTTCCTAAATATATTATTAAATACATGCTTTGCATTTTTCTGATATATTAGTAGTTTGATGATGTGGATTTCACATGAAAGAATTATATTGCTATTATATTGCTCCATCTAAATTGTTGAGAAGGAAGAGTTCAAAAGCTGTTTCCTAGCCTACTTCAACTGACAGTTGAATTCTCAATCAGTATAATTTTCTATTCTATTTTCTAACCTACTCTTTTATTGACATATAATCACTGATCATTGTCTTATAAATATGTAACAAATCGTACCATCTAGCCACATGTTCAGGTTTTAACCTTTTGTTTTAAAATAAACAAATGGAGAAATCGTCTGAGGGAAGGGAAAAATAAGCAGAGGGGGAAAAAAATCCCTTACCTGTGGTCATTAGTGTAAATCCAGTTGTCTACTCATTATAGGGAATTAGTCGCTTTTTAGAAAGAGCTTTTAATTGCTTAATCTAAGTAATGTGGGCAATGGCATACGTGTTTTATTTTAGGATCTAGCTAGCACACTCAGAAAATGTAATGGACCTAATTTTCATTTAGTGTAGGTCCGTGCAGTTCCTAAAACATCTAAATGGCTATTAATTTAATCAGGTAATTTAACTATAGCTCTAGAAAAGGCCACCAGCTAGTTGTCACGCAATGATTATGAGGATGACATTTCTATCCCACGATGCCAGAGGCAGACTTTGATACATCATTTTCCTTTTGAAGGTTAAACTCAGATAACCTGCCTTTGGCATTTAATTAGCTACATATTAAACACTCTTTTAATAATAAAATGATTAAAAATTTTATTGCTTCTCAAATGAGGCTCTTTTAGGTAGATTTAATGACTTGGTTAGAGCTCTGTAGTTTGTGAACCAAACCTTACTTAGGCCAGTATGTAGTAATGATATGCTTTATGGCTTACAAAATCTGCATTTTATTCAAATGATGGCCGTAATTATTTTGGCCAAAACTTACAATGCTTTCTTCTGTATTTTTAAATCTAACTGTTAAATGTCATTGGAAAGTAACAAGAAACCCATTGATCCAAAATTTCCATAAATTACCAAGTCCAAGATTAATAGAGGCTATGAAATCTGTTTAATGTGCTGTATCTTATATACTAATTGTTTACCCTTTGAAAATTCATTTTTCACCATTAAGGACCTGCGTGCACTATCCTGTAAATGATGGAGCAGTGTGAAAGGATTGCAAATCTCCACCTATATTTTTAGTTAATTTTAGCTCTTCTGTGAAAATGGTCATCGAGAGACCATTCATTGTTCATCCTTAGCATAAACTGGGATAGAGAGGAGAGGAACAGTAAAATGTCTGTAAATGGAGTTGAAGAGACAGCATTCTATTACACAAGCTCATGAAGTATCAACTGAATGCAAGCGATCATTTTACTTTTACACTTGCTTTCATTTTAATTTAACATATTTTACTATTTAAGTATGTACAGCTTTTAAATATGCTACAGTTTGGCCTTACCAAAGGCCCATGAATTTGAGGTGCTATTGGAAGGTGGTGGAGCCTCTTGCAGGCATGCCTTTGGCTGGGATAGTTGGATGCTGGCTACTTCCTCTTTTTCACCTCCTGGCCATAAAACGTGTAGTTTTACTCCACCATACACTGATGCCATTGTGAGCCCACGCTGGCTTCAATCCAAGATCCTCAGATCTCAACCTCCTGAGTAAGTAGGACTATAGATATGAGCCACAGGTTTTTGGCTTCTGTGATTTATTGAATTTACAGGTCTAGAACACACGACATGTCAATGCTCTCCACGACCAACTTTTAATAGCTACCAGTGAGGCCTATGATCCTAACATTACCAAGGAAGAAGGGAATTTTCCATTTTGTTCCTCTTAACAAAAATACCCATTTCTGTAATTCCACACAGTTTGCCTTTGGCAGGATCTATTTACGAAGCATGACAAACACACAAATACTTCTAGTTAAATGTTTCACTTGTAAATTGGTTATACATTGCTGTCGTTGTTACTAGTTGCAGAGACTTGGATGCTTCCCTTCCCTTCTATAGATGGACTCTTTTTAGAAAATGTCAAAATTGAATCTTTGTCTTCCTTTATTTCTTCCACCAAATGGAATTTTCTATTCCTCCCAAACAAGATGTTTCAGTGTGTTTAATCATGCCATGTCTTCATAACACCAATTGAATATTGGTTCTGAAGAATTGTCTTGGCTATGAGGAAAGACCAGCTAAGCAGCAAGATTCTTGTTCTATAGGAGCCCAACTAGCTGATGTGTTAGCATATTTGTACTGACAATCTTTGATGAGATAGGATTTAAAAAACTATTCTTTCTTTCTTTTTTCAGTTTTACTTGTTTTTTATTGTGAAAATACTGTACAGAGGGGTTACAATTACATGGACAAGGTAATGAGAACATTTCTTATCAAGCATTGTTGCCTCCTCCTTTGTTTCCCCTTCCCATCCCTTCCCATCACCGCCCCAGCACCCCACCCCCTGCCAAAGTTTGTTTTCAACATAACTGTCTTGTACATCTCATTGTTGCAATGGGTCCACCTGTATCCCTATTTAAACAATTTGTTTTTTCCCTTCCCTTCCACAAAGTATGCCAACATCAAATACAGTGAAAACAGGGGTTATACCGTGGGGGAGGGACATACAAAGCAACAAAGAAATAATCTTATAAATATGTTGGAAACAATCTCAAGAAAGGAAAAACATTTGAATCCTTATCTTGGGGTTCATTTCGCCTAACGTAACTTATCTGACCGAAGAACTATTCTTAGCATACAAATGTTCATGAATATGACAACTGATTTCAGAACTGTGGTGTCCAGAGCTCTTTGTCTAACCTTATCAATTGTGGTATATCCATCAGAGACTTAGGTGGTCTATGATATAGCCATTCAAAGCAAAGATGCTGGAGCAAAATTGGAGCTCTCTCACCTCCCATCTGTTCCCTAGACACTCACCATTCTGTGCCATTTCCTTATCACTAAAATCAGATAATATTAGTAATTAAGTCATGGATCTTTTCTGACAATTAGAATATTGAAAAGTTCTGTGGAAAGTGCTTAGCATATATAAAAACTGTTGTTTGCTACATTTTATTTTATTGATTTTCTAATTTTCATTTATTTACCTATCTGTTTTGGTACCTGTATTGGGACTTGAACTGAGTGCCTGGGTACTATCCCTGAAGCTTTTCTTCAAGGCTTGTTCTCTATCACTTAAATCACAGCTCTACTACTGGCTTTTTTAGGGGTTAATTGGAATAAGAGCCTTATAGACTTTCCTGCTCAAGCTGATTTCAAACCATGATCCTCAGATCTCAGCCTCCTGAGGAGCTAAGATTTCTGGCATGAGCCACTGGCACCTGGCATTGCTATACATTTTATATAGCAATAGAATTTAGGGGTACTTCTGATTAGAAAGATTTCTGATGCTGACAACTACTTATGTGTCTATAGCCTTGGATAATCAGTGCTGTGAAGACCTTCACCTAATTCCCTACATCTTCTGTCAACCTCAAATTGTTAGAAGTGAGTTATCTCTTCTCTTACTGGGAAAAGATTCTTGAAATAGGAGCCGTAGTCAGAATTTTGTCTTTCTCAGTTTTGTCCTTCACTGCTCATTTTTCTTTTAAATGAAATTTTTCAGAAAAGGAGAATACAAGCCAGTCATCCATTGGTGTCCACTTCTTCAATCCAAGATTTTGGCCCAATGTATAGAAATTTTGTCTTGGAAAAGAATGGCTCTGGATTGTCAGTGTAGTAGAGAGGATACATGTCAATACAGACAGTAGACTTCCAAAGGTCTCCTTCCCCAGGTGACCAAAAGCAAGCCAACTCATTGGGCTTCTGTCTCTTTCTTTGAAAAAGGATAATATTAACATGGGGTTGTTATAAGAATAAAGTGAGTTAAATGCGTGTAAGAGTGTAAATGTTGTACTTGACCTAAAATGAGTCCTCAGTAAGCGTTTTGTGTATTGTTAGTTGTGTGTCTCTAAACATCTCCATAAATTCCTGACAACCTTTTGTTAAACTGAATTGTCTTCATATATCTAATTTTCTATCTAGAGAATTGTTGGGGCACCTTTGTGGTTTAGTCAGATTTGAAGAGATTTGTCATAGAAGGATCTGTGCATTATCAAGCTGGCTCTGCAGGTCACTTGTTTATCCCATATGGTCTAGATTATCCAGCAGATCAAGTAGTAACTTCTCTAATATAATCTTGGCTAGGATCAAGTGTGTTTAATGTACTGTTGTCTCTCTTTCAGTCCATCTCTACTTGTCTACAACTATGAATCAACATTGTAAAATGTGTTTTCATGCTATAAGTCTATACAAAGGGAAAAGTAGACTTGATTTACTCAGTGTCTGTTGTACCTCCCTCTGGGCAAAGCAAGATCAATTTGTTTTTAGGGTAACAGAGGTACTATCAGTGCAGTATGAAAATGCACTTTTCTGGTCAACAAACATTCCCAGGCAGGGACTTGGATCCTGGTATACTATGAGCCAAATGTGTATTTAATGAGTTAGGTCCATCTTTTTAGCTTCCAGTATGGCATCTACAGATTGAAGATATTTATTAAATTTGTGATGAAATATTTTTCTACTGAAGTCTTGTGATTGATTTGTAAATACCTTAGAGTTTCAAATAAATAAAATTGTAACAACTTTTTAATGTGAACATTGGGATTGATAAATTATAATATATCCATATAATGGGGTATATTATCTTCATTAATAATGCAGTTTTGGCAATGTATTTATAGATACATAAGCACGTCTTAAGTGAAAAAATGCTGTTCTGTGAAAAGGTGACTTATAAAACAATCTTAAGAGTATGTCTCTGAGCTTTTAATGTTTATGCACCAAACTATTGATGATTATTAATTTAAAGTATTAGGAAATAAAAAATTTTATTCGTGTGTGTGTGTGTGTGTGTGTGTGTGTATGTGTGTGTGGTACGCACGTTTAGTATGTGTGCATGTGCACATACAGGAGCAAATTTCAAGGCTTGAACTCAGGGCCTGGGCACTGTACCTGAGGTTTTGTGCTCAATGCTAGTGCTCTACCACTTTGTCCCACAACACTATACTAGATTTTTGGTAGCTAATTAAAGATGAAAGTTTCGCAGACTTTTCTGCCCTGGCTGGTTTCAAGCCACGATCTCATATCTCAGCCTACTGAGTAGCTAAGATTACAGGCCACCAGTGCCTGACCGTTTTCTAGTTCTTATACAATAAAAAAATATATAAATTGTGAAAGATATATTGAGCCAAGTTATAATACATAAATACAATGAATGCTATTTTAATTGATATATTTGTGAATGTGAAAATTGAAATAGAAAATAGTACAAGTGGCGCTGTGGCTCAAGTGGTAGAGTGTTAGCTGTGAGCATAAAGAAACATTAGGGGCAGTGCTCAGGCACTAACTTCAAGCCTTAAGACTGGCAAACAAACAAACAAAAAAGAGTCTTCTTTAGCCAGGCACAGGTGGCTCATGCCTATAATCCTAGCTACTCAGGAGGCTGAGATCTGAGGATCATGGTTCAAAGCCAAGTTGGGCAGGAATGTCCTGTGAGATCCTTATCTCCAGTTAACCACCAGAAAACCAGAAGTGGTGCTGTGGCTCAAGTGGTAGAACACTAGCCTTGAGCTGAAGAGCTCAGGGACAACGCCCAAACCCAGAGTTCAAGACCGGTGACCGACCAACAAAAACAAGAAAAGAAAATAGTATGAATTAGTTAACAATGCTTTCACCTCTTGAATGAATGGTTACTATTTTTAAGAGGCTAATTATATAGCATTAACGTAAGTCTTTAATTAACATTATCACATTAATGGTATCTCCTGTATTGTTTATAGAGAGAATGAGAGAATGAATGCATGAATAAATGATAATGAAGTTTTAGAAATGTCTAAGGCATTAGCAATGAGACTTCTGACTTACTGTTAAATTTAAAATAAAACTAAAAAACAAAAAGTTAAGTTGTTTAGCTTCAGAAGTGGCCACACGGTAATTTGGAATAGTATGATCTTGAAATTGCTTTCCCAGCAGCAGGCTGCAATGCTTGATAAGAAATGTACTCATTATCTTGCCCATGTAATTGTAACCCCTCTGTACAGTATGTTCACAATAATAAATAAATAAATAAATAAAAAAGAAAGTAAAAAAAATAAAAAAGAAATTTCTTTCCCAGAGAGAGTTTTTATTATTATTTGCTCTCAAATTGTTATGATTTTCTATGGGAATACTTATTCTTGCTAATCATTCCTCGACATTAATCATGAGTTAGTAGGAAATCTTTGGGCAGGTTAGAAAACATGTTAACAGGGATTGTGGTAATGAGGAGGAGCTCATCATTACAAGTATGTTTTTATTTGTCCTCTTCTTTCTTTAGGCTGGTGGACAACTCATGGGATTGTCCAAAGAAGAAACTGCTACTAGAATCAATCCAATAAATCTATCTTCCACTGAAAAACTGTGCAGAATTGTCCTATTTTCCTGGTTCTGGTGCTATATCCTACTACGATTTGTTTGGGTAGAATATTTATACCACTCTTACCTGAACCAACTCTCTCTTTGGGTTTGTTTTCTAGAAGTATCTTTTTCATGCTAGTGTCATGATTTGGGGGCATATTTTTGGTTCTGTTGAAATCTGTGCATTTCAGTGGTCTCCAGAAGATAGAACAAAGATATTATCATAAATTTGGACTTCAACAGAGACCTAAGAGGAAAGGGAAAAGGCGAGTTTTCTGCCTCCCTGTAATTTCACAAGAGTGACTATCTCTGCATTGCTGAACAGAAGACACTTCTAAATGCTAACAGATTAACAATACACATTTTAGACCAAATATTCAGTATAGGAAAGTGACATTTCTCACCAAACATATCCCACAACACAAGGCTCTGGTATACCTGAGAATGTGCCTGTGGTCATGTTCCTTGTGGCTGTCTCAAATAACCTGGGACCTGTGCAAAGGGCTCCAATGTGTAAGGGTTGAAATTGCTTCCCAGATGTGGCCACAGCAGGGACATCAATCCTCATCTGTTCCCCACCACTGAACTGTCCAGTGTGACCTAGCAGCACAGTGGTTACCACCACTGGACCCTGGCTTTTAGAAGTAAGATTGAATGGTTATTAGAAGGGGTGATGGCTGAAACCTAACACTCTGTACAAGGAAGTCAGGGTAATGCAGTCAGCACAGGCAGAGAATTGTACAACTGGTAGCTCCCTAGATATAATCCTGGTCTTTCTCTTCATTTTACAGGTGAAGAGACTGAGGTCCCTGGAGGTTAATTGACTCATCCACAGTCACTTGGTAAATTATTGTCCTATTGTTGATTCAGGTCACCCTTAAACAATAAAAAAATGTGTATAACAGCTTCTAAGGGTTCAGAGTTCAGTCTACAAGAATTTGAGATACTTGACTTTAGGAGTCCATCATGCTAAAGAATTACAAAGCAATTTATTAAATGATTCCCACATTCTAGGTGATTTTCAAAAAAGGAAATGCTATCCCTATCCTGATGGCTCTTACAATTGAATTGATGGTTTTAGAATTATATAAATAGCAAAAAGGAAAAATAAAATGCTTGATGACATTCATAAGAAAATCTATTATGCGAGGAAAACTTATTGAGTAGGTGCCTTCACCTTTATCTTAAAGAAACTTGGAAGTGGAGCGCAAGCGCCAGTCTTGAACACAAAAGCTAAGGGACAGTGGCCAGGTACTGGAATCAAGCACTAGGACTGGCATGCAAGGAAAAAAGGAAGGAAAGAAGGAAGGGAGGGAGGAAAGGAAAGGAAAGGAAAAGAAGGAAAGAAAGAAAGAAGGAAAGCAAGCAAGCAAGCGAGCTTTGGATTTGTATTCATATGCAGTGGCACCAGTTTCCTAGCAAATGTAAACCAAAGAAACGTGTATACCTTGAGACTAAACCCCCTACATTATCACAGCAATGAGTGACCCAAAATGGAATGTAAAACATTCTGGGAGATTTATTGTTAAATCTGCCAAAAGCCCTGATGTAACCTTAATAGTTTGAAATTATGTTAAGTGATAGAATACCATTGAGGCTTTTTTTCAATTGCAAACAATCTTTTGCTATGAGTTATTATTTTAATATATGCTTATACTACACTGATAGAGCATGGTGCTTCACCATTGATAATTTTATAAAAGCCACTGGTAGAAACACTGGCTTTAAATCTAGGTACTATGGATCTTATATTTCCAGAACAGATTTGGGTTAGTTGTCATGAACTACATTGTGTAAATCAACGTTTTGAATCCATGTTTTAGAATCCGAACAATTAAACGCAGGTTACAAAGGCTGAAATTTAACAGACAGAGCATGCATTTGGCATCCCTCATCCAACTGCTGCATTCCTTTTGTCCACACTTCACAATAATTGTCAGAGACAAATAATCTCTCATTATCTATGTGAACTCTTCCAGGGCTGCCATCATAATTTCAAAGCCCCAAGTCAGCAATGTTCATTTAAGCAGCTCCTGTGACTGATAGAACTCTTATTTACAGATGGCACTTGCTGTGTCTTTCTTTTTCTCTCCTTTTTCTTTCTCTTTCTTTCTTTCTTCTTTCTTTCTTTCTTTCTTTCTTTCTTTCTTTCTTTCTTTCTTTCTTTCTTTCTTTCTTTCTTTCTTTCTTTCTTTCTCTCTCCTTCCTTCCTTCTCTCTCCCTCCCTCCCTCCCTCCCTCCCATCCTTCCTTCCTTCCTTCCTTCCTTTCTCTCTTTCTCTCTTTCTTTCTCTCTAGGGTCTCCTGCTTGCTAAGCTCATATATTTCTGAGCCTCACTTCCAGCTTTGTTTCTCACTAGCTTTTTTTAAGATAGCATCTTGCTTCCCACCTGGACATTGCCTGAGCAACCATCTGTCTGCTTTTAGGCTTTGTATTATCACTGGGATCACAGGTACTTGATACTGCATCGCACTTCCCTCTGTGGAGATGGAATTCTATTGGGATTTTCTGCCCAGACTAACTTGGTATCTTGAGCCTCCCAATCTCAGCATCCCACGTAGCTTAGGATGACAGATACACACCACTCTGCCTAGCTATGGCACAGAGAGAAAAACTCTCATGAACTGGTTTTTTTCTTAGCCTCCCAAGTAACTAGGATTACAGACGTGAGCCACTGGCTCCTTGCTAAACATGTACTTCTCCTTGTTCTTCAAATTAAAAAGAAGAAAATTAGCAAACTAAGTAGCTTTCTTAAGACTCCTCTAGATAACAGTAAAAGTGAGATTTGAAACCAGCGTGTGGTCCCTCGGGCAATCCACGAATAACCACGTGGTGTTACCACCCAGCTTGCCATATTCTAAAAAACAACATTTGTTAAGTTACTTTGAATAATCAGACATTAGACAAAGTATGCCGAGTAGTGTGAGATATAGGTAGGGGTTGAGGTGAAAGAATGGGTTCATGTTTATTGACATAGCAAATATGAATTTTACTGAATATGAATTTTACCCCAGTTTTGGTGTTTGGTATATCACCAAGAGCAGAGATGTTAGTGAAAGGACGAGCAGACATCATTCCTACGAAACCTTCTCTTTGCAGCATCTGGTTAGGATCGGAAGAGAGTTCAGAAGCCATTTTGTTATTTAAATTTCTGATCACAGCGTTGTATGAAATACTGTGAAGAACTCCTTTACAATGGATTCTGTCGAGTATCAGCATACCTCCTGGCCTCAATCTAAATAAAGGTCTTTAGTATTTTATATGACCATGCCACCCCCTCTTTATTGTTGTTAAAAACCATAGAGAATCCACAATGTAACTGGCCAGTTTATAATTGCAACTCTCTGACCATCTGAAATGGACTGTTTTAGTAGCTTAGCCCTTAGTAAGCATAAGGCATTTCTTAAAAACAATGTATGCTTGCATTACAGCTCATTAAATGTTTTGCCTTGAAAGAGAAAATGTGTCCTTCAAACAAGTTTATTCCAGGGCTATTCTTACACATCAACTCCTCGGTGATGACTTCTCTGAGTTTTCGGTTACGGTCTTCTCAGAGTTCAGTTCATTACCCTTGTTCATTATTCAATTTGTTGGGCCTTGAGCACCTGAATAATTGAAAGCTATGGAACTATTATAAATTATATTGTCTAGGTTCATAATCCCTGTTTTAGAGTTTATAGCTTCACTGTAAAAATTCACTGTGTTGGAATCTTTCTTACAGGGTCTTATCTTTAACATGAATTACTTTGTAAATATGTATTTTTCCTTCCCTAAATCTATTTTATCAAGCCCTACATTCTTCATACGTGGTTTTTATGGCTTTCACTACCACAATAGACCAAAGAAAACTATATTTTATGTATTCACTTTTCATACTTTTTTTCCCCCAACAGATAGCTATTGAGTAACAGTAAGGGACTAGAATGAGGTCAGCCTGTTTCTCTTAGAAAAGAACAGGGATAACAGGCTTGTGAGGCCTATATCTTATGACTGCCTCCTTCCAAGACCTTGCCAAATCAAACGAAAAGAGAAAAGTAGCGACCAAAAATCTCTGTATCCTCAATATCCTCCATATCCCTGCCTTCCTAGGTTCTATGCTTTAGACATGAGAGCTAGAAGATTCTCTAGCCGTCTGAGGGTAAGTAACCAACTACACCATTCATATGATGAAACAAATTTCTCAGTGTGAACAGATTTGTGCATTTAAACTTTGAAAAGAAGCTGGGTGCCTGTCACTCATGCCTGTAATCTTAGCTACTCAGGAGGTTGAGATCTGAGGATCACTGTTCAAGTCAGCCCCAGAAGAAAAATCCCTGAGACATTTTTTTTTTCTTGTAAAGGCTGTACAGAGGGGTTACAGTTACATAATGAGTACATTTCTTTTTCAGCAGTATCACCCCCCCCCCATTTTCTCCCAGTTTTGTCTCTCCTGACCACCCCTGCCCCCAAGTTGTATAGTTCATTTCCAACATAGAAAAGCCAGAATTGGGGCTAGCAGCAGTAGAGTACTGCTTGTACTGCTCAGGAACAGCACCCAGGCCCTGAGTTCAAACCCCAGGCCCTGAGTTCAAGCATCAAAAACACAAACATACAAATACAGAAATACCCACAAACAAAAAGATGAACAAAACTTTGAAAAGAAGAAAAACTTGTGGGTTAGATTTAAAAGACTAATGTTGGATTAAATCTTATGCATGCAAATCTGGTATGTTTCTAACTTCAACACTTGGTTGAGTTTATTAAAATAGGAAAAATATTTTATTACTTTTTTCTCTCTAAATATGAGAGCCAAAGTGAACATTCTCCTTGAAAAAAAGCTGAAGCAATGGATAAAAACATGTAATACAAATTGAAAGTAGCCTGCGTTCAACATCAGATTAGCAACTAGTTGAGACACATATATCATGTGTGCCTTGAGTTATTTCCAGTTTTAGAACAAGTTTAAACATTCACGTGCTTGTTGCCATCTTTCTCCCTTCCCTCCCTCCCTCCCCCCTCCCGCTCCCTTCCTCCTTCCCACCCTCCTCCCTCCCACCCTCCTTCCCTCCTTTTCCTTTTTCGTTTTTTCAGTTGTGGGACTTGATTCCAGGGCCTGGGTGCTAGCCCTGAGCTTATTTGCTCAAGACTAAGGATTTACCACTTTGAGCCACAACGCCACTTTGTTTCCTGGTGGTTACTTGGAGGTAAGAGTCTTGCAGTCTTTCCTGCCTGGGCTGGTTTTGAACCATGATCCTCAGGTCTCAGCCTCCTGAGTAACTAGATTTGCAAGCATGAGCCACCTACACCACTTAGGAACTCCGGAGAGTGAGACAATCCGTCGAAGCACAGTGAGAGGTGAACAGAAGAAGTTTATTTACACCATTTACACCAGAAAGGGGTCCTGTGACTTTGTGCTGGGCTAGATACCCAGAACCAAGAGCAGCCTCAACCACCAAACCTCCAAGCCTCCAATAGGCAGCCCTGATCCCCCCGACCATTATTAGTTGGTCTGCAAACCACCAATGAGCCGGTCTGCAAACCTCCAAGCCTCCGGAGATAGCTCCAAAGCTCCAAACCTCCAAAGGGGAAGGCTTTCCCTTTCTTCCTTTCCTCCTCCACTGCAGGCCTCTCCCCTCTCCACAGGCCTGACCTGCCTTGCTCTGCTCCCGCAGGCTTCCCCCTCCTGCAGTCTCTCCCTCCACTCCTACTACTCTCCTGGTCACTCTCCCTCCTCCCTTGTTTTCCCCCCAATGGTTTTCCCACTGCCATCCATGCTCCTCCCCCAGGCTGCCCACTGTCCAATCACTTCTTGACAGCTAGCCATGTGGGGCTCCACGCCCCACCCCCTCCAGTAGCACACCCGCCCCTTTCAGGGGTATACCCCGCCCCTTCCAACCAGGGGTCCACTGACTCTTTCCAAATTGTCTCCATAGCAACCATTAAACTGGCTACTCTATAGTCAGAGTGTACCGACTCACCTTGCTTTCCCTGGAACAATCTGGCTTCCATTTGTTTGTCCCAGGGAAGTTTTTAATAGTTACCCTAGTTGCTCTCTAAAATACTACAGTGTGATTCTGAAGTTGTCTTAAATGCACATGACTTGAAAGCTTGGTCTCCCCAGCTTGGTGTTATCAGGAAATAGTGGAACTTCTAAGGGGGGAAGGGGGGTCTCAAAGGAAGGTGTTTAGGTCATTGGAAGTATATGCTCCAAAAGGATTGTGGACACCTACCCTGTTCTGCATTCTCTCTTTGATCTATGGCCTTGTGAGTAGATGTGATTTGTTCTTCATGCGCTGATTACCGTGATAGGTGCCTTGTCACAGGTATACCTTGGCCTCCAGCTAAAATCTCCAGAACTGTAAGACCAAACAACTCCTTTTTATTTTATAAGTTGACTATATCATGCATTTGTTACATATCTGTGCTGTGAGCTTGCATCTGCAGACATTGTTTCCCTTTGTGGTGCTTGATTTAAGGGGTGTAGCTCACATCTGTGCACAGCTCTGCTCAAGGCAATATCTTACTTAATTTTGAAATGATGAGGGGGAAAGTCTAATTAGGATATTTATCCTATGGTAGATTAGCTGCTGTCTTGGTAATATTTTTATTCCTTTAAAAAACTATTTCAGATACACAGAGATAAGAACAGTAGTAATGAAAAGCTCATGTTTTCAACATCTGGAGAAAATAGTAAAACATTGCTAATCACGTGATATGGTGTTCTATGATCCAGGATGCTTCCCCAAGATGGCAGCAAGACATTTCTTTGCACTCTGAAGAATGTACTGCTTTTTATTTATTTAACAGTTAGTATTTAGAATGACTTCATAGATAGTTTTTCTTTCATTCATTAAAACCTTTATATAAATGATACCCAATGAATTTTTTTCAATGAATGTTTTTCAGACACTGAAAAAACATGTCTCCTTATTTAGGATGACTGGAGCATGGATCTTTGATAGCTTTTCAATATATTGTGACATTGTTATATGCATATACCTTAGTTTAATCCATTCTACTCTTGTTCTCTTGCAAGCTAGGATAATAAGTGCAAAACCAAATTGTATTCAAATAGTTGTTCTAATGCATACTCACATCAACAGTGCGTAAGAGGCTTTATAGCATTATAAAATGTTTATGCCACTCAGGAAATGAGGCAACCAACTAACATTTATTGAACACCTGTTTATAATTAAAGTAATTGTCCTAAACATTGAAGACACTTAAAAATATAAGGAGAGTGGGGAGGGTGGGGGTAAGAGAAAGTGGGAGAAAAATGAAGGAAGAGGTAACAAGTTTGACAAGAAATGTATTTATTACCTTACTTATGTAACTGTAACCCCTCTGTACATCACTTTGACAATTAAAAAATTAAAAAATATAAAGAACAACTAAATACTTGTTGTTTACTCATGTAATCCTAATTACTTAGGAGGCTGAGACCTGGAGAATTGAGTTTTGAAAGGAGCCTGGGGAAATCAGAGACTCTGTCTCTGATTAACTAACAAAAAAGATGGACTAAGAGGCATGGCTCAAGCTGTAGAGAACCAGACATGAGGGGTGAAGCTAAGTGAGAGTGGAAGGCCCTGAGTTCAATTCTTGGTACTGGCAGATACACACACACACACAAATGCACAAATATACAAAAAAGATATAAGCACATCTTTGCCACCTGAGTTAGGGTAATAATATATATTATATAATGAAATTTATTCAAGGATATATTTATTGTTAACTACTTCATGCCAGGTACTGTTCTAGGCCATAGGAAAATCAAGTTGATTAAGACACAGTATCTGTTCTCAACGCTAACAGGCTCAGGTTAGCTAGTGTTCCCATTGTTCAGAATCAGGTAAAAGTTGTCCACCTGGGTTGAGAGAGGGAGGGTATCCCAGAGAGCATCAGATTTGACCAAAAAGGTAAGAGTTGAGGTGGAATGAAATTCAGAAGATATGCCAGGAAGAAGTGTAGTAAAATGACTTGTATTTTCCCTTTGCTCGTCATCCTTTTGTGCCAATACTAAACGCATACCACATTGATGAATTTTCCAATTACTAGGGAAGACAACTCTGAAATGAAAATATTTTATAAACATAAAACAGATGACTTGATTATGTAAGGCTTTTATTATTATGGATAACATCTTGTATCTGAGACAAAATATATTTAAGCCAATATGCTTTTTATTATTCTAAATGCACTTTGGAAAATTCCAGCTTTGTATGTACAGACTTTTGTTTGCTAGAGAAAAAGAATTGTTATAAGAAGATATCACAGCGACTTATTTTTTTTATGGGACCTCTGCATAAATCTTCTATCTCTAACATGATCGAGTGACATAAATTTTCACAGCTTGCTTCTGTTTCACCTGCTGGGGAACCAATGCTGTCCTAAAGCCTTATCCAGAAGTGGAACTCAGCCATTTGCTGGTGTCATAAATAAGAAAGGCTGTCATGGCTGTTTTCATTTGACTGAGCAGTAATGGAGTTAATTATACTTTCCGTCTCTTTGTTTTTGATCTGTGTTTCCAAAGTCATCTAAGCTTTTGGCTGTTCTCATATTTTAACTCTTCCCTGTCTGATTGTATTATAGAGGGTTTTGGAGATTTTACACGTATGGATTTTAATTTTTTTTACATTTCCCCCTTTTATATGTAATGATGCCAATCATATTTTACAACAATTATTCTTAAAGGTATACAGGAAATGGCAATTTGATTTTTGTACTTAGTATGCAATTTTTTTATTTGGGACAAATTTGTATAAAATATCTCTGGAGAAGGAAGGATTTTAGCTCAAATTTCCACTTAAGAAGGATGTAGGAAAAAAAATGAGTTCAAAAGCATAGCCTGGAAATTCAATAAGAACGTGAGGAATGGATTGAGAATTTTCGTTAGTGTTTTTGCTGAGATTATGAACTACAATTTAAATAAAAGACTTACATAATTTTGCTGGCTATTATTTACCAATTAACTTGAAGTTAATAAAGTTAAAAAACATGTGTGTATATATGTGTATTTATATGCACACACATATGTGTATGTAAATGTAAAAAAGAACATTTGGAGGTGTCAGATTTAGGTTATTTGTCATTATTGTTCATTAGATGTTGTCTTATCTATCTGGCACTTAAGGTGCTAGGAACAAAGGTGAGAAAATAATTACTGGCATCTTTTATCGCTATGAAAGCAGATATTAAAATATTTGGAAATAAAGATACTTAATTTCTTTTCCTTTTTCGAACATCTGGAAAGTTTAAATAAATAGCTAAGACATGGGTAAGAAAGCACACATTGTTTTCATATACATGCATCATATACAGTAAAACAAGATAAATTCATATGTTTATGGCTTAACTTGGTTATTTTGCTTTTCAACAGATAGAACTCTTCTTGTTGTAATGGATGTAGCTATTTTTTTCCAAGTGAACATTATCATGTTCATTTGTTAATAAAGAGCTTTAGGGAAAAACTTTATGATATAGTACAATTTTTTTCTTCTTCCTTTCTTCCTTCCTTTCTTTCTCTCTCTCTCTCTTTCTTTCTTTCTTTCTCCTTTCTCTCTCTCTTTTTTTCTTCTTTCTCTCTCTCTCTTTCTTTCTTTCTGTCCTGGGGCTTGAACTCTGGGCCTCAGCTCTTCCTTTCAGCTCAAGGCTCTCTCTCTACCATTGAGCCACAGTGCCCAGTTTACTGAGTGGTTTATTGTAGATAAGAGTCTCATGGACCTTCCTGCCCAGGCTGGCTTTGAACTGAGATCCTCAGATCTCAGCTTCCTGAATAGCTAGGATTACAGGTGTGAGCCACCAGTGCCTGGCTTATGGTACAGTTCTTACAGATTGGGGATTTATTTACAAACATGAGTTAAAGAATTCCCACACTTCTTATTTTTGCTCAAATTTAAAGGATGTGAGGAATCCAGGTATAAAATTATTCTTCCTATCTTTTTTTTCATCTTTTACAAATGACTTTTACCACGAATCATACCCTTACTGTGATTGCCATTGCTTTTATGAAGAATCTAATAAATCAGGTTTGTTTGTTAGATTTTGCTTTTCTGAGACTTGATCTCACTACCATTGCTTTTATGAAGAATCTAATAAATCATTTTTGTTTGTTAGATTTTGCTTTTCTGAGACTTGATCTCACTATGTTTTCCAGGATGGCCTCAATTTCATAATTCTCTTTGTATAGCTTTCCGAGCTTTAGGATTACAGGTGTGCCTTACATCTGGCTGAATCAGTATTGATGTGTGTGTGGGGGGGGGGGGGAGTGAGGGGCACACATGTGCCAAACCTGAAGTTTGAGGCAGGGCCTGGGTACTATCCCCAAGATTTTGTGCTCAAATCTAGTGCTCTACCACTTTGTGTCTTTTGCTAGCTAATTAGAGACAAGAGTCTCTAGACTTTATTTTTTGCCCTGGCTAGCTTCAAGCCACGATCCTTAAATCTCAGCTTCCTGAGTGGCTAGATTTATAGGCATCACCCACCCAGTGCTTAGCTATTGATTTATTTTTATCACTCCAAGAAATGGTTTTGTACAAGAGTAAAACACACAACAAAAACAGGACTAGGAATTAAGGAGATGGAGGGACTCTGTTGATGTGTAGCTCAAAAGTGGTCTATGCAATCACTAAATAGTAGAAAAAAGCCTTAATTTTTGGCCTAAAGTTTTCCATGAGGAATTTGTGTAATTCTCCTTGTAAACCAAAGTGTGGCAGAAATTGGATGGATTTTGCATGGATTAATTTTCTATATTCCTGTCAAAGATTAATTTAATGCCACTGGATATGAATATAGTACCTTATTTTGCTTTTTTAAAAGAATTTGGTAGTTTTTGTGGGTGACTCTTAGGTTAACCCTGAACTTACACTGTGAGGCCCAAGGACTATCATGGCAAAAATCTCCCTCTAAACTGCTGGAAAAGTCACACATGTGAAATTCTATTCTTTTCCTAGGGCACAAAAAAATTATATGATGATAGAAAAAGAAAGAGCTGGGGACATTGTTAGACAGTATTTTATGCTAATTTAATGTCGTTTTCAACATGACTACAATAGTGATTATATATGGATTTACTGTTTAAAAGAAAGTGAAATCACCCAGAATATCCCCCAAAATGTGAAATGAGAAGAGTAACATATAAAACTCAGGCTCTGCGGTGGCTATTAGAGTCTCAGCCCCTGCGTCAGGTGGATTAATGCGAACAAGACTTTGTGTGGTGTGTGTGAGCATGGAGCAGACATGGGCATCCCTCCATGCCACTTACTCTTTAACAGATACATATTTCAACCCTGAGATTCACTTTCAGAGTAAATTTGGAGCCAGGTGCTGGTGGCTCAGTTATCCTAGCTACTCAGGAGGCTGACATTTGAGTATTACAGTTTTAAAAGAAAGTTGGTGAGACTCTTAATTTGAATTAACCAGCAGAAAACCAAAGGTGGAGGTGTGGCTCATGTGAAAGAGCTGTGTGGAAAACCTCAGGGACACTTCCAGGCCCTGAGTTCAAGCCCCAACCCCAATACCACACACACATGTGTGCATGCACACGTGTGCATACACATACCACACATACACACACACAGTATTTGGAGACATTTTGACATGTGTAAAATATGGAATTTGATAAATTTTTGGCATCAGGAAAAAAATGGCTGGTTTTCTGAGTTGTCTTTTAGGAAGTCACAAGGAACACTGCTAGCTGCCAAATGTTTTATGAATCCTACACCTAACAATGAATTTATCTGAGCAACAGCCTCTTACTGAGGAAGGTCACATTTTCAGGCTCCCAAACCAGTTTGCATATTGAGCTTCCCAGAACGAACCATTTCCCACTAGCAGGAGCAGTTGAGCATGAAGAACACCATTCTCAGGTCTTTAGCTACAAATTGGTAGGGAAATGTGCTCCAGAGGCCCAGTGAAGGAGGGAACACATCCTTTCAGCCCTGAGTGTTTATTACTGAGGAAGTTCTGATCAAGTTTATGGTGTTAAAGACTCCAACATATCAACTCCACTGAATAGCAGGACAAGCCATTGTAAATATGAACCATCAAAGCATTAGCCATTTCAATGAAATGGAGCAAATCAATTGTTTTGTAGAAAGGTGCCTTTCAACTTCTCCTTTGTCAGGTGTTGAGTTTCTGAATCAAGTTCACATTAAAATCATTTGTGCTGTAGAGATTTAAACTCAGGATCTTGGAAGGTCAGGGACTTGGCCAGAAAACCATGGTTTGCTTAATCTGTGACAAAACAATCAACCTGCTACTTTACAGCCATGTAAAGTAATTCAGTGACATAAGCATTATGACAAAAGGGAAGCAGTTCAAATAATGGCACTCAGGTTTCTAATTTGCCTCTACCCATCAGCTGACTTTTATTAGAGCAGCATTGTTTCCTTCTCTGAATCGGTTAGATTTTATTCAAAGTTACCTATGTGTTAGATGCTCGTAGATTTGGAGACATTTTTAATTTTAAAAAAACTTAGGTCAATACAAATGAGTTTTGCATTCTCTAAAACAATTTTAGATACAAGGAAGATACTGAATGAGATTTCTGAATGCACCAGTAAAATAGTAATTACTTCATCATAGATTGATTATTTTAGCCTGTTAATGGAGTACCTTCTGCCTAGCAATCATTGAAATGTTATCTCATTGACTGAGAATCATCAACCTCATGTGCTGTAGGTTTCCAGCAGTCAGCAATATTTTCAAATCCTCCCTGGTTTCAAAACCTTTCCTGGGACATAATAGGCCCTCAATTTTTGTTCTTAGTTAAATATAAAATAAACAGTGAAAAAATTGACTTTGGGGCTGAGGATTTGAATTAAAAATATAAAATCATTGGGAGAAGGCAAACACAAAGTGACAAATTTCACATCTGTTTCTAGACACAAGAAGATTTTACTAAGCCTTTAAAAATTATTATTATTATTATTATTATTAAGTAAATGTATCTTTTAAATTGGTGAATGGCTGAAATTAGAGGAATTTCAGGATAAAATTTTTACCAATATTTATACTATCCTGTATTTAAAAAGCTAGTTGGTATAAAATTAACCAGCAGTTACACAGACGTTGGAGTGCGGGGGGGGGGGGGCAGAGGGGGCATTTCTTGGAGGAGAGCTGCTCTGTTAATTAAAACTGGGTAATGAAAATTAGAACCTTTGGCCCATAGTCAAAGAATTAACTCCCTTTGAAGTGGTTAAACATTAATTTTGTCCACAGCCTACCAATATATACAAGGGGGGTGGAGAGAGAGAGAGACAGAGACAGAGACAGAGAGACAGAGACAGAGACAGAGACAGAGAGACAGACAGACAGACAGAGAGACAGAGACAAAGACAGAAACAGAAGCAGAGAGAGAGACAGAGAGAAAGGAAGGAAGGAAGGAAGGAAGGAAGGAAGGAAGGAAGGAAGGAAGGAAGGAAGGAAGGAAGGAAGGAAGGAAGGAAGGAAGGAAGGAGGGAGGGAAGGAGGGAGGGAGGGAAGGAAGGAAGGAAGGAAGGAAGGAAGGAAGGAGAGGGAGAGGGGGCAGAGGAAAAGGGAAAGAGTGGAGAGGGGAAAATGGAGAAGTGGAGAAGAAGAAAGGAAAGAAGAGGAACAGGAGAGGAGGGGAGAGAATGGAAGGGAGGGGATGACCAAGGGAAGGTAAAGAAGGGGAAGAGAAAAGAAGAGCATTAAATCTGATGTCTGGAAACATCAAATAGATCAATGTGAGTACAACTTGGGATAAGGTCAATACAGTTCAGGAAGCTGAAGGAGAGTGAGGTAAGACATTGGCACAAACTTCAAAGAATTTTGAGGACAAAAAGCAGAAACTATCAGAAGGTCATTGTAGCTGAGAAGGAAAATGTTCAGAATACCAAGTTCCTTCCTTGAGCAATGAAGAAGGATGGCATGTCGTCTACAGATATTAGTCACACATGGAAAGAAAAAAACTGGAGGTTCAGTAGAACAGAAATCACAGCAGAAGGAAGAGTTATATACTTGATTTTAGAGGAGTCAAGGTATTCAAACAAAATAGTGGTTTGCAGATTACACACAGAATAGAGAACTTAAAAGTCACTGGCATGTCTGTATCCCAATTCATCTGTGAGTGATTGTCTTCTGACCCAAAATGTGCTGCAAAACTAACGTCATCTATAATGCAATTTTTGTTGCCCCCCACTATATTTGATAATTGTTTTAAAATACAACTTCCTTAGAGTACAATGATTTGCTAGAGGCACAAAATAAAATTCTCCTGAATTTTGACAGGAATCATATTAACCCCAAAATTAGTTCAAGATAAACTGGCTATTTTTTTTTCCTTACCTGCCAAGAATAAACCTTATTGTCGGGTCTTTGCTCATACCTGACAGGAAAATTTGTGATTTTCTTCACAAGTGATCAAACCTTGCTTATTGTGTTCATTTAATATTTTGATATATGTATTTGGTGCTAATAATATTTTTCCATGATTTTTCTGAGGAATATTCTTCTAACATTTATTTTGCAAGGATCCTCTTTCTAAATTATCTTGTCACTTCTCATTGTTCATAATAGAGTAGGTCTGATCATTAATTGGAGTTTATACTTTTCACATCTTAAGAAATAACTGAAATCACATTTCAGTTGTTTCTTGAATTGAAAATGTAGATTTTTTTTTTAATTGTGAAAATACCATACAGAGGGGTTACAATTACATGGGCAAGATAATGAGTACGTTTCTCATCAAGCATTGTTGCCTCCTCCTTTGTGAAAATGTAGATTTCTTGCAATTAATGTAGGCTTAAAAGAAAAACAACTGATTTTTTCTACAAAATCTCAAAGAATTATAATAAGGCATCAAAATAAAATAATATGTAGTAAAAATTAAATTTTATGTATTCTTATAATTTCATGTTTTATACAATATATTTCTTCGGATTCTGGACACACTGTCATCCTTTATCTCCCATGTTTTGCTCCTTATAACTATCTAAACCACAGGAAAATTAACAGTATATTAAACAATATGTATTAATACCTACTGTTGAAGGTGCCATAAACAGTGGCTTTGAAGTCTGAATTCAAGAATCATTCAATAGCAGTTACTAGTTTGTACAAAGAAATATTATTGAACTACTGAACAATTTTTTGAAACAAGTCAGCGGCAGGAATTTTAAACTTGTCCCAAAGCTGTCTGAAAAAGAAAATCTCTAAGTAGAAGGGAAAAGCCCTTTGAAGTATAATCCTAGCTACTCAGAGGCTGATATGAGGATCGTGGTTCGAAGCCAGCCTGGGCAGGAAAGACCTTGAGACTCTTATCTCCAATTAATCACCAAAAAAAAAAAAAAAAGAAGCTGGAAATGGCACCATGATTCAAAGTGATAGAGCAATAACCTTGAGCACAAAAGCTCAGGGACAGTGCCAACCCCTGAGTTCAAGCCCCAGAACCAGCATGCACACGTGTGCGTGTGCATGTGCACACACACACACACACACACACACACACACTCACACACACACAGATTATTATTTTCATGGTCCTAGTAATGGAATCCAGGGCATCACATGCTAATCAAATTTAAAAGTTAATCTTAAGTCAATCTATAATGAAATAATTCTCCCACAGTAAGCTTTTTTAAGAGTTATTTTTAAAATGTGTAAATAAAAAAAAATCATTTAAGACAGGGTCTCACTATAGAGTAGAGCTTACCCTTCAGTTCACAGTCCTCCTCCTTTAGCCTCCGGAGTACTGCTGTTGCTGTTGTTTTTCTATTAGCGAAAAGTCATCATATTTGGCCTGACATACTTCATTTAGGTTACTGTCTCCATCACTGGATGATAAGTGAGTATGTGAGAAATCTGAATACACGATTCCTTTACATGTGTTTTTATGTATAATGGACATTAAATACATGATTTCATTCCAAAGAATGACAGTTCTGATGTCTTGTAAACTATTAAGTGAAAAACTTATTTTGCAACTTAAGTCATAAACGAAGGTCAATCATTTATGTGTACTTTGACTAAAAGTAGTGCTAAGATATATGGCACAAGGGCTGGGAAGGTAGTTCAGTGGTAGAGTGCTTGCCTTGCATGCATGAGGTCCTGGGTTTGATTCCTCAGCACCACATAAGCAGAAAAAGCCAGACGTGGTGTCATGGCTTAAGTGGTAGAGTGCTAGCTTTGAGCTGAAGAGCTGAGGGACAGCACCCAGGCCCAGAGTTGAGGTCCCACAAATGGACCAGAAAAAAAGATACATGTCACAGTGTTCTTTAAGAATCTTGACTAGAGGTTGCACATACTTACCTCCTAATATTACTTATAAAGCATGAAGTTGTTTTTAAAATATGTTTTTGAATGAAAGCATAGAAATGTTGGCTGTACGTCATTCTAGTCTGCATTATATTTTAAATAAAAGTATCATTTGTACTGAGAGTCAAATCAACTACTCCATAAAAATTTATTAAAATCCCCAGGACAAAGAGCAATATAACCTAAAGATAAAATATACTTAGACAACCCAAAGCTACAGATATTTGGACTTTAGACAAAGCCTTTGAAAACAGAAGTCATGGATCAAATGTTGATTGAGTGTAAATGTACTCTTGTGATTTCCCAATCATTCCTCAAACTTTATGTCTGTTCCACCTTTAATTTCTCTCCCTTTTGGGGACAAATCACTCTTCATGTGTCCCACACGTACACATTGCACAGGCACACCTATGTTGGACACGGATGGAGTGATAAGTGTGGAAACTCTTAGAATGCTTAAACCCATGCATAGCTAGTGGTCACTGGGACCAGAAGATAATAACATGATATTTTGGATGATTTATTAAAACTAACTCCCAGTTCTTATTTACTAATATGCACTCATGTCAAGAATTCAGTTCATCTGGGTGGGTGGAGTTAGCAAATATAATTAAAGAAAGAATGATAAATAATTTGTAATATCATGTTGTATATCTATCTACAGCTTCAATCAATGCAAGTGAATTTTTAGTGCCCAATTTATATCAAAGGTTTTTAATTTACATTTTTTATAAAAGTTAGTGACAAAAAATTCTTTTTCCTGAAGGAAATTGGAAAAATGTGTGACTAATTTCTGACTGTAAAATAAGTTTGGAGACGAGTCTTTGACAATAAATCTGTCCTCTCCATTATAGATGACTGTCTATTTTATGAGCTTTGACTAAGCTACAGATACTCCAACAGCATGGAATCCTAATTTAGTAGAAGACGCTAATGAGAGAAATGTCTTCTATATTCTACATAACATTTTAAAAGTTTGCATTTAAAAAGTCTTGTATCTAATCATCTGTAATGAATGAAAATTAACAGTAGTAAGTTATCTGACACAGAACACAGCTAAAAAGTATAAACAATTTGCCTTATGCACCATCTATCAAATTTGTCATTTTCTATGTGTATTATGATTATGAACACAATCAGTAAACTGGTGAAAATAATTGGCATTTAAGCAGATGTGTGGTAATCAAAGCATTCAGATTTCTTTGAAATATATTCGTGGAGAAGGTAAAGTATTACTTGTCATTTTTATAAATACATGAAGATATCTATTTACTTAGAGCACAAGAATGAATGAATAGGTAAGCTTTACCTGAGGAATTAGGATAGCCAGAATGTATTGTTTTCATTTCTAGTGAGTAGTCACTTCCTTCAGAAAGACTTTTCTATACATTACGATAATGTATAGAAATGTATAATTATAACATATAATGTATGATAATGCATATGAATGATTAATAAATCTTAGCTACTGAGGAGGCCAAGTCTCTTGGACTATTCAATCCACTATCCTCAGGACTTGGCCTCCTCAGTAGCTAAGATTTCAGGCATGAGCCCCTGGCACCTGGTTTAGAACTAAAATGTTAAAGTGCCATATACAGATGTTTAATGGTTTAAAGATATCTTCAAAACTTCACATGTTAGAAGTTTAACTCCCCCAAATTCATGCATTAGTAAAGGTTATGGTGGGAATCTTTCCGAGACAATTAGTATAAGATGAGGTTAAGAGGTAAGGTCTTTGCTAGTATTCATGACTTGGTAGGAAGAGATGAGCTAGGAACAGCCTGCTCTGTCTCACGCACAGTGATGCCTCTGGCCGTGTTATGGGGCAGTCCCAGCCTTTTGCAGATGCTGGGCATGGCCTGGGCCATACTCGGAGTATGACCCAGAATCATGAGACAATATGAACTTTTAATCTTTATAAATTGCAAGAGTTTTCTTACAGAACCAGAAAATGGACTAAGACATGCTATAAGAATTTTTTTTTTAAATATGAATTAGGTAGTAATATTTTCAGATGCCTGAATTCTCAGACAGTCTGGCTAGACATTCCCTACCAGCTCTGCTGTTACAACACAAAATCAGTCATAGAAAACACAGACCTGACCAAACTTGGCTGAGTTCCAATAACATTGATTTGGGGACAATGAACTTGGATTTGATGAATCCAAGTTGGAGTCTTGTGTCTTTAATTTTTTCGACATTTTTTTAACAACAGCATAAAATATAAAGAGCTTATTCTTACCTTGTGGACTAAACAAGAAGACTAGTTTCTGGACTGCTTTTATCCTGACTCAGTAAAAAAAAAAAAGGTATCTCCTATGCTACCAATGAATATTTCTGTAACAATTAGTGAGTATTGAACTCTGCTTATGTGCAACTTGAATTTGAGAGAACAGTCCTGGAAGCAGGTGGTAGGAGAGAAACAATGGCCTGACATAGTAGAAGAGAAAGGAAGAATTGGAATCCAGAAACTTTCGGGAAGTTCTATCATTGAGCTCTGATCATTGTTTCAGAAGGAATCAAGGATAACTTCTTGAAGATGGTGGTACCAGGACAGAAGATGGAAAATACAAGAGCATTGTGAGGGAAGATGGCTCCATAATGAATATACAGAGTATTAGTCTTTAATAATACCTACATTGGTATATCCAGCAGAAGAGTTGAAAAAGATGATCTTGAACCTGAGGAGAGGTCAAGTCCAAACATCTGAATTTGTCAGTCATTGACATAGAAGCTGTTTCTAAAAGTGGTTTCCAGAAATGAATCAATGTGACTACTCAGGGAAAAGTAAAACAAATCAGGTAAATTTGGAGATATAGGAATAGCACCATTAGAAACAGGAGAAGGATATGGTTGAAAGGAAGGATATACAGAAGGAGAGAGAGTCAGGATGCTAAATGGGAAGAAATAAACATCAAATAAGACAGAGAATAGGATAAGGCACCACTTTGGATTTGGCAGTAAGAATGTATCAGGCATGTTGGCAGGTGCAACTAGGTGACTGAAGTTAGATGTGACAGATGATTACACTTGAGAGGAATTTGGAATTGGTATAGAACCAGTAATAATGCCTGGCACTTCCAAGTTGCCAAAATGGTGTAACCCCATCCTTGAAGTGAATGCAGAAAAAAATGTAACTGGTCTGATCTTACATATTTTTTCCCATTTTGAATCTTTATTTCCTATGACTTTTCTCTTTTGCAACCTAGGCTTTCTTGTATCTGGATTGTAATAAAGGTATAGGGAATTCCTGTTCATGTTATACAAAATTGCTTAAACTTAAAGGGTCTTTTTCAGCGATTTATATCTTGGGATCTTAGTGGCACTGAACATAAGGTAGCAACTTTCTGCCAATTCTAGCTCAAGTGTCTTACTACATCAGGACCAGATTCTCCATCAGCCATTTCTTTTTCTTCTGCAATTCCCTAAGCTAGAGATTGAATCATTTACTGCCAGTTTTCAGTTGTCTTTTTATTTGAAGAATTACAATGTTCATTCACAAGAGCCCATCATTTTCTTTCCCAAAGAACCTTCACTTTTTATGAATTGCAATAGTATAAGGTTTCTCTGTTCC
Organism: Dipodomys spectabilis; assembly: GCF_019054845.1. NCBI lineage: Eukaryota > Metazoa > Chordata > Mammalia > Rodentia > Heteromyidae > Dipodomys > Dipodomys spectabilis. The sequence goes on from NW_024870746.1 coordinate 15,009,381, forward strand.
CTCCTCCCACGAATTACGTGGTTCTGCATCGCATGTGTATGTGTTATTTGGTTTGGGGAAATTATATAGTGATTCTGTCTTTCCATACTGTTGAATACAGGAATACTTTTATTGATGTAAGTAGTTTGAATGGATTTCCTCTGATGCTGTGTGGATATATGCTCCCCCATTCGTATTGAGAAAAATATGGATGAGCATAAAGTTGCTTAGTAGATGAATTAGGCAGAAATCTAAAATCATTTGGGTTTGAATACTGTGCTTTGCTAACTTTAATGTGAATGCATAAGACCCTTGGAATTCTGTAACCATGCAGAATCTAGTTGAGTAGGTGTGAGGTAGGTCTGAAAGCTTGACTACCAGGACCTTAGAAATACTCCAGCTTGGGGCTAGGAAGGTGGCTAAGTGGTAGAGTGCTTGTCTTGCATGCATGAGGCCCTGGGTTCGATTCCTCAGCACCACATAAGCAGAAAAAGCTGGAAGTGGAGCTGTGGCTCAAGTGGTAGAGCTTCAGCCTTGAGCTGAAGAGCTAAGGGAAAGCACCCAGGCCCAGACTTCAAGCCCCACAACTGACAAAATAAATACTCCAGCTTCTTTCTTACCTTTGAGGATTTTCTCAAAACAATTCTACACGTTCATAGGTAGAGAGGAATCTGCTTAAGTTTAATTCATGTGCAAATGTGGGCATTGTTTTGGATTATAGTTGGATATATTCCACATGAATAACCTAATTATGGTCAAACCATAATGCAACAGTCATCCGTGGGACAAGGTTGATGTAGATCAATGAGAGTGGATTATGGAAACATTTACAGATGCTTCCATGGACATAATAATGATAAATCTTGTCAACAAACCCTGGTGTCTGAAGCTGGAAAACTGGTGAACAGAATAATAAAGAAACCCATTTTTCTGTTATAGCAAAAGCCTATCTTGTCTAACCCCAATTGTAAGAGATAAGTAAGTCATCCATGTGCTCTCAATGCACAAATGCAGAAAAATCTTGGGCAAGTCATCATGGGGTTAAAAGTGAATGTGTGGGCAGCTAAAACACATGCCACTTTTGAGGATAAAAAATAGTGTGTACCTTATTAAAAAGCATCTGACAGGGTCAGCAGCCTAGTCACAGAATACCTACCAAGAACAATTTCAATTTTAATAGGTTTTACTATGTATTTCATAAGCATGCCCATTGAAATTGAGTCATCAAAGCCTCCCAGTTCCTCCAAGACAGATTTTAGCCTGAGAGCTTGGAGTAATTATCCCACTGGATGTTAGCCTGTGTAGCTATTTCAGCCTCATTCATCATTTCAAACAGCTACATACTCTGCCTGCTAATTTCTTCCGATGGATTAGCTGCTCTGGCTTGTCTATCTTTTTTTATTTCTGGGGGGTGAAATATTGCCTTCTTCCCATGTTTTAATAAGCTGAGCAGGCATGCACCACTGCACAGTTCCTGACTCCTATTTCTTTCTGCTCAAAGAATGATCTTCTGGGGGAAGAGCTGGGTGTAAATGTGAAGGTGAAAATTTAGCCATTACTACCTAAAGCCAGCAGCATTTAAAGAAGGGCTGGAAACACAACCCCTGGGCTGCTCTGGTGTTATCTGAGTACAGTTCATTCTAAGCTCCTCTTCCACTGTATTGCTTATCTTTGGCTTCTTTTGGATTCTGATCTTTATTTTCCTTCCTGGAGTATTTCACCTCTGCTCTGCCTGTATGCCTCCCATTAGAAAACCACAATGCACAGGACAATTCATTGCAAGACAGAACTTCCTCTGTTCCTCACCGCAATGACCCTGTTTGAGCCTTTTAATTCAAGGGTTCAGTGATTTCTTTATTTGCTGACCTCCTCAGTGAGAAGACACAACTTCACAGGCTAGATTATCACTCGTTCTTAGGCAGGTGGTACAAAAGCAAAGATCCTGGCAAGAGATGAAAACAAGTTTGCATCTCATTTCTGCTACTTAGATACTTCGTGACCTTGAGTAAGTTATTCAACCTCTCTGGCTTCCATTTTTTTTTCTTCTTTCTTTCTCCCTGCCCCCTCAACAATCTAATAGAGAGAAAATTTTGCTTTTAAAATTCTAGGGTAATCATGAGCAATGAAAAAGTGAGATCATGTGAGCCTGTCATATGTTAACTGTTTCAGACCTTGAAACTTAACCACGTCATCCTTTATCTTAGTAATTTTAAAAAGGAGCTCTTTACATTCCCTTGCCCTGGTTGGTAATGCCTATGAGCCGATAAGAGTTCTGATAGCTTTCCTGATTATTTGAACAACCCAGACGGAATGAAGGTAGGATTGGAGAGGCTTGCTCATTCAGGTCACGAGGTCCTATCTACCATTCAAAGTCATCTCTTCCCCAAAGATGTCTGAAGATCTGAAGCTTCCATCTGGGTGACTCCACTTAACACTTTCAAATGACCTGGTTGAGGATCTCAACCCTAGTTTGAAACACCTGTACTTTCCCTGGATTGAAAATAGAAAACGGACCCTGTACCCCAAGGTCGAGAGGACAGCAGGTGGACTGCCTCCTCGGATAAAATCTTCAAAGAGGTAAAGGCAAGGTAATGGATGGTACATTTTCTAACCTTTAGAAAAGGCCAGTTCCCCGAGAGCTGGCAATTGAAGGCAAAGCTCCTTTTACTCCTGCCTCCAGAACTGTAATACATTTGTTGATAACTTGATGATGGATAATTTTTATCCATCTCAGAAGGAAGGGTAAGAGATAGTCATTGGTGATTCTTAGAATGGAGCAGTTCTGAAGTCACTCTCAAGAGAGGCTTTGGGAAATGTGATATCATTTGGAATTATAGTAAGAAGAGCCTGAGATCAGAAACTTGGAATGGGTAAGAATTTTTTTTTCTTCAGAAACATAAAGCATCCATACTCTTCATTTACACATAAATTATACGAATGGCTAAATCCTCATCATTAGAGAATGACCTTGATGTTAAACTACACTGATAACATAGGTGATGTTCTTGAGATTTTTTTTTTGCAAATTTTTGACATTAGTTATGGTTGAATGCCAGTACTAAGATCATTAGTATCGAGTCAAATGCTTTTGTATTCACAAGGCACTAATTAAAATGATGTGTCCAATTATTTATGTATATTTCATCCCATGAGAATATATAAAATATATTTTTCATCTTCATTTTTCTCTTCTCTGTGGCTTATATCCTTTATCTTTTTTTGGCAGTGAATGAAGTGAAATGGATAGGTTTTCTAGTATTGAAAAAGAAAAGGTACAATTCACGCATCCAGGTGAGATAGTCACTCTTCACGTGGGTGCTTTGTTTATCTTAGTGGGGAAATTCCCCCACAGTATAAATTGCTTAATTTGCTTTATTTCTCTCCCTGCCAGTGTAAGAGAATAGATACTCTAAAGCAATTTGTCTATTGTTTTCTATTTGTTGCTGGGGATTAGACCCAGGGCCTCATTCTTTGTAAGCATGCTCTCAACTACTGAACTAGACTGCCCGATTAGGTTATCTTATGTGAAAAATGAAATTAGAGTTGAGTGCATGACTCCAGTAGCAGAGTGACTACCTAACAAATGTAAGGCTATGATTTCAAAACCCTAGTACCCCCTCCCACACACACACAGAGGGAGAGAGAGAGAGAGAGATAAAGACCCTCCTGATATTAGCTGAACATAAGGAGTCATACCTGGAAGTCAGGTATTAGAAAGGCTGTAGTTCAAGGCTAGCCCGAGCAAAATGTTCAAGAGACTTCATTCCAACCAATAAAAATATGGGCATGTGATGTGCACCTACACAGAAATTGTCAGTAGGAGGATTGTGCTCCAGGCCAATCTGGGCATACAAGTGAGACCTTATCTCAAGAATAACCAAAACAAAAAGGGCTTTGGTGTGGCTAAGCGGTACTGACTTGCACATGTCTAGCAAGTCCATGGCCTCATGTTTAAACTCCAGTGCCACCAAAAAGTGAAGAGAAAAAGAAGCCAGGCATCAGGGGTTCACGTCTGCAATTCTAGCTACTTAGGAGGCTGAGACCTGGAGGATTGACATTTGAAGCCAGCCTGAGCAGAAAAGTATGTGAGACTTCAGCTTGAATTATCCAACAAAAAGCTTGCCTGGAGGAGAGGCTAAGAGTGCAAACCATCACTGGCAAAAAAGAAAGAAGAAAGAAAGAAAGAGAGAGAGAGAGAGAAAGAGAAAGGGAGAAAGAAAGAAAAAGAAAGAGAGAAAGAAAGAAAGAGAGAGAAAGAAAGAGAAGGAAGGAAGGAAGGAAGGAAGGAAGGAAGGAAGGAAGGAAGAATATCCCCCCAAAATATGACAGTCTCTACCAAAACCAAAATAGCCTTGATTATCCTACATACCTTGAGTTCTATAATGATGGAGGAAGAAAAATAAAGACAGGCCTTTATTGTAAGATAAACTTAAACCTAACAATTAAAACTATTCTCTAAAATATTCAATCTGTGTCTGTTGTTTGTATATATCATATCATTTGATGTTTTTTATGAAAGATTTTGACATGTATCTTATTATATATAGTCAAGTATGTCCTCTGATTCTCAGGGTCCCTGCAGAAGACTACCTCCAAGAATGTAAGCAACATCAGCATCCTCAATCCTAGTATACAAGTGGTTTGAGAAGAACTCTACTCATGCATGCCTCCCGAAAGGTAAAGTCACTGAGTCACAGTTACTCACTCTCCTATAATGAGTGCCGTCATCTAAATCAACCTTGTTTCCCCACCAGTGACTATTACTTTAGGCCAACACCATGATCAGGTTAGTCCATGTAGACTAACCCAAAACAATTCCCACATTTGAAAATGAATTAGAATTAAGTGGATTCCACTACTTACAGGCCTGGGCAGATTTGATTTGTTATTGGTGTAATAAACTTGTTGCTTAGCTATGGTGAAAATAGCTCTACAAATATTCTTTAACCATATTTTGTGATGTAAGACTTTCATAAATGGAAATGATCCTTGTTTAGAAAAGTGAAAGTATATCCAACTGTCGCTCGCATTTCTTAACATTGAAGCTTGACTCAAAGCATCACAAATCACATAAAGAACATCACATTCCCTCCTACATCCTATCTATTTAAAAATCTCATGGATGCCAGTAGTAAAAGAATTTCTTCCTTATTTTCACTTAATTTTCTTAGGTTCAGTGGACATATTTTATTATGTAATACAAACATTAGACTCATCCCTAGCAAAGAGCTGGTAGATCTGGCCAGTGTCAAATTGGCTCTAATTAAAAGGTTCCTTACTTCTAGACATGGAATCAAAAAGAAAGAAGACATCAAGGGCACTGGAGAGAATAAAAACATGATAATATTAGGTTTAGAATCTCTACAATTTTATCTTCAAGATCTTAGCTACATTAATTAATTAGTATGCATGGTGCCTTGGGAGGTAAATATTATTATCTCAATTTTAAATAAAATGGAAGAGTAAAGGTTAAGTAGCTTTCCCTCAGGCTACATGAGATTGAAATTTAGTTTTTTACAAGGAAAATGAAAATGAGTATTTAATAACAATGTTAAATAAGATAGTGGGTATAAAATTGCTATTTATAATATCTGGCATGTAGTAGGTTTACAGTAAATGTGTGTTGAATACTTTCATCATTATACTAGGAAAAGAAAAGGGTTCAGTATATCTACTTCTCTTCTTCTGAGTTAGTCACACATGGTCTCGAGTCTCTCTTACACACACATACACACATACACCTATAGTAATGGTTTATAGATAGATACATTAAATAGCAAAGGTAAAATGTTTGTATAAATATACAAATGTGATAGAAAAAGGGATGACTATGTCTCTTGATTTGTGAAAACTCATGCTAAAGATTATTGGCTTGTGTTGGCGATTTTTTTTGGGGGGGGTCTGGTCATGAGGCCTGAACTCTGGGCCTGCGCACTGTCCCTCAGCTCTTCAGCTCAAGGCTAGCGCTCTACCACTTGAGCCACAGTGCCACTTCGTCTTTTTTCTTTTTGTTTATGTGGTGCTGAGGAATTGAACCCAGGGCCTCATGTATGCAAGGCAAATGCTCTACCACTGAGCCTCTTCCCAGCCCCTATGTGTTGGCGATTTTTGTGAGGTAATAGTTTTAGATGGTGATTTCTGATGTCTACTGGAAAAGGTGAGCTGGCATAAGAACTGGCATAAAGTCTTCCCTGAAGGATTTCAGTAACTCTTGCTAGAGGACTGCCCCAAACTCAGTATTATATAACAGTAGCCGTTTAATTGTGTTGCATGGATGTCATAGATCAGGACCTCATACAGATATCATTTGACCAATTCTTCTAGTGCTTATCACTGTGACAAAGGTCACTCATTGGGACTCAGCTGGCAGATGGGTTGGTCTGAGGGACTGGCAACAGTTTCCTTCATGTGTTGGTGTTTTGGCAGGAGAAGGGAGGAAGTTAGGAACAGCTGAGACTATCACCACAATGTTCACGACCTCTCTAATCTCTGTTCTTGAGGTAATTAGTCATGGCTGCTGGAGTCTCCTAGAACCAGCGTCCTGAGAAAGCCAAATGGGCATCTTGCAACTTCTAACCCTCTATTACCAGCATTACCAGCATGTTCTAAGTTAAGTCTAGGTTCAAGTGCAGGGGAATTAGACCCTCACCACTGGGTAGCAGAGTTGTTAAAAGAATTGATGGACTTAAAAATATTTCATAAGCATGAAAGAGCATTGCCAGGAATTTAAGAGAAGTGGTAGCTGCTACACATCCACATGTAAATGGTAGTTGGTAATCAATACACCCCCTTATATTGATTTCAAAAGATATAGTAAAAATTGGGACTATCGGTAAGACTATGCTCACTAAATGAGGAAAAGAAAAAAAATGAACATCTTTTCCATATAAACACAACACAGGCCCTAGAGGGGAATGTATTTCCACAAGGTTTTAAAGTACAAAAGAAAAGTTTTCTTCATGACATTATGGATATCATTAAAGACATTCCTGTGATTTTTTAATGACCTGTTACATACAGACTCAGAATCTTGAATTGTCTAAACTTAGTACTTGAAACTCGTAGATTTAGGATGGAACTACCGTAGTTTTTATAAGCAGTCCAAACAGCTGAAAACAAGTTAAATCACGAGACATTGACTTTAGTGACTTATGAGAGAAATTAATGATATATCATTGCATTTATATCTTAACATTTTATTACAAAGAGTAAAGCATATAGATAAGTATTATTTAAGTGGGAAAAAAATCACACGTCTAACCTAAATTCTGCAACTGACATTTTTGTTATACATTTGTCTATTATCTGTTGGCGCATTTTGAAGTTGGCTATAGACATTAATACATGTTGTTAAAATAGGCTTATTTTATTTAATTAATTTAAAAAATGTCAGTGTTGGTGCTTGAACTGGGGAATTATTCCTTGGCTTTTTCTCTCAAGGCTAGTGCTCTTACACTTGAGCCAAAGCTCTACTTTCTGGGCATATTTCAAATGGACATCCTGATGCTAGAACAAAGTATGGAAATATTCTTTCCAGAATGAAATGCAACTGAAAGAGGTTTGCATTTTACTGGCTTCTATCTCTCCACCTGAAATAATGCACTTTTGATTTTTGGGTATGGTATGCTTGTTCACTTAGCACCTGACAGAGCATCACGATGAATTTATATAGAGAACTTGTTCTACAATCATTTTTTTAGCTCAAGTTGAATGGAAAAACTCATAACTATCTGTCGGTGGCTTCCATTTCTGATTTGATTGGCAATTACTGCTTAAGAAGTGTGAGTTCAGAAAGAAAAGGAATTACAAAGCTAACAATAATAGGAAATGAAGCCACCTGAATGTGGGCCCTGTGCTCTGGGATAAGCCAGATATACAGAACTTGATCAAAGATTGCAAGTAATGGGATAGCTCCCAGTGACCTGTCACTATTATAATTCTATTTTAATTGTGCCTGCAGGTTTTCATATTTTAACTCATAATGCATTTTAAAATAAATTCCTTGAAAGTGGTAATGTGTGTGCCAATTGCCCTTAGGTCCTTGGCTGAAGCTTGCATTATAATCTAAGGTCTCCCAGAACAAAACCCTTGACATCAGTTGTTTAACAGTAATTCATGCAAGCAATGGTAACCTGGTGCCATGGACAAATGGACTCAGATTCCTACTTGGAACTGTGTAGTTCACCTTGTGTCTGACTGGCAATTGTATACAGTTGTGTATTTCATCTTGTGAACTTCATTGTGAAATAAGCTTTGTTTTCAAATATGTATTTATTTTTATTATATTAACTAGGGTTTTCCATTCCAGAAGTCAGGTTATGATATGAGTACAATGCATCTTAGTGTCACCTCTCCTGTCATTCTCCCCCATTTTACCTCATCCCTACCCTCAAAGTTACCTACATGGGATATAATGACTGCATTTGTTCACAGTTCCTTCTTCCATAAGTGTGCCACCCCTCTTAGCTTCCCCCCCTCCCCCAAACATGTTTCAGATATCTGGTACAAATTGAGAAATAATGGAGCCTGAGTATTCAAACATCTGTTTAATTGTTTTCATTTACAAGAAAGAATATTTAGAGAAATGAAGAAATAAAATCTGTCTTCCTCCCTCCAGTGGCCTTGTGTATACCAGTGGTTGTTTGGAGTTGTAGAAACAATGATGTAAGGATTAAACAAGCCCACATTCAGGAAAAGGTGTCATTCAATTCTTACATAATATGATCACTTGATCAAGTGACCTATTAGTAAGCCACATGGAAGATTTTCAAACATACTGTTCACTTAGGTAGATATTTATACCAACAGATTATATAGGCTATGCCTACAATTGATTTTACAGTCATGGCATTTGCATTTACAGATTTAATCCACTATGAGTCAAAGTTATTCTATTTGAATCCTGTTCTGACTTGAAAATAGTAGGGCAAGAACAGGGAACATGTTCAATCCATGCTTGTTTGAATCCACAGATGCAAAAATATAAAGATACCAAAGACTGCGACAAGGGATTTGAGATTTGGGCATTCAACCCGGATATCTTGGAATCTATCAGAAAATCCTGAAGCCAGCACCTACAGAACTAAAGGATGATCTATATGTTAAATATACCACAGGATATGGCATATCTCATATTATGTATTCAATAATATATTCAAAACAATTCATTGAAGCCAAGATTTATTCTTTTGAAGAGTAGGGATAGTCTTCCATTTATTACTTCCTTTGGGTAGAGTTGATTTAGTTCCTTGAGCAAGTTACTAAACAAAGTAAAAAAATAAAATAAAAAACCTTTAATTTGCTATATGTATAGTTTTTCCATTACTATTCATGTCTTTTTAAGATTATTTAAATTTTAGCTTCACTGTCATTTCTTGTGCACTCCTTAGCCAATGTGAACTGCAGACAGATGGAAAAAAATAACTGGTCAAATTTTGCTTCATATAACCTGTGATTTTCTTTTAGTTCAAGTATATGGACATCTTAAAATCACCAAATCCTGCTAATATTTAATTTTAGAACACTGCAAATTTATTCTTTTGTAAGGGAATTATATGATATAGTGTAAAGTCATCTAAATTTGTGTACAAGGAAAACATTCAGTAAGAGCCATGATTTTTGCACAAAAAAAGTATTCCAAGGGTTAAATCAACAGCACAGGAGATTCAAATCCTTGCTTAAAATATGCTCCTTCATAGAAAAAAAGGAGAAAAAAGATGGGTATTCACATGATTGACAACCTTTCCAAATAGAAGTGTTGCCATAATTAAGCAATAATGTATGAGTGAGTGTACATTATGACAAATTGGAAGCTTGGTTGATTAGATTGAGCATATAAGCTGTCAGTATAATTATCATATTTTAATCATTTTTCTCCATTTTTTTAAAGCAGCATTGTCCTCAGCCTCATTTGGTGCTTATTAGATTGATATTCTAAGAGGAATTGTACAACATAAAACATGTCCTTAGACAGGATGAACTTTAGATAAGGCTTTAGTTATGTCTATAAACATTTATAATGATTGCTCTTATGTTTCCACTTTCTTCAATCTATCGTTTCTCTTTGCCAAAGAATAAATTTCCTTTTTCAGAGTGAAACCAACACACTTGAGTACATACGCCTCCAAGACTATTTTTTTCAACGAAAATGCATTAAATGCTTATTAAAATAGCTTCAACTGTAAGACCTACCCCCCTGTCTCCACTGCCTGCTGTGTTGACAGATAATTCAATCCAGTGAACTCAATCCTTTAATGTGAATGCTCTGGTTCATCTGCGGGTAGCCTCAGCTGTCCACACCAGAAAGGAATTTTTTCCAGGCAGAAGGGAGTGGTGATGATGCAAATTCTACTTACTACAACCATCAAAGAAAGACTGTTGAGGAAAAGGCAAGATTCCATTTCGTATTTAAGATTGAAAAACAGCACCTGTAAACAGATTATCTGGATGCCATGGTGAGGAAATTTGGAAAAGATTGTTTAAAAAATCTTAAATATTGATGTGCATCTTTTGCTCTAAATCAGAATGCTAACCTGATTCTCCCCATAGTCCGATGGGGATGAAAATACCAAACCCTCAGGTTTACCTCTTATTTTTGTGAGCTTCCATAAACTGAAGAAAACTAAAAACTAGGGCTTGAAATGTATAACAACATGCATATCTAGAACCGGGTATGGAAACCATTTTCTTTGATTCTTCATGGCTCCTAGAGAAATGCCAGAGTTTTGAAATGGCCCCACCTACTAACAATGTGTTTATCTGAAACGAGTTTGACCTACAGTATTTTCCAATTCAATCATGACTTGTGCTCAGAACCTTTCCCTACCTCCAAAAAAGAAAGTAAGAGAGACAGAGAGAGAGAGAGTCTAAGGCTATCCTAGACAACAGCATGAGACACAAACTGAAAAAATGACCTAAAGCAGAAAAGGAGTATGTCGTAATCCTTCTGTATTATCCCTTACAACAGCATGTGAATGTATCTACAGTTTTCTCCAAATAAAATGTTCAATTAGAGAAATCATGCTATGGCTAGAATGTGTCCCTACATGTTGAAATCCCGCTTTAATAGGGAAGGGTTGGGAGGTGGAGCCTCTGGAAAGTGGTTAGATCACCTGGAGATGTGAGGTCTGAGACTACAAAAATATAACAACTAAAAATTGTTAAGGAAATTAAATTTATCAAGGTAACTTTTTTTTTTGTCTGTCATGGGGCCTGAACTCTAGGCCTGGGTACTGTCCTGCAGCTCTTCAGTTCAAGGCTAGCACTCTACCACTTGAGCCACAGCGCCACTTTCAGCTTTTTCTGCTTATGTGGTGCTGAGGAATCAAACCCAGGGCCTCATGCATGCAAGGCAAGCGCTCTGCCACTGAGCCACCTTCCCAGCCCCCAGGTAGCTTTTTATAAAAAGTAGATTAGAGCTAGTCTTCCATGGCTCACATTAGTGCCCTTCATCTTTCATTTTTTTAATAAGTTTTTTTTATTGTGAAAATACCATACAGAGGGGTTACAATTACATGAGCAAGGAAATGAGTACATTTTTTTTATCAAGCATTGTTGCTTCCTCCTTTGTTTCCTCTTACCATTCCTGCCCACCCATCCTACTCCCCCTGCCCCCTGTCAAAGTTGTAAAGTTCGTTTTTTGACATAATGTCTTGTACATCTCATTGTTGCAAACTCAGAGATGAGAATGGAAATATCACCACAGAAACAACCAAGATTCAGAACACTATAAGGGAATACATCGCAAACCTTTATGCTAATAAGTTTGACAACCTGGCAGAAATAGACCTTTTCCTAGCAAATATTGACATGCTGAAACTAAACCAAGATGAGTTAAACCAACTTAACAGGCCCATGTCAAGCATTGAAATAGAAACAGCAATAAAAGACCTCCCATCTAAGAAAAGCCCAGGACCAGATGGATTTACAGAGGATTTCTACAAGGCCTTCATCTTATGTTCTCTCTCTCTCTCTCTCTCTCTCTCTCTCTCTCTGTCTCTCTTTCTCTCTCTCTCTCCTTCTTTTCTTTTCCCTTCTTCCTTCTCCCTCCTTCCTTCTCTCCCTTCTTTTTCCCTCCCTCCCTGAGCCAGGTAAGAACAACCTTTGGCACAGCAGGAAGACAGTCTTCACAGGACTGTTAGTGCTGTGATCTTGAACTTCCTAGCCAACAGAACTGTAAGAAGTAGGATGCATTACTGTAAGAAGTAGGATGCATTGTTAAGCTGCCTGGGCTGTGCTATTCTGATAGAGCCTCCCAAACCAAGACAATGCCTATTCTTAAACTTTTGATTTGCCTATAAAATTATTTTTCTCTAGATTTAGTCAAGTTAATTTTAGAAATGACTTTTGATTTACTTTTTTTCTTTTCTTTTAACTTACCTTTTCTTCCTCCCTTTTTTCTCTCTTTCCTTTTCTATTTCTTTCACTTTTTCTTTCTTTCTTCTTCTTCTTTTTTTTTTTTTTTTGATGATACCAGAACTTGAACTTAGGGACTTCATGCTTGCCAACCAGTGTCCTATCACCTAACCACATCTCCAGTCCAGCTTTTTGCTGGTTATTTTTGAAATGGAATCTCATGGACTTGTTGTATATGTTGATTTCAGTCTATGGTTTCAGCTTCCTGAGTAGCTGAGTTTATAGGTGTGAGCCATGGGTCCCTTTTTTATAAAAGCTACATAGATAAATTTAATTTCTTTAACAAATGACTTTTGGTTGTTATATTTTTGTATTCTCAGACCAAAACCTTACATTTTAAAAGTATGAGAGTGCCCAGAAATCACGTGTCTTCTCAATTTTATGTTCAGTTTTGCTGTTTCTAAAAGGATAATGCTGAGGTTCCCTTCTGTCCACATCCCCTCCAGCATCTGTTGTTATTAGAGTTCTTGATTATAGCCATTCTAACTGGGGTGAGATGGTATTTCAATGTTGTTTTGATTTGCATTTCTTTTATGGCTAGGAAGGTTGAGCATTTCTTCATGTGTCTATTGGCCATCCTTCTTTCTTCAGAGAAGTTTCTCTTTCAGTCTTTAGCCCACTTGTGGGCATTTACCCAAATGTTCACAAATAAGACCACACTAAAGCTACGAGCACGACTATGTTTATTGCAGCCTTATTTACCATAGCTAAGATATGGAACCAACCCAGTTGCCCCTCAGTAGATGAATGGATCATCATTGTATATATATACACAATGGAATTCTATGCCTCCATCAGAAAGAATGACATTGCCCCATTTGTTAGGAAATGGAAAGGCTTGGAAAAAATTATATTAAGTGAAGTAAGCCAGGCCCAAAGAAACTTAGGTCCTATGGTTTCCCTTATTTGCAATAACTAGTAAATGTCTGAGTCAAGCGGAAAAGGTCAGATAAGTTGATGTTAGGGAAATGAACCCTAAGATATGTATTCAAATTTTTTTTCTTTCATGCGATTGTTTCTAATACATTTATAAGATTATTTCTTTGTTGCTTTGTATGTCCCTCCCCCACGGTATAACCCCTGCTTTCACTGTATATCATGTTGTTATAATTTGTGGAGGGAAAGGGAAAAAACAAATTGTTTAAATAGGGATACAAGTGGACCCATTGCAATGAGACATACAAGTCGTTATGTCGAAAATGAACTTTACAACTTTGGTTGGGGGGGGAGCGTTGGATGGGAGGGGGGCAGGGGGAGGATGGGAAGGGATGGGAAGGGGAAACAAAGGAGGAGGCTACAATGCTTGATAAGAAATGTACTCATTATCTGGCCCATGTAATTGTAACCCTTCTGTATAGTATTTTCACAATATAAAAAAATTCAAATAAAAAAATAAAATAAAATAAAAATAAATAAAAGGATAATGCTGAGGACTAAACTATAACAATGCGTATTTATGAAGTTTCTTTCACTGTATATACTACATATGCAAATTTATATAAGGTTTACTTCATTAAATAAATATTCAATAATGAATTTATTTATTCACTCATAATTAAGAAGTATGCAAAGAGCATCCATTATGTGTTAAGTGTGCTAGGTATTTGGGCTTACAAAGACAAATAGACGTGTGCCCTCAACAATCTCTTTTTTATTATGATGTAAGGAGGCAGATTTGAATGACAAAGGGCTTCTGTTTTATAAAACATATTAGCCTAAAAAACCATTTCACACAAAAGCTCTCATTTAGGATGGTCACTGAGTCTGTAAGAACTTAGCATTGCAATCTGAAAGGCATTTTATAAACCACTATCTTCTTCTCTAGGTGTTTGCACGGATGGATTTTAATGTCAAGCAGTCCTTTCTTTCCCATCTTTAGCTGATCTGTGTTTATGGGCAGCACAGGTAAGGTCATGCTGTGGACCTGCTGTGAACCTACAAGAAATGGGCAAAGCAGGCATTTGAATAGATTCAGTAAACCACATACAAACATGACATCCTTGAATATAAAAAAAATTTAACTGAAAACTTATCTCTATTGTTGATATTAAACAAAAATTGGCCTCATAATTATATGAGCTTTAACAAGGACCTGAAATGCACAAAAGGAATTTAACTTTTGGTCAGAGTGTGTGTTTTTTAAGCCACTTCTCCCCATTCCCAGATGTTACACCCACTGCCATTAGGGGTAGAAGAGGCTGACTCTGATGACAGCCAAAAGGATGGCTGAAACATCCTCTCTCCAAGTTACAGAATGGAGTGTAATTCATTCTTGTTAGAAGAGAGGGCAGAAGGGAGGGAAGGAAAGCCCTAGGGCACATTTGAGTAGTGTTCCATGAGTTTTTTTCAGTGATATTTTCCCCACTTTCTAGTAAATCTTCTTGGAAGTACCAATTGCTTGATCCAGCTTGTGATTAAATTAGCCTGGAATAGATTTTAATGCCTGCAATTTAGATTTTTATGCACCAAATGCATTTGATGCCAAGTTTGACAAGCATTACTACACTTTATATATAAAAATACCTCATCAAATGACAAATATAGTTATTATAATGAACCATATCCTCAAAGCTCATGTTTTTGTTTTCTTCTGTGCTGGGGACGGAACCCAAGGCCTGAGGTATGCTAAGTAAGTTAATGGTTTATTAAGGAGTTTCACAGAGAAGCATGTGTGTGCCTACATGCATGCACACTTATGTGTGTGCTCGTGCACACACACACACACACACACACACACACACACACACACATACTGGTTCTATAATTCATGTTAATATAAGTAAGGTTTGGCTCACTGTAACATTAAAAAGCTTGTTAACTATTACCTTGGCCCCAACAGTAGCAGTATTAATCCAGCTTACTACTTGTGGTGTAAGTTACTAACTGAATGTCCAAAGCCACACCACGAGAAAATGAGAGAATGAACCAGAATTCAAGCCAGATTGAACTTGACCCACTGATCCGTATAATCTTGTGATCTTTTTCTGTTCACGGATAGTTGGGAACTAAGAAACTTTTATTAAGAAAGGAAGTTAATAGCTATTTCAGTTACCTACTCACCCCTGAATAATAGTTCTTATTATAAAACAACAATAATGTAATCACAGCAATACCTAGAAATAGTAAGCAAAATGAAAATGATCTGTTCATTAACTTGATCTGTTCATTAACTTGGCTGTGGTGATGATTTACAATGTGGGGTGTGCGTGTGCGTGCATGTGTGTGCATGTGTGTGTGAAAACATATCAAATTACATACTCTAAGTCAATAGCCAGTTATATCACAGCAAATCTGTTTGAGGCAATATATAGCTACCTACTAGTTAGTCAGCTGGTTAGATAACAGGAACAGTAAGTTGACAATCATAGTTTAACTCCGGAATGGTTCAGTGGACCTCAGAGTTCCCTTCTTTTTGTCTTTGAACAAATCTAGCTTCCTTAAGTGAAAGTCACTATTCCAGGAAGTCAAAGGTGAATAGGCAGCTATTGCAAAAACCAGAAAGGTAGTTCTTAGCCCATCTATGCCTGGTTGAGCAACTCTTAGCTCACCTTTGACTTCTCAGCCACGGAGGTGTTGGTTTCAGGTACTCAGACCGTGTCTCTCTTGCGGACTCTTGGCTTTCCCCATTTTTCTGACTTTAGCTTTCTCTAAATTAGCTTAGAGTACATACAAGCACAGCTTAAAGGAGAAGAAGGATTCCTATCACCAGGAAAATCTCTCAACTAAGAGCCTATGGATAAATCCCTCAGAAGACACATTCTAGAGGGTTCCTTAGAAGGCTCCCAGTACATGGGGATGAATTTTGCTTGGCCCTACTACTTTTTCTCTCTCTCCTTTCACTCCCGCTTCCTAAGATCACTTTCTTTTCTCTTTTTTTTAAAAAAATCAGTTATGGGGCTTGAACTCTGAGCCTGGGCGCTGTCCCTCAGCTCTTCAGCTCAAGGCTAGTGCTCTACCAATTAAGCCACAGTGCCAATTCCAGTTTTCTGGTAGTTAATTGGAGATAAGAGTCTCACAGAGTAACTCCTCTGTACAGTATTCTCACAATAAAAAAAAAGAAAAAGGAAAATAAAGAGTCTCACAGTCTATTATTATGCACACAGTTGTTGTAAATTCCTCCAGGAAAACCTTTCCTCTAGCTCCTTTTATCTAAGGTGTGTCAATGAATATCTGACAATACTGGTGCTGATGATATTATGATGAATTTGTAGGTGTTTCACTGATATTTCTGTATTTATACTACAATGTTTTGATCTATATTACTAATTTTAATGTAAGCTAAAATTAATATGTGTTCTTTAATAGCCAAGTTTAGTATTATTAATTCAAGGATTAAAAACCCAGTAAGTTCAAGATTGGACAACATGCATATCATCAAACTACATTCATCGGACTTTTTAAAAATACTTTTTTTAATTGTAAAGATACTGAACAGAGGGGTTACAGTTACATGAATAAGGTAATGAGTTCATTTCCTATTAAGTGCTGTTATCCCTTTCTTTGTTTTTCTCCTACTATCCCTTCCATCCCCACCTCCCCAACACCTTCCAAGGCTTTTTTTGGTTGATCATGAGCCTTGAACTCTGGGCCTGGGCACTGTCCCTCAGCTCTTCAGCTCAAGGTGAGTGCTCTACCAGTTAAGGTACAGCACCACTTCTGGTGTTCTGGTGGTTAATTGGTGATAAGAGTCTTACAGACTTTCCTGTCTGGGCTGGCTTTGAACCGCAATCCTCAGATCTCAGCCTCCCGAGTAGCTAGGTTTACAGACATGAGCCACCAGCACCAGCTTCCTAAGACTTTTGATCAGATTTTACTGAGTAACATGTGATGGTCTGTGGCTAGATGGTACATCATGTACAAACTTGGCTGTGGGTTTGTGTTCCAACTTTATGGTACATTTCATCCACCTTGCTTAGTTTATCTATATCTCAGTTTTCTAATCCATAAAATTATAATGATAGTATTCTTATATAATTTATAGGTATATTAAGACAACACACAAAAAATGTGTCTGACACAATCTATAAATTTAATAAATGCTCACTAAAGAATACCATTCATTTTAGGAGAACTCAGAGTATTTCCATCCAAAATTTAAATATGAAAAGCCAGGAAGATATTTTATATTTTGTGTAGCTATGTCTCATAAGTGTTAGCTTATTTTGAGGATATTCATTGGTGTATTCATACTATGTAGAGGAATTGAGGAAATCTTTGGATCAATGTGCTTAAGAGTTATTTGCAGCTTGAGTTTTAAAATATTACAAAGTACCTATTGTTAACTGGACATAACTCTAAGCACTCACACTTTATTGAATAGCATACATTGCTTTTCTTTTCACTATAGGTCAGCTTAAGTGCTCTTTCCTCTTGCACATTCATGGAGTGTTCGATGAAGTCATCTCTCTTTTTTGTTGGGTTAAATTTCTTTATTTTTTATTATATTGTAAAGGGATGTACATGCATATCTTCCTGAACAATGTCACCCCTTCCCTCACTCTCTCCCAGCTTTTCCTTCCTGTCCCCACCCACGAGTTATATAATTCATCTTCAACATTATGTCTAGTAAGTATCACTGCTGTATAGGTTCACCATTTCTATGTCTTCCTCTTTACCCTCTCAAAGACAGATAAAAGAACAAACAAGACAAAAGGAAAAGAAAACAAAACAGCTACAAAGAATAAAAACCATCTCTTGTTTCCATTTCCTGGAGGTCAATAAAGATTATTTTATATGATCGGATGCACATAGCTATCGTCTGCCTTTGTGATCCTCTCCTAAGAAAATGTACAAACCAAACTCAAATGGGCGGCTGATAGTGTTCACTTTGTGGCATTACAAACAACTTCTTTGCAGAAAAGTGGAACTGGGAACAACGTTGGCAAGCCTCCACACTAAGTAACCAGCATCTGGCTTCATTGAACTCTTAGGATGACATTCTGCTTTTCTTGACTAGTCCCATTTTGTGCCTACAGACACAGAGGGTCACGAGAATTTGGGTAGAGGATCTTACAAGTGATTTTTTTTTTCTATGTTCTCCTATAACATCATCCCATGAATTTGCAAGTGAAATGAAATACTGCAGTGACCTTTTTAATTCCCTTGACTTTTTACAATCTTGGAAATTTAGCACAACAGCAGGAGTTTAATCATATCTGCTGGTATAAAAGACAAAATAAGGCACCTTTACATTCAGATGGAGGTGTGACCTCAAAAGTGTCAGAGATTGCCCACGGTTCCTTGGGACCTCTGGAACTGGGTAACTTGTGTTTACTAGGCCTGTGTCAGACGTAGGCTTAGCCCATCTATCCCCCACTTATACTTCATTTCAAACCTATAGGCTACAAAGTCCTGTATCTGACCACGTTTTGACACTTACCAGAATGTTTACAGTCTCTATTTCTTTTCTGAGAATGCAGTATTTACTCTGAAGTTTCCAAGTCTTTGATTCTCTAAAATGTATCCTTTGACATTGGATATTTAAAACCTTTCCAACATCAGACTCTAGCTATGGGACACTGGAGGCTACATCCCGGTTTGTTTATGAGAGTGTCTAACAACTGATGGGCTGGCTCTTTAAATCAAGCCGAGCAGTTCGCTTGATTCCTTGTGGATTTGGCAGTGCCCAATCATTTAGCCAAGTGTCATTATATGTGTTTTTTAGTTTTAGGTCTCAATTGTTGTGTAGTTTGGTTGATGGATGAGATGGCCTAAAGAAAAAGAAGAAAGGGAAAAAGGAACAATGTTCTCCACATAGCCCAAAGTGACAGAGCAGATCAGCCCTGTTAAATCCCCTGTCCATACAGCCATTGTGATCAAGGTGATTGATGAAGAATCCTATCAGCTCTGAGCTGTTTAGGTGTCAAGCTGATAGGAAAGAGCAGTACTCACACTATTCCTCCTGCAGACAGTTTGAGAGTGAACAGCTAACACTGCTCCACAACTGGATGGGTTTCTGTCTTTGAAAGATGTGTAAATGATCATGGGATAGCATCTGTCATGAGGTTTTTTTTCTTTCTGGGTGGTCACCTTTCAAAAAGCTAATCACTATTGTCTCATCTTCAGGGCTACTTTACAAAGCCTTAAATTGTGCCCTGCTAATAAAAAATGGGATAGCATTTTAATAGCATACCAATGCTAGATTCTGCTTTCTTAATGTGAATTGCAGTGGGAAAAAGTGCAACCTGTGAGTTTTATTTTAAGAGCTTTGTACATGCCTGAGGTATTCTGTAGGTTGTCATGATTGCCAAAGTAGAAATCAGCCTTGCTGCCTTTCAGCTTTGTAGATTATCTTCTGAAACAAGTGTATATCTTCTAGAAGCCTATATGGTCATAATTAGCTGCTCAAACATGAGTCCCCCTGAAAATGGAAACCAACATATAATGAGGAAGAGAGACAGACTGCAGACATTCCATTTGCTTTGTGGCCTGAATTTACTTGGTTCTAAGGTTTTCAAACTATGGATGCTTAAGATAGTCTAAAACAGATTTTCTTTTTCTCCAGATTTCCTGATAGGTTGTAATTAACTTTACATTATCCAAACACAAGTATAATTGTGAGAACATATATCAATGAATTATAATTATTTTAATAGTTTATGAAAATTTGAACTCTAAAAATATATCCTTGATCATTAGCCTAAAGATATTTTTTAGGGGTGTGGGAAGGGAGCAAAGGGACTCTTCTCTGTTTGAAACAGCCATCTCTTGGTTAGGCTGGAAATACTGAAAACTAAATAATAATGGTGTCATTGCTTTGATCTGAGGAGCTTCAAGCTTCATAAATTTGTTTTATTTGATTTGGATGGATTAGGCAGTAGGTAATGTATCTGGACACAGTTGACAAGAACTTATTTTTTATTTAACGAATTATCAGGGAAAAAAGAGATCATTAAAGAACATTTATAGGAGAAAACAGAAAAACAAATACACAAATAGTTGTAACATCCAACTTAAAAACATTTTGAATTGCTGTTTCACCTTTTAAATATGCAAAGATTTTTAGCACATATCTAGCTATAATTTTAACTATCTATTCATTGTTTTATATAAATTCAAAATATTATTTTATTTTATATATAAATTTTTAAATTTTTAGTTATTTAACTTATTACTGTGCAACCAGTCACTTCTATATTATTACATTGTTTTCATTAATTGCATAACAACATGTCTTTATAAATTGTTTGTAGCTACTGCTGGTTGACTTTTTTTTTTTGTTGGTCATGGGACCTGAACTCTGGGCCTGGGCGCTGTCCCTCAGCTCTTCAGCTCAAGGCTAGGGCTCTACCACTTGAGCCACAGCCCCACTTCCAGCCTTTTTCTGCTTATGTGGTGCTGAGGAATCAAACTCAGGGCCTCATGCATGCGAGGCAAGCGCTGTACCACTGAGTCATCTTCCCGGCCCCTGTTGGTTGACTTTTAAATATCCTTTGCCCATAAATCCTTGCTAGAAAAGCCCTAATTTGCTCAAATGATTATTCTCCCTTATGTGACTTAAAGGTGACATTTACCTTACAGTATTTTGGACAAAGTCTCAGTCAATCATAGTGGACCTATTGAGTCTTCTTTCTTCGATAGATTGGCTAGAGCATGCCATGTGATTCATTTATGACCAATGAGATAGGAGATAGGTCTATTGTTTTGTTCACTGCATGCATTCAGAACATTGCTTGACCCTAATCAATTGCTGAATAAACAACTGCTGAATGAAAGCCTATTCAATGTTAAAGCATTTTCCATTAAGAATTAGAGCATATTACAAAAGATATTTCCTCCTGGATATTGGCTGAATGTGATTGTGATATAAGGAAATGCCGCAGCCATCTGGCTACTCAGGAACGGACGAACCAATGGGACTCAAAAAAGCAAAGCCCAAGCCATGCTTGAGAATTTTGACTTCTGTATAATTGAGATAAGGCATCTTTAAACCATTTCAGTTCAGAAATGACTGTCACTTGTTGCTAAAACAATCTTGATACATACGTGTATAGATCAGGACTCTACATTTTTTGAAAAATCTTCTAAAATCCAATTTAGTATAGCGGTAAGCCAAATGTTATTTTTCACGTTTTGCCTTGTGACTGTTGAAACTAGATTTATTATAATTTTACATTGGGTGGGGAGAGGGGGTCCAGCCAGGTACCCATAGTTCATACCTGTAATCCTTGCTACTCTGAAGGCTGAGATCTGAGGATCATGATTCGAAAGGTAGCATGGCAGGAAAGTCTGTGAGACTCTCCAACTAACCAACAAAAGCTGGAAGTGGAGTTGTGACTCATGTGGTAAAGCACTAGCCTTGAGCAAGAAAGCTAAGGGACAGACCCAAGTCCTGAGTTCAAGCCCCACCACCAGCACACACAGAAAAAAACCCAATTTCTAGACTGTTTCTAAAGAAAGTTCATTTTGAGATAGTGGATCAGGGAACAGGATATAGTAGAATGTAATATTATGTCCATTGAAGAGTCAGTACAACTTGGACTTACCTCTTTCCCAGACAAGATTTTACTTTGGTTCTTGTTTTTCTCTCTGGTATTTGTCTTGTAATCATTATGTTTCACATTTGTTATGAATTCTAATTTGGGTTCTAGGACTAGGAGTCTAATTATATAAGTATAAATTCCTCTCTTTTTTTTTTTTTTTGCACTCTACCTCTGAGCTACTTCTAAGTGGAAAAAAATGATCATTCATTAACCTCCTCCTCCAGGCAGACCTATTTGTGGTCTCAGAGAACAAGACAGAAAGCAAGTCCTTGTTTTTGGGTAGCAGAATCTACTGAGGGAAACAAGTGATAAACAGGTCAAATAAATTAACATGCAGCACCATGAACAATCATGGTATGTTTCAGATGAGATGACATTCGATGAACTTACAAACAAGAAAACACTTTATATTTAGTAGCATTTTAATAGAAAGGAGTAGCCAGGAAATAGTTAGTCTGGCACATTTTCTTGAAAATCCTGGTGCTATGAAATACGTGGATGCAAAAGAGGAAGGCATATTTGCTGTGTGGAGAAATTCTATCCATTTGGGAAAGACAACGGTGTTGTTAGTAAACAGGAAAATAGTAAAACAGAGTTGTCACTAGAACATGAGAGACTAGTGAGTATGTATTGTAGGATGTAAGAAAAGGGGGGAAATAATGTGGCTAAGAGTGGTCAGGGAAGATGTAGAAATTAAAAAGTAAGAAAAAGAAATCATTTTCCAGTAAGATCATCAGAAGACCAAATGTTCAGATTATGGTGAACATGATAATGGAATGTCTGTTGTGGGTCCACATATTTGATCTGTTACAAATTTCCGACATGCTTCTGCATGTAAAATATATCACTGCAAGCTCAGGGCCCATTAATATGTGCAAATGCTTGTGCAGCAGATGGCATCTCACTGAATAAACATTATCGATGCAGATATTAGCTACCTACTTCATGTACCTGCTCCTGTAACCCAGACCCCAAGGATTGCTTAATTGTGAAGACTGTGATATTCGAGGCTCATCCCTCACTCTCTCCCTCTCTTTGTCCAAAGAAAAGACCCTTCAGAGCTCCAAAGCTTTCACGCATAAAGTGCCTCTATGTGTGTGTGTGTGTGTGTGTGTGTGTGTGTGTGTGTGTGTGTGTGTGTGTGAATAAGATTATCTCTTTTCTTTCCACATGGATATACACACACAGTAATCTTATGCTTCTAGGGGAAAAGTTCCTCATGTTAGAGGAAGAAAATGAAAGCTTTTTTGCTTTTGCTCATTTTTTATTTGCTTATCTATTTAAAAAATATTGATGTGATACTATGTAGCAGACACTGAAACAAAACTTAAGGCAATGATACAGTTCTTTTTCTTCAGACCTGTACAAAAATCAGTGTCCCTAGTCGAGTGGTCCACGATTTTAGAAAGGAAGAATACAAAATCTCCATTAGAAGAGTACTCAAACAGAATATTCTCAGAAGGAAAATATATTCATTTTTTTCTGATAAAGAACACTGAGTGGCTTTTATGAGGAAAATGAGCACTGACATTTATTAATGGGCACATAGAGGTGTTTTCATTCTAAAATGCTTTGAAGTTACTTTGTGTTATGGATTTACAACTCTGCTAAGAAAGATTTCCCATTTTCAAAGCAGTTGGAGTTTTGAAATATGAAGTAATCACACAAAAGTTGTTTAACAGAATAGCAAGAATTTACTAAAGTAAAAAAAACTATGATTTTTATTTGGGAAGTATTCTTGAAATAACCTTGTCTTTGAATACTAATTCTGAGACATTGATTTATAGATGTTTCAGGTATACCCTTTCAGCTTTCACAGACAATGTTCTGATTTCCAATTCACTCCTTAGTTCTATATTCAAGATGATATTTATACACTCAGAGCAATAATTGATCTTTAAAAAATAAATATGCCAGAACACTCTGGCAAAAGATAGGGAAAAATCCATATTCATGCTTTTCCATGTCTTAATTCACATTGAAAAATATCAAACTATTTTAATACAGTTGTAAGAACATAGCAGTTGTCAGTCTTGCTTTAATTTGTGAGAATATCATCACCTTTTTGTGAATAATAGAAGCGGTTTTGTGTCTTTGATGTCAGCAGTTGGAGGGCAATCCTTTCCTCCTTCAGTTTCAAGTGTTCTTGAGCATCAGAAATGTCCTCCTAAACGTTCATAACGCAGATTCTCCATAGAGTAGAAATTTAATCACCTGCCCCGTACAAATGCACAAACGAGAAGACCAATAACCAGCTCTATATGGCCCATACACTAATTCAATTTAAGGCTTTCAGGAAATGAGGAACAACCAGATGTTGATCCTAGGATAGCTCCGCACAGCTGCTAGTGCAGAAGGATTTATGAAATGCTACAAGACGGGAACCTTTCCATACATCAGCTGTGTGCTGGGTGTCAACACTGCTGCTTGGATGAAGATTTCAAAGAGCCACAAACAGAAACGAGCTAGGCACTTGGGCTCTGCCTACTTGCACTCAGCATAACGGGAGTTCCAGGCAATCACCAGGAAACATTTTCAAAATGGTCAACCATTTTCACACTGTTCAGTCAGATCTTTTAGGGAACATACATTATGCAAAAGTTTTCCCATCTGGCCACTTCATTTTATATTGAATATGCAAAAAAGGTATCAAATTCTGCATTAGTTCCTAGTTTTGTATTTTTGAAATTCAAAGATTAAAAAAAAATAAGGAAAACCAGGGAGGTTTCTATCATTCTGATACAGTAATTTTGAAAAGAATTAATTTTCAAAGAATTTCTAAAGGAAGTTTTAGTTTTAATTTTTAAAGAATTAAGGAAATTTAATAGAATTAATTGAGGAACATGAAATTAAGGAGCTTTATAAAATATTACCTATTTTTCAGGCTGTTGTTACAATTTCCTTACTGTATCATTTAAGCAAGATTAGTGTCAAGTATAAGTGAATTCCATGGTGTAGATGTAAATCTTGGAATGGCTTTAACAACTGTGTGATTCTTTTGGATCATTGTCATTAAAAACAACAACAAAACACAGCATTACACATTAAGAGGGTAATTTTGGGTCATTTTATTCTATGACTTTTCTTAATAATAATGTAATTATCTATTAAAGAATTATCTTCTTTAATATTTATTTTTAAAACGAGGGTTTTTCTTCAGTGTAGAGATATAAAGTCTTTATAGTTCTTGTTTTTAAAAAAATCAAAACTGTCTTTAAATCTTTTTGTGAATTTTTAATATTTTAAAAACATAGTTATTGGGAATTCTTAGGAGAAGCTCATTTTTCTTCCAAGAATATATATACCATAACTTTCTTAGTATTATTTTCTGACACATATTTATTATTATCTAAAATGTATCTGCTAATTGATACGTTGATCCTCTTGAAAAAAATACCTCCAACATAAACTGTGTTTAGGAAAGTGAATAGAAAAAGGTCTCATGATAAAAATCATTAGGAGAAAATGAACAGGTCCTTCAAACTTTGTAAAATATTAAACAAAAGAGAATAGTTTCTTCCAGTCTTTCATGTGCTTTTTATGTGTTGTAAAATTACCTCTCTTTTCTGATGCTCCTCCCATTGACCACCAGATGTCAGACTTTTACTGTAAATTTTAAAGTCTTACAAAGATGCTGTTATCTTTCATATTGTGTGGCTTGCCATTCTGAAGTCATTTCTTCTTTTTTGTTGTTGATGTTATTCTTGCTTTTGTTTTTAGTTCCAGCAGGGCACATGATTTAATAAGTCTTTGAGAATAGATTTTCAGATATTGATTTTTAGCTGGTTCAAGTATATATTTACGGCGTCTAGTGACAGTATTCTGATTTTTAATTCACTCTTGAGTTATATGTGTAAGTTCTCATGGCACTTATACATTCACAGCAAGAATATATTTCTTTTAAAAATAAAAGTGATATGTTTGCTGAAAAACAATCTCAGTATAGTAATTTAGAAATATAGGAAAAGATAAAGATACATGGATAATTTAAATTTAAGAATATCAAATGTAGCCTCATTTTTATTTTCTAGCAAAATAAATAGTGGGAATTTATGGTAGAGTATTGTGTTGAATAGACATTGCTTTCTCATAAACCTCTACACATTTATACCCCATTTTTTTGCATTTGAGAAATAAATATAACGGATCTACCATATTTAATTTAACAA
Organism: Dipodomys spectabilis; assembly: GCF_019054845.1. NCBI lineage: Eukaryota > Metazoa > Chordata > Mammalia > Rodentia > Heteromyidae > Dipodomys > Dipodomys spectabilis. The sequence goes on from NW_024870746.1 coordinate 15,035,425, forward strand.
TTTTAACTGGAAAAAGTAAAAATTCTGTAGTATCTTGTTATTTTATATATGTTATGATCCAAATGCATAAATACTATTAAAAATAGTTTTCCTTTAAGTTACATGCAAAGGGCTTTGAATTTTGAAGTAATTTAATATTACTTTATTCCATGTTTTAAAGAATGATCTCTAGTTCTGTTTATAACTCCTGAAATGCATCAATAAAAATACAGCATAAGAAACAATATGAACCAAAACTGCAAAATTTGGTCTTTATGTGCATCTAGATTTTAAGTTTAATATTTACTGGTTTAGTTTAATGCCTCATGCCATATAGAATCTAAATAATTTCAAAAACTATGTTGTTAGAATAAAATATGCCAGCAAAGAGCATATTCTACCTTAACTGAAAATATTTTTAAATTTATTATAAGCACAAAAGTATATTAACAAAAAATTAAGACACTATATTATTTATATTCCTGGCTTGCCATTTACAACAATAAATTACAAAGTAACTAAAAAGTTACATTGAATTAAAAAGATAGTTATCATGAAGAGAAGGGAAGGATGAAAAGCAGATTATTGGAATGTATGCTAGCTGGAACTATTTTATTAAATCAAGCTAATTCCATTTACCCAGTTTCATCAAGCTAAGGGAAGCCTTTTCAGAATCCAGTTGAGTTTTGGCAGTGCATCAGAAACAAAACAATTGAGATTGTCCTAGCCACACTAATATCAATATTAATATTTTTCCTGGTTGATAAATACCATTTCCTCAGTATGACCAGGACTGACAATGGGTGGTTCTGATTTCTTTTATGATACCCCTGTGGTTGTTATTGATGTTAAAGAATGTTTGTCAAATAAAAAATATAAATAACTATTGTGCTATCTTAGTCTTAAACTTCTCATTCAACTGATCCAAAGTATTTTCAGAATTTCCCTCTTCTTAGCATCACGTGGACATGTTTGTCATTGATTTTTGTTCAATGCTGCTAGAAATCATCTTTTGGTTTTCTTCTTTTTTTAAAAAAAGCTTGATTCAATCTGATTTCTTTTCACCAATATGCACATATATTGTAGTGAGTGGATAACATTTTGTTTTATTTGATAGTAGATTTTCCATCCTTATTGAGAGTAACTTTAAGCAGTGATAGTTGACAAGAACTCTTTCTATCATCCTTGGTTTAGCATTCTGTGATCTACACAGGCCCTGCTTCGAATAATTCCACAGTAAAACCTTACTGATGTCCGTGCAGTTACAGGAAGGCATTTTAACGGTTACGATTTAGACTTAGGTCAAAGAAAGAGGCACCCTCTAGCCTCTTTGGGTTTCTGTCACTGATGAAGGAATTGGGTTATATCATGTATCAAAATAGAATCCTGTTGTTGACCTTTCCGGACTCAAGTTTGTCCTGCAAATATAAAATAATGAAACACATTTCATTTGGGGCAATATTTGTGCAGTTGAGAAAGAAAGTAGTGTAGGCTTTATTACCTTCACGTACTCACTTTCTCCATTAGAAATTTTACAGCGTTAAGGTGACCAAACAATTGGCACTATAATTTGAACATGTAAGTCCCTTTCTACAGAGAAGCAAGCCATTCTATGAGCCCAAAACAGGGACAATAGCATATAGAGTTGCAGGCTTACATGTACCTTGCCATACATGTAAACAATCATTCCATATCCAGTTAGGTAAAAACAACTGAAGAAAACAAAACACATTGATAAACTACCTAATGCATTAAATGACTTCCTCTTTGGAGAGGCTTAAGTAAAATGCAGGAGGTCTTAACAGGACACATATAGTCTAATATTTTGAACATTTAGGAAGAGACTAATAGGCAGACTGGTTATGAAAGACGAGCTAAAGTAGCTTTTTCTTTGGGTGGGAGGTCCATCATGGGACTTGAACTCAGGGCCTGCGTGCTGTCCCTGAGCTCTTTTTGCTCAAGGCTATCACTTTTAGCCACAGTGCCACATTCCGGTTTTGAGTGGTTAATTGGAGATGAGAGTCTCATAGGGACTTTTCTGCCTAGGCTGGCTTTGAACTGCAATCCTCAGATCTTAGCCTCCTGAGTATCTAGCATTACAGGTGGGAGCCACCATAAAGTAGCATTTTTATTTTATAAATTATTTTGACATTATTCTAAAAAAGGGGGGTGATGTTGAACAACTCTTTCCATCCTGGGTGTTGCATTGAGCCTTCATTATTGTTGCAAAGATTAAAAGACAACAATTATAGTGTACAGGCATTATAAGGGGGGAAAAAGGATTGTTTACAAGAAGCATTTTTAAACTTATGAAGGGCTGTCTGAAGTAAACATAGCAAGATTTAGACGAGAGCACTTACTTAAGTTCCTTGCTTACAATACATACGTGCTAAGCTAATATGTCATTCTGATGACTTGCCACCTCTTAGCTATGGAAGGACATTTCTCTGGAGGGAAAAAGAAACTTTGAGTTTTCCTGTCAACTGTGAATATTCTTGATATGGCTGGTGGGAATCTTGATCTCCCAATCCTAATATCTTCCAGTGCAGGGAAATCTAATTCATTAACTTTTCCAAATGGTTTTAAAAGTTTCTTTTCATCGGGGACCATTTTGACCTTCTTTATCCATATGACTCTAGAGAGCAGAAATACAAATGACAATAATTGATACCCATTTGCCTGTAGCTCAGAAGCCCCTCTGTAAGACTATACATTCACTCTAAAGGAAAAATTATCTTTGTACAAAAATATCCATATTTTAAATGAACTGTTAGGCACATGACACCATAATGATGATTGCTGAAGATCAGTATAATATCATTTTAAGTGTTTTGATTCTTCAAAAGAGACATATACTTTCTAAAAACATATTTACAGCAAAATGTACTTTTAAAATATGCTCAGAGAAATGAGCTTGTCTCTCATCCCTCACTAAAGCAATTGAATCAGACATTAAAATTAAAGCAAGGTCCTGATAAATGGGCAATTTTCAGCATGAAAGATAGTTGTTGTTTCAATTTACTTGAAAATTATTATGGGAGAAATAAATAAATATAAAATTGTTTTGCTTGACAAAAATGAATTAAATTTATATGTATTGTCTTTTTATGAAAGGATCCCCTCATGATTATCATTATACCATATGTTCTAAATAATCCAAAGAATATGATAGATTCATTTGTCAAGAATTTTGTCATTAGCCAAAAGTATTTGAAGGATTTTATGTATGATATGTTTTACTTATTACAAGATAATCTGCTTGTAAGTCATTACAGTAGATAATATTCATAATGGCAAAAAGTGAAATTTTGATTTATATTTAGAATATGTCATACTTTTTAGAAAACAGTAAGCAAGTTTAAAACTTTTAAGAAATAAGATAAAGGAAGACTAATTTTCAAGGTTGCTTATTCTTGAGGTTGGCATTATTGAATTTCCTACTATCTCAATTATATTTTTTAGTTTCACAAAGTTGTATTATACCTACCAAAGGGTGGGACAAATGCAAAAATCAGATTCTGGCTAAACCTTTAAAACCAAACTATTAAGTAAAAGTCATTACTGTATTCTCCTTAGCCAATTGTGACATCATTAAAGTAGAAGTAAATAAATCTCAATGTTATACATTTAGAAAATAAAAAGTTAGAATTAATCATAAAATTAATTTTGAATAACAGTAGTGAGATATATTCTGGTTTCTCTTCGAAGTGCATAAATCTTTTACCTTTTTAAGACTAGTGAGATAACTAAAAATCTATGAAGTGCATTAAAACTGAATCTATACAAAGTGCCAGTAAAGTGAGATTTTTTTCTTAAAAATCATCCAACTTTTTCTTAGCTCTGTCTACTTGCTCTTTTCAGATTCCCATAGTTTAGATAGACTCTTACTACTTCACGCGTTTTACTAAGAGGATACAGCATTATCTTAAACATGTATTCCTATATTAACCAGACATTTTATAACTGTATACTTTAAAAATGTCTTTAAAGGAAAGAGAAGTAAAGAAAGTAAATCTTGGAAGACATGCATCACAACAAGCTTTGCAGTCAAAGACTTGATTCTTCACGCGTGTTTATTTTCAAGAAACAGGAGGGGTCTGAAAATGGATTTTGTGACTCCTATTGAAAAAGTCCTGATATCACTTGCCGAGTTCTACCACGTCAATTAGTCTTGAGCACACGCCTGTGGCTGTGAGATCCACCAGCAGCACCGGGAGTGAACGCATCCTATGCAAACTCCCGACTCTTTTCAGTGTGCATTTGCTCTCTCCCCATCTCCCCGCCTCCCGCCCCTCCCAACTTACACTTCCCCTTTTCCCTGGCTTCTGAACCCCATCTTCCTACCCCTGAGCAGAAACCTACACTGATTCCAATGAGTAACACTGGCTACAAGGATACTTTTCTATAGCCAGTTTATGACAAGAACAGTCATTTGCTTTGGCTGGATTTTTATTTTCGTGCCCCTCTGCTGTTTTTTCCTCCTTATTGGGGGGGCAGGGGCGAGGGAAGGACTTCTCTCTCGGTGAGCATGGCCAACCGGCCAACCTCACACCCCTTGGCCCCATCAAGCGAGATATCCCAAGTAGTTCTTTTATGGACTACTCCCAAATTGCCTTCTTCAGATGGCTATCTCAACTTTTATTTTTAAAACTGGCTTCTTGTCGAAGTTGGCTTTGTGATTGGATGTCTGGGGGGGTGGGGGCCGAATCTGTTTGCCTTGAGCATCAGAGCATGCACAGCATTTGCGTCTTCGTATTTTGCTTTCTAATCCTCGTCACAGTGCCAGAGGAGGTGGGATTGAAGCATTCCGATCGTTTGGAAGTTCAAAGCATGTTTCATTGTAATGCGTACCCACTGAACTCAATTTTAAAGAAAAATAATATGCAGATAGTTAACCCCCCCCCGAAAAGATAGTCTTAAATCTTTTGCTCCCCTCATTTGCATTGCAAGATTTAATTTCCATCCCTTAAATATGACGAATTGCTGAGATTTTCTCCAGTTATTGCTTTTAACAGCTCCCAATAAACTTCATTAATCAGGCCTGCTCGGGAAGTGGGGGTGGGGGTGGGGGGAGGGGGCGATAGCACTGTGTAGCCTGGAAGCAGCTAATTTGCTTGATGAGACCCCGACTTTAGTGAATAAACAGGTGTATAATCGGAAGGCTTTATGGCCTTAATTACAGTCTAATCAGTTCAGCGGTTGGCGGGCAAAAGAGAAAGGATTAAAATTTTTTTTAAAAAATGGGGAAGGGGGGGGTGTTTAAAGTCCCCTTTCCTAAAATGCCCACTTTTTACTCTTCAATTATTATTATCTTCCATTTCTTCCCGGCGTCTCTTTCCTCTTTCCAGGTCCTCTCATTTTGCCCCCACCCTCCCCACCCCGGTACCCCCCCCCCCCCCACTTCCCAACCTCTCCCGGTGGCTGCGGGGCTGCGGTTTCCTAACCCAGCCTTTTCCCCGAGAACCACCCGGCTTCACGATCTCCAGCTCGCTCCTCCGCGGATACTGATTTCTTCTTCTCCTCGGGCGGTGTGTGTGTGTGGGGGGGGGGGGGGGTCATCGTGCAGCACCCTTTCCTCGGCGTCCCTCTCTTCCCGCCCCTCCTCTCCCTCCCTCCCCCCCCCCCCCCCCCCGTCACCCGTGGGCCGCCTGACAAATCACTTCAAGGGCAGCGGAACTTTGAAGGACGAGACAAAAGCGTCCGCATCTGGCCTGCTCCCCAGATGTGTGTCTTTCTTCCCTTTGCCCTCTCCTCCGGCTCCCCACCCCTTCCCTCCACTCCCCCCTCCCCAGCGCGTTCCCTGGGCTTCGTGGTGGTGGTGGGGGGGGACCCCGGGCTGCGGGTCTCCCCGCGCCCCGCGCGCCCCACCTCCAAGTTAGCACCAACTGAAAAGTAGCTTCCTTTCCCTGTATGCCTTTTGTTTTCTTGGCCTCCCTTTCCAGCCGATGGCTGGCGGGGGAAGCGGGGATCGCCTTGCACCCCAGTGATGGATGTAGAAACTCTGCAATTAAAACAAGCGGCTCGGTGGGCGCACCGACAGGGGTGCTGAGCGGGGGACCGTGCGCAGCAGGGCGCGGCCGCACCACACTTTGGCCGCGGGTCCCCCGTAGGAGGCGAGCTGGGGGGTGTAGGGGGAGCAGCTCCTGGAGTTTAACCCCCCCCCCCCCAAGAAGAAGGGGTGAGAGGAGCGGCAGACCAGCCAGCAGCTCGGCGGGACCCGCACCCCTTACTCTGGGGGGGGGGGGCGCTGGCACCGCCAGGCCCCAGCCGTGGGGAAGCGAGTCCAACCCCCGCCCCAAACCCCCCGCCCTGCAGTCCCAAGGCAGTGGTTAAACTCAGGGGAAGGGAGAGGGGGGGAGTGGACCCCCCAGCTGGGATGCACAGCCCGCGGTCCCGCAGCAGGAGTTTTGGGGAGTCCCTGGGGCTCAAGAGCCTGGCCAAGGAAAACATCCCATAGGACGGGGGAAGAGCCAGGCCAAGGCGGGAGGGCTTGCGGAACTGGCTAGGAAACCCCCCCCCCCCCGCCCCCAGCACGTCTGCCCAGTTTCCCCGGATCGGCCCGACTCCGGCCCCTCGGCTCCTTTCTGGTAACGTGTAGGAAAACTGTTTTGGTGTCGAGTAGCGTGCGTGTGAGCAGGCCGGCGCTGGGGCGGGGGCCCTGGTGCCCGGGGGGGGGGGTATGGGGGATGGGGGGGTGATACTCAGTCCCTCACCCCCGAAAACCTCAGCGCTGGGGAGCTAGCACCGCTCCGCTGGCGCGCAGACCAAGACAGCTCCCACCCGCAGCTTCACCAGTTGGCCCTCTCCAACCACCCAACTTCGCGGCCAGGGGTCAACGAAAGCCTAGACAGCCGGCAAACAGAGATTTCGCAGTGCAAACAAGGGATGGGAAGGGGACGTGAATGTTTACACACACACACACACACACACACACACACACACACACACACACACACACACACACGCAGTGAATTCCAATTGTCCAAGAAGAAGCTAGCGCTCGAATAGGGCCGTCTTTTCTTCTCCTGCTCTAATTTTATTGACCTCTGCAGAGGGAAGTTGGAAGGCAAAAAGACTGGAAAAGTTAAAACACCCAGCAGCCTCTTCTCCACCAACATAGTTTAGAAGTCTGAGCATACCATGGTATCTTAGAATAAAGGGAGCTAGTTTGCACATTCCCTGTTGCTTTTATTGTTTCTGCACGCCCGCCTCCCGTCCTGTTCCTTTGATGGGGAGTTTTTAATTACTGACTGGTGAGTGGTTTTCTTGTCTCCAAATTTCTATTGAACAGGTTTTATTATTCTTTTTTGGACAAAAAATATTTTTTTTCTTTTTAGAAACCCAACCTTAAGTTTCATAAACAGCGCGTAACAATAAAATCTATTTTCAAGTTTTATTTTTGTATAATAGAAAACACACAACAAAGTTCTACACAGAAAGACCAACTCAAAATGTTGCTTATCGAAGATAATAGACACTTTGGGATGTATTTTCACCATAAGTGGCTGAACTAGCAAAAACCTATTGAAAGCACACATGCATTTGTCATAAATGGATGATAGGATCAAATGGGGCCATTTAAATACGTAGATGATGATGCTAAAGCAAGTTCCAAAAAAAAAAAAAACAACCCAGAAATAATTGAAAACTATTTGTTTCTTTGTTATCCTAAACCAAGTTAGAGTATGCACTCAATTTGGACAATAGGTGAGCCTTAGCCTTTTGTTCTTTCTCTTCTATGTGGTTATAAAGGAGCAAATGTCTGTATTGCCACTGAGTGAGACATCTCCCAAAGAATGACCCCACCCAGAATCCTCTACTTCTCCAAATTACAGCTTAATAATATCATGTTTCACTGGACTGGTGCGCTCCCATATTCTCCCATACTTGAGTGGATGGGGCATCTTGCTGCCTAATTTCTCCTTTGTATCGCGTCTTGCTAATCAAAATGCATTCTTTTTATTTTCCCCCAAATACAATGGGAATCCCTCCTCCTCCACCCCCCATCCCCCAACTTCTGAAAATTCTCCAAGCAGCCCTGGAGAAATACAAATGCACAAAACGACAGGCAAGGCAGGCCCTGTGTTCAGCACTCAATCATTTCCTGTCACAGGTGCAGCCACTATGCATTATCCTGCCATGATTGATAGAGTGGGTTTGTGCAGACTGGGGTAGCCGGGAAGGCTCAGATGGGGTCCTGTCATTTAGGCTCCATTTGTACTACCTGTAGGGAAAAAGAGAAAGAGAGAGAGAGGAGGGGGGAGGGGGAGGAGAAATTCTTTACAGGGATTGGCTGGTTAGTGTTTTAAATTTTACTTCCTGATATATAATAGAAAGGTCATATTCCTTTAAAGTTAAGTCTAGTTTTAAGACTTATTTTAAAGTAAACTTTATACTGGGGGAAAAAATGGAATTGTTAGTTGCAGCACAAGAGGCTTCACTTAGAATTGGTATGTTATAGAAGCACATTCGAAGCCCAGTTTCTCATAATTATATTAAATATGTAGTTGCTCTCTTACCTCTTAGTGTTTAAACAGAATATTAAATGTTTGTCTTATACCCCCAAGTGGCTGAAGGATTCACCCACCTGATACTAAACTGGATGTCGATGTAAGAAGACTAAAGAATATACTTCTATCTTTATGAATCATTTTACTAGACAATAAGTTGAGATATTTCAATCCTTTTAATAAAACCCTAATCATGGAGAATATAAGATAAAACAAAGCAGATTTTTTTCTCATTGTAAATTGTGGCTCAGCTTCCCCTTAGCTGGGGACCAGATTTTTGAGTTTGCTTTTGCTGTGTTCAGTGAGGATCTTAACTAATTAATGTAAGATCAAAGTTGACAACCACCTCACCAGTGTTATGTAAAACTGTAAAATCCTCTAGGTCCTTCATTTCTCTTTTTTGAAATGGCTAAAGGCAAAATGATTTGCATAAGGAGGTCTCAGATTTTAAAATGTAAAACTTCTTTCATTGGGATTATTAAGTAGCTTTCAACGATGTCCACAGATGTTCAAGTCTCCACTGCAAAGCTTTAATATGTTTCCTTGTAGCTTTTACATACAGCCTAATGGATGCTTTAAAATGTTAGAACTGGAGAATGAAATGTCTTTTAAAATGTTCTAATTTTTTGACACTAGAACATTCCTTTATATCACTTAATCTCAATCTTATTGAAGCAAACCATAAAATTTCTCCAGAAAACTTTGCCAACTTAATTATATTTATAAATTTCAATGAACATTGGGGGCATATTTTTTTTTAACTGAGAAATGATACTAAAAGAGGAGGGCTAAGCATTGTGGCTGATGAACAGAGAAAGAAACCTACACTTATAGAGCATTTTTTTGTTTTCATATTTTTCTTATTATAGAAACAATCTGACAACAGTTTAAAATCTGATGGCTTGAGTCATCAATCAGTTTGGGAGTAAAGATTGATATAAGAAGCATTTATAAAGATATATTAAAGACATATTAATAGTAATTTATATTGCAGCTTTCTGCTTTTAACAGGAATTAGAAGGAAAAGGGACATACAAATCTCAAATGTTTCCTAGTAAGCTTTTGATGTCTAGAAAATTAATGGACATTATTTAAATGAGCATAATGCTGAGTAAATGTCTGGCATTTTGCATTGGTGGGTCTATTACAAAAGTGTAAGTAATATCCATCATTATCTTTTTAAAGCTTGTACATTAATTAGCTTCATTTGAAGCAACATTTTTTGGGGATGTCTATTTTAGCTGTTAGGAAAAGTGCACTTTAAGGTGTAAAAAAATAAAGACACAATGTTAAAATACACAGCACTTCATTATAATTAGCATTAGGCTGTACCGGATTCATAGTTAATTTTGCAAATGTTTTGTTATCCATCAAGTAAAAATATTAGTTATACTGTGCTCATGACATAGAATGTTCTTTCAGTATGTCATTCGTTATTATAAAACTGAAAAATGTCCTCTGCTTTATGAAATCACACCACTGCCTTAAGGTCTTACTTAAGAAGAAATACTTTGCACATATACATAGAGAAAAACCTACAGTTTTCTTGAATATAAGTGAACTTGAGATTTGCATTGAATTGTATTTATGACTTACAAATAAAATGGATGAAACTCAAAAGATGATTGTGAGTAAACAGAAACTTTGGGAGGGGGTAAAAGAAACTGATTGGTATTGGACATGAACATATGCCTGCCCTTTTGACCCTGAGTATTTATAATCTTATTTAAATATCGATGTAGACTTCAACAATTGACTAAGAGAGCAAATATAATATTGTACAAGCAGGTTAACCTTTTTGGTGTGTATGTGTGTGTGTGTGTAAAGATATTGTGCTTAAAAAGCAGACTCAGCTGGGTGCTGGTGACTCATGCCTGTAACTCTAGCTACTCTACTCAAGAGGCTAAGATCTGATGACCATGGTTTAAAGCCAGCCTGGGCAAGAAAATCTGTGAGATTTTTTTTTTTTTTTTTTGTCGGTAGTGGGACCTGAACTCTGGGCCTGGGCGCTGTCCCTCAGCTCTTCAGCTCAAGGCTAGTGCTCTACCACTTGTACCACAGTGCCCCTTCTGACTTTTTCTACTTATGTGGTGCTAAGGAATTGAACCCAGGGCCTCATTTATGCAAGGTAAACACTCTGCCACTGAGCGACCTTCTGTGAGACTTTCATCTCCCATTAGCTACCAAAAAAATCTGGAAATGGAGCTGTGGCTCAAGTATTAAACACTAGCATAAAAGCTCAGGGGCAGTGCTCAGGCTCTGAGTTCAATCCCCAGATCAGGCGGGCGCGTGAGCACACACACACACACACACACACAGACACACACACACACACACAGAGCAGACCCCAAGGAGCTACCAATAAGACCACTAGGTAAGTATGTTTAAGAGCCAGGAAACATATAACTTCTATTTTCCAACATACTAACACAGATATATGCATGCACTTGACCCATGGGACTCTTCAAAGCATGCCATACTGGTGCATTGGTAGAAGTGAAGAAGGAAAAACAATAGAAGAGAAGGTGAAAAACTGAAGCTTGCAAGTGTCTTTGGTTAGCTTGAATAACAACATGTCCTGTATTTTGTTTATTTCAATTTGTATCTTTTGAAGGTTGTAGACAGGGCTTGTCAAGTTTTATTTCCCTGGAGCACTTTTTGGTTGAAAGCTGGTGGAGTCTTTCCAGTGTTCCTCCAAATGAGCTGAGTAAGACAGCAACCACAACGAAACCGCAAATGTGTTCTCTTGGAAAGGCTCAACTCTCCTCTGCTTAAGACCTCTTTATCCCCTGGCAGTTCTCGGGATGGATACATTGTTGTTTAATGTCTTACAGCTTTTGATACTTCTGGCCTTAGGAAGGCAGCATTTCCCCCCTGAAAAGTATGTTTAGTCTGCAAATGAAATTTCTGAAGCAGACATAGCACAGTGATGAATTAGTAGTTGTGCTACTGCTAATGTGCACCTGAGTAATTCTCAAGTGACAGCGACTTTGTTAATAACATCAAAACTCATACAGAAAAGACAGGACTCAAGTATTAGACTGAGGAAAAAAAATAGTATGTAGGAAAGCAGAACATGTCTCCCCAATTCAACACAACAAATGAACTCAATCTTCTTACTTTCTTCCTAGTAAGGTTCTTTCAGGAAAATTACTGGAGGAAACCTGATTTTTCATCATAATTACAACTTTTCTCAATAGTCACTAGTTTGGCAGGGGTCCCATTCCAGATCCATCAGCTCAAATTCTTTGGGGGTGGGACAGAAATCTGTATTTTTAGCAAGCTCAGTTACTTCACAACCAAGACTGTGAAGTATTAGAGACATTTTAGGATTTTTTTTTTCTTTCTTCTCAGAATGTATTTTCTGGAAATAGTTTCTATGTTAAGGATATTTCTTTCTGAAGATATTCTTTATATAAAATGGAAACTGTATATAAAGTCTTTGAAATTGGGAATCTGTTGAAGTTCAGCTTATGGATTCTATATAATTTGCTTACATGAGAGGCTTGAAAAGTGTGAGGATGTCACACATTTCCCATAGTTGCGCTAGTCACATAAAGAACAAATGTGCTAAGTACTGATATTTCTTTGCAATAGTCATTTGGCAGGGTCATATTTAATGACTGTGTGTTGCCCTAAGTTTCTGAAACTCCAGCCATACTTTGGAAACATGTTACCAGCCTGTTTCTCTTGGGTGTAATAATACTGCCCACTATAGATCAAAAAGAAGCAGGAGAGCAACAGAAATCCAGGTGTGATTGGCTGGCCTGGGTAGTGGTTGTTCTTTGACAAAAATATGTTATAAGACTTTTCTTGGAAACACCATGATGGATCTGTCTAGATTGAGATGTGCAATAAGAGAAAAAGCAATGTAACACTAACTTAGCCAGCATATTTGTTGGACAGATTAATAAAAAGTATAGTGAAGGGCTCCTTGGAAACTTTTCATTACATCTTCTGCTTAAAAATCTTCTTGAAATTAGAGACTACAGTGACTCCTCTACTGAAGTCTCTTCCCCACCTATCCAGCTATCATGTCAAAAAGTACCTGGCAAGCTACTGTGTGCAGAATCAAACCACGCATGTGTAATGGTTATCTACCCAATACCCACACAGGAGAGGAGTCAAGAAGCAAAACAGGCCAGGTGCCAGTAGCTCATGCCTGTACTCCTAGTTCAGATCTAAGGATCAGCCTGGACAGACAAATCTTATCTCCAATTAAGCAGCAAAAAAGCTAGAAAGTGGAGGTGTGCTCAAGAAATAGAGTACAAGCCTTGAACAAAAAAAAAAAAGAGAGAGAGAGAGAGAGAGAGAGAGAGAGAGAGAGAGAGAGAAGGCAAGGCTTTGAGTTCAAATCCCAATATTCTCTCCAGGACTCTGTCTCTGTCTGTCTGTCTGTCTGTCTCTGTCACACACACACACACACACACACACACACACACACACACACACACACACACAGAAGAAGAGAAATAGGTATTCTCCAGATCACATTTCTTTCTCTACCTACAGCAGAATCACCTGCATCTCAACCCTGATGTATTTATCCTTCAACAGCTCCAACCCCTGCACCCTCGTTTGCCCAGCAGAAAAAGAGAACTTGTCTTTGTCATAGCATTTCACAGGCCTAGTCCTGAACCAAACATACTTATGGAGGTGTTTCAGATCCTGAATTTGGCCCCAGGGCTCAAGTCCCCCTTACAAAGCTGAGGATGCAGTCAATCCTCAAAACACAAGCTTTGACAAAAAAAAAAAAAAAATCTTAGGGTGGTTGAGAAGGAAGGAACAGAGAAGAAGGCATCACATGCCATTTTTGTCAAAGAGCAGCCAGGGCTCAGATTTCAAACATCTAATGGAAGGGGTGAATAGAAATAGCAGCAACAAAGGAGAACATCTTGTAAGAGGTTGTACAGGCTGGCTCTAGATTGAAAAATGGAGAGAAAAACAACACTTCCAGTAGTGGCCGCAATCAAGAATAAGCATGAATAATAGTCAGTCGGCTGGCCTCCAGAGTCAGGCTGGGAAGTCCTAGTCTGGTATTTGGGGCTATATTTGCAGGACAGGTAAGTTTACATTTAATAGTTCAGGCAATAGGGATTGTAGACTGAGTAGTCTCAAGAGAATTGTTCACAAAGTTGTGTTTCTTTTCAAACCAATTCAAAGTATATTTTTACCCTAGCAAATAGTTAAGTGTGAGCTAGGCACTGATGGTTCACACCTGTAATCTTACCTACTCAGAAGGCTGAGAACTGAGGATAGCAGTTCAAAGACAGCTTGGGCAGGGAAGTCCATGGGACCCTTGTGTCCAATTAACTAGCAAAAAAGTGGAAGTGGAGCTGTGACTCAAGTGGTAGAACACCAGCCTAGAGTGAACAAGTTGAAAGGCAGTGCCTAGACCCTGAATTCAAGCCCCAGTACTGGCACCAAAAGAGGAAAGAGGAGGAAGGGAAGGAGGAGGGAGAGAAGAAGGGGGAGAGGGGAGGAGGAAGAAGAGGAAGAGGAGGAAGAGAAAGATGAAGAGGAAGGAGAGGGAGAAGCAGAAGAGGAAGAACAAGAAGAGGGGAGGAAGAGGAGGAGGGGGAAGAAGAAGAAGAAGAAGAAGAAGAAGAAGAAGAAGAAGAAGAAGAAGAAGAAGAAGAAGAAGAAGAAGAACAACAACAACAACAACAACAACAACAACAACAACAACAACAACAAGATGCAGGCCCTGTACTTAAAATAGTCCTTAAGTATATCAGACTCTAACAAACCTCATCAGATGCCATATGGATTTTACTCTATGAATTAAATGATTAAAATTAGAAAAAGATGATCAAATATGATCACCTGCTAGAAAATAATTATGTTCTCTGGATTTCCAGACCTTTCGAGGGGGCAAGGGACTGAGGAGTCTAACATGTGAAAGAGACTCACATTATTTTGGAGGGGGAAGATAGGATGAACAAAAACTTGAAAAGCAATGCCCTTCCGTGGGAAGGTGCAGGGCGAGAGAACTCCAGCGGCTCCTGGGAGGAGGCCGCTGTCTCCCGGTGGGCCGGGCCACAGGGCTGCTCTCTCTGCTCAGCAGGGACGGGTGTCAGGTTGCTGCAGGTGTACAGCGACCTGTGAGTGATTGCACCATCAGCTTCCGACCGCGATCCATCAAGCGGGCCCAACCGGTAAAGAATCACAGCCACAGCAAGGTGCTGAGCCCAGCAACATATCATTAAACAAGGTTACCACCGGCAGATTTGTTCCCGTGATCAATCTGGTCAATAACCGTTCCACCTCACTGTACAATTTCTTCTCCGATCCCTCCCCCCTCCCCCCTTCAAACATAAACAAGTATTATGCAAACACTTGCAGGACAATGTAAAGCTTTCCACAAGTCTTCATTTTTCCCGTGGCATTCGGCAAAGCTTCTTTAAACACCCTTATAAATCATGAAAAATAACCTTTACTACAGGATATATCTTCAGGCAAGAGAGCTCTACCCTAATTCCATATTTTATTACCTGATACTGATTTTTTTTTTAAATCTCCAATTGATTACTGAATAGCATTTGGGACAATTTCATTTTTTTTTTTAAATTTCCCCTCAAGTCTGCAGAACTCACTAATTTTTTCCCCTTAGGAGGTCCCGAATGAGATAAAAGTAAAACACTTACTGCTTTTACTGCTCAACTTTAATACTCAGTATTTTGCATTTAACTCTTTCTAGACCAGGCAGACATTGATTCAGTGGTGTTGGATTTCCATCTAACACAAAGTATTTTGACATCGGCACAATATAATTGAGTCTGGGAAATGTTAAAACCATGACAATGAAAGCTTTGGAGGGGATTTCATGAGAAAAAGCTATTTTAACAGGACTCTCTTTCTGGCTGATTTGAAACAGAAGGTCTCAGTACCTATGGGAATTCAAAATTAACCAATGAAAATTAAAGTACTCATGTATACGGGTGCTTATTCCGAAAAAGAACAATTATTTCCAACTATAATCTGTTCTTTCTGACTAAGCCTTCTTCATGTTTTTAGGAACTTAATAAAATGTATCTTCATATGTTTTCAAAGTAAAATTATCCTACATGCAGTGGACAAAGTATTAATTTTCCTTAAATGTGTATCACCTTCATTTAACATCCAAGTTATTGATCTAGTTGTTCCATATGCTTGAGTTCTTTTCAGTTGTAAGTATATGCACATTTAATTTAGAAAATACATTTTTTTCATATTCTTTTTTATTATTGTTGTTGTTGGTTGTGAGGGTTGAACTCTGGGCCTGGGCACTGTCTCTCAGCTTTTCAGCTCAAGGCTAGTGCCCTACTGCTTGAGCAACAGCACCACTTCCGGCTTTTATCTGCTTACATGGTGCTGAGGAATTGAACCCAGGGCCTCAGGTATGTGAGGCAAGCAGTCTACCACTGAGCCAACTTCCTAGCCCATTTTTTTCATATTCTTAAATATAGACATACTGGTGATCTTTGTCTTTTTCATAACGATTTGACCTCACAATTATTTAACCTCACTGAATAACTGACATAATCATCTGTGTGAATACAAACTCAATACCCACTTCCAAAACTTTTATTAATGAAAAAATGATTCTTGCCAGGTGCTGGTAGATCAGGCCTGTAATCTTAGCTACTCAGAAGGCTGAGATCTGAGGATCATAGTTCAAAGCACCTGGGGTGCCTATTCTGTGAGGATCTTATCTCCAACTAACCAGCAATAAGTTGGAAGTGAAGCTATGTCTCGATGGTAGAGCCCTAGACTTGAGCAAAAATAAGCAATGGGGCAAAGCTCCTAGATTCAAGCCCAGTGGGGTGGGGGGAGGGAGAGAGAGGGAGAGAGAGAAGTTTCTAAAATGTCCCTGTTATGTAATTGAATTCAGAAGGAAATTCATACAAAAACTGAAATTTTCTAATCTATTTTTTCATTCTTTTCTGTAGATCCATTTTATTTATTCTTTATCTTCTTTAGCAAAGATGAATTGCAGGTATGCATTTATCTCTACACAATACTGTGTAGTCATAAACTAACCACTTATGAATAGAGATTAATTCCTTTAAATGCTCCTGACAGAGTATACTGCAGGCCTTGTAAGTCTTAAACTTCATGTAAAGTAAAAATTTAGGCATTTAGAGAAGGTAGAACTCGTTGCTTAGACTTCAAAGACATCACAATTTTTCTTTATTGATGTATAATCTACATGATTTCTTTTTTAAATATTTGTTTATCTTGGTGTTAAACATTGCCAGTGAATACAGATTTAAAAAAAATACCTAACCAATATTGATGTCTCTATTAGAATATAAATTGCCTAGTGATGGTGATGCAGATCAAAAGAGCTTATTGAGGTGGGCACTTGTGGTGACTTATGTCTGTAATCCTAGATGTTTAGGAGGTTGAGATCTGAGGACCCCAGTTCAAAGCCAGCCTTGGAAAACAAATCACAGAGACTCTCAATTTTCATTATACCTTCATAAAAAGCCAAAAGGGTGAAATGACCTGAGTTCAAGCCCCAGAAAGAAAAGAAGAAGAAAGAAAGAAAAGAAAAGAAAACACAAATAAACAACAACCAAAACCCTACAAAAAAAGTCACATTGTTCTTTCAGAGGATGCATGCTCATCCATTTTGTCTCTGCCACTGGGAGTTCTAAAATCTTCTTAATATCATTCTAGGTATCAGGCTGATGACACGATAAAAGTATTATTGATTGGTGGCTCTTAATTCACTTAGAGAAGAAAAATAGGGAAGAATCTTAGTAGGTCCAGGTCATATCTTTAGTTCAACAAATATTTATTGTCTGTCCATTGTATATAAGGCACAACGTTTTAGTATTCTCTTATAATAATTCCATGGCTGCAGATCACATTGTTCAGAAGATACTAAATCTGAGTCATGTAGTAGGGACTTAATTTGGTTAAAACCAAAATGACTTATAGCCTACACACAATATTCATGGCAGCTTTGTAATGGGCTTAGGTGGCTCTTACAGTACAATAATGCAAAAGATTGAAAGGACCTATTGCTTCCATAATATACTATAATTTGACTTAGGCTCTGCTTAGATACAGTCATCAATAACTCAGTAAAAACAATTTCACATCTAAGCAGAGGCTCTAACGACAAAAGAGGCCTGGGCTCTTAAAGGAAGTTGATGGAAACACTGAGCCTTGCTTGCTGCTATCCAATATCTTTCTTTTGTTATTGATTTAGCTAATGACTTAAACTCAAATTTACAAGGGCATAAGTGGGAATCATAGCTAAGAAAATATGTTTGCTATCTGGTGATTTACAGAGCATTTCCATAGCTTTAAAAAATTAATTTCAAGTACTAGTAAATAGCCAAATCCTGTTTAATGACAGTGCTTTATTTTTAATTGCTGGGAATTGAACCCAAGGAGTTCTAGGCAAGAACGTTACTACTGAGCTACGGCCACAGATTCAACGTTTTTAAAAAATCATATTAGGGTAGGAATATCATGTGTGTCTACATGTGTGTACATGCATGTGTGCATGCATTTATGGATACATGTGTAGATTTTATGTTTTCCTGGATCTCTGTAATAAACCCCAGTGTGTCTAATGTGTGTGGTGCCTCTCACATATTAGACAGTTTTCAAAAGCCCTACAACTCCATCCACGTACATTTTACTCTCAGTGGAAATACTGTAGGAGAGGCAATCAAATACTTCAGTGTTTTTTATTATAATGTTTGCCATTCATTTTTCAATTTTTTTGGTATCTGTCCTGGGATTTGAAATAAGGGCCCAAGACTGTCCCTCAACTTTTTTGCTTAAGGCTGATGCTCTACCACTTGAACCACAGATTCATCTCCAGCACCATTTTTGGTAGTTAATTGAAGGTAAGATTCTCATAGACTTTCCTGTCTGGGATTGAATTATGATCCTCAGATTTGAGCCTCCTGAGTAGCAAGGATTATAGGCATGAGCTACAATTGATTCTTAATTCACAAATCATGTCCAGACACTCTATGTACTTCAAATCATATGTGCATGGGAATATGTGTGACTCCTGAAAGTCATTTGATAGCAATGATCATTGGGGTTGGATGCCTTATTTCTTTTTCTCTGGTCATTCTCTCTGGATGATTTATGGTCAGCAGAATATATGAAGTAAACCTGGAACCTCTGCCTAACCAGAGGTTGCCTCTTTCTCTTACTTCTGGTACATTACCAAAGGTTTGACATATTAGGCAACCAGCATAAGCTTCATTACCCATTGTTGCCTATTTTAGACCATTGTGTTCTAGTGTGTGTTCCAATTTCTTCATAGTAATAAAATGTCACCAATGTCCTCAAGTGCAACAGAAAAAGCTTCCCCCCTTTTTTTGGTGCCAGTTCTGGGGTTTGACCTCAGTGACTGGGCACTCCCTGAGCTTCTTTTGCTCAAGGCTGGCACTCTACTACTCAAGCCACAGAGCCACTTCTGGCTCTTTCTGAGTAGTTTAAAATGGAGATGAAGAGTCTCACAGATTTATTCAGACTGGCTTCTAACCATGATCCTCCAATCTCAACCTCCTGTGTAAGTAGGATTACAGGTGTGAACCACTGGCCCACAGCTAAATAACATCCTTTTTTTTTTTTTTTTTGAGAAAAAAATAAATGGATTTAGCTAAGCAAGGATGAAGTTCTAGGGCTGGAGGTAGGAACATAGCACTTGTATGGAAAGGAAGATTTTTATTTTTAGTTTTTAATTCTTTCAAGGCTGGAGGTGTTTAGTTGAGGCATTATAAGTAAATAACTTGGTGCTGTAGGGAACAGAATTGTATATTATTTTTGCTTAATGCTAATAAAGGTATGAACACAGTCATTTTTAAAGGACTTTCTCCTATCTTTTCCTTCACTCTTTCTTTCACTCCTTCTTTCTTTCTTTCTCCTCTCTTTCTTTTTCTCTTTCCTCCTTCCCTCCCTCCCTCCCTTCCTCCCTTCCTTCCTTCCTGCCTTCCTGCCTTCCTTCCTTCCTTCCTTCCTTCCTTCCTTCCTTCCTTCCTTCCTTCCTTCCTTCCTTCTTTTTGCCAGTCCTGGGGCTTGAACTCAGGACCTGGGCACCATTCTTGAGCTTCTTTGTGTTCAAAGCTCACATTCTTCCACTTGCGCCATAGTGCCACTTCCGGCTTTTCTGAGCACTTTATTGGAGATAAGAGTCTCATGGACTTTTCTGCACGGGCTGACTTCAAACTGTGATCCTCAGCTCTCAGACTCCTGAGTAGGATTACAGGTGTGAGCCACAGGTGGCTGGCTGGACTTTCTCATTTTGACTCTAAATTCTCACCATCATGGCTGAAGTATTCCTACGTAGTTTCTACTTATTGAAGTGCACAACCAAGAGTGATCAGCACCTTGAAGGTCTTAGCTTCTCCCACAGTGCCTGCTGAAGAACTCCCAATAATTATTGTGGTAGGTTTAGAGTCTTTCAAATGGCAGAAATTTCACATATAATCTCTAAAAGTTAAAACTATAGGATTGGATGTGCTGCCTCTTCTACCAGTATCAGGCAATTGTGTGGTGTTTTGTTATTTCAGGATAGAGCTGTATGCATCAAGGCCAAACAAGACTAATTGAGAGTTTCCTTGTGTCCAATCAGCCATGATACATTAAGATGGCTAAACATGAACAGCAGGACCCTGTAAGTTCAGGCTCTCGCAATTCATCTCACTAGAGTAGACAAGTCTCAGGGAATCACACGTAACAAAGCGCTAAACAGAATCGATTTTACCATAGTCATGATGGTTTGCTGATAGGGTTCTTCTATGGGCTCTTAAGGACTGGGAATTCAGAACTATAGGTCATGAAGCTGAAACTATAAAGTAGTAACTTGAGAAATGATTAGAACACCCCAGAGTTGTGTGATAAGTACGTGGGTATGCATAGGTCATTCTGAGAGTAACAGTCAAGGAGTTAATCTTTGACCACCATATCAGGCTTTGTGAAGAATGATAAAGGCAGGCTACCGCTGGCCTGAGAAGCCAGCAAACAGAGCAGCATGTGAAAATACATTGATATGGACAAAACCAGTCTTCTTTCACAGACCTGGACCAAGTATGCCTGGAATACCCATTGTCCGTGGAACACAGGTGAGGGAAGAGGGGGAATAGATGGGCAGGACCCATATCCTACTGAGAAATACTGAGAAGTCAAGATTAAGTGCTAGAAAAGTGTAAAGAAATTCATTAGTAGTTTTTTTTTTTTTTTCATCATTAGTAGTTTTGGAACATGATTCCTCCTTCTTTTAATAAAGATTTCAACTTGGAGCACCAAGCAACTTTTTAAAAATCTCCTAAAAACATTATTGTTCAATGTTTTATTATTGTAACATCATGCTGTTATAATTTTAAAAGCAACTAAATTTTGCCTTGCTTTCAGTATAAAGCAGACACATTTCAGCTTAGTAGAGGTTTCCTATTGCTATACTCACTGAAAGGGAGATCCATCTACACATCAAAGAGAGTCATCAAAAGAGATGTACAATTGTCATAGAAATAGGCAATTGTCTGAAGAAGTAAACAGGTGGGCATCATGTGAATGAAAAAAGGACCCACACATCTAATACAAAATCCAACTAAAAGAAATTATACGCAACTCTGATATTTCTTCGTCCTTCAATAGTCATTGCTGTCTGTTTTCAGCCAGCTTTTTGGCACCATGACAAAGAAAGATCAACCCATTATCAAACTAAGAGTGCAAGTACTGAGTAAATAATGCATTCCATTTTGAATAGTGAAATTCAAATTCATTGACATTATTTTTTTTAAGTTTAAAATAGATCAATGCTTATGTTTAAAATGAAAAGCCAGATGTGCTTGTAAACCATACACTGTCTTAGGAGTTCAGTGGCCCTCATTAAAGCCTGTCCTACAACTTGTTTTATATTTTTGCCAGTCCTGAGGGCTTCTCAGGCTCAAGGCTAGAGCTCTACCACTTGAACCACAGTTCTACTTCCAGCTTTTTGTTGTTGTTGTTGCTTAATTGATTTATTTAGGCTCATAGTCTTAAAGGTTTTATTTCACAGCTCCTTAGAACCATTGCTCAGGGCCTAAGGTGCGGCCAAACATCACAGCAGCAGAAGTGTGTGATGGAGGAAGAGGCTCACCTAGTTGTAGGCAGGAAGCAGAGACAGACAATACTTTGCTACTGAGCACTATTGGTGTGAATCTCCTCCCTGTCTTATTCCATCTTGGCCTTCTTCAGTCTATGGGATGAGGCCACACACATTCAAGGAAGGTCTTTTCCCCTAACTCCCCTAGGAGATCCTCAATCCAATAAAGCTGATAATCAATACCTACCATCTCATGATACCAAGATTATATCTTACCATGATTCACTTCAGGTAAAAGCTAAATTATTTTCAGTTAAAAATGGCAAAAGGATCCAGCAGCGCCTGATTTCTGCTCCTTACTCTATGCTATTACTGTCACATATGTGTGCTAAAATCAAACAATAGAGTGATAATTACTGATGCATTTCAAAATTCCTCACTATCCATATACATATATATCAAAAGAATAAAACAGAAAAATGTAGTCTGTCTTCACATTCACTCAATAATCATTTCCAGTGCTTTTTATTTATTCTTATAACTTCAGGTGATTGATGTCACTTCCTTTCAGCATGCAGGATTTTCTTCCTTTTTTTCTTCCCTTCTTTCTTTCCTTCCTTCTTTCTTTCCTTCCTTCCTTCCTTCCTTCCTTCCTTCCTTCCTTCCTTCCTTCCTTCCTTCCTTCCTTCCTTCCTTCCTTCCTCTCCCCGCCCTCTTTTCTTTCTTTCTTTTGGGTGCCAGTCCTGCTGCTTGAACTCAGGGCCAAGTCACTGTTCCTGAGCATTTTGCTGAAGGTTAGTGCTCAATCACTTGAGCTACAACTGCACTTCCAGCTTTTTGGTAGTTAATTGGAGGTAAGAGTTTCATGGGCTTTCCTATCCAAGCTGGCTTCAAACTGTGATCCTCAAATATCAGTTGCAAGGATTACAAATCACTGGCTTTCCACTAGTGTTTATTTTTGAAGCAGATATACTCCAAACTAATTTCCTTAGTTCTTCCTAACCCAGGAATATTACTTCTTACTCTTCTTTCTTTCTTTCTTTCTTTCTTTCTTTCTTTCTTTCTTTCTTTCTTTCTTTCTTTCTTTCTTTCTGTCAGTCGTGGGACTTGAACTCTGGGCCTGGGCACTGTCCCTCAGCTCTTCAGCTCAAGGCGAGTGCTCTACCAGTTAAGGCACAGCACCACTTCTGGTGTTCTGGTGGTTAATTGGAAGTAAGAGTGTCATGACTTTCCTGCCTGGGCTGGATTTGAACTGAGATCCTCATATCTTAGCTGAGTAGCTAGGATTACAGGCATGAGTCACTGGCGCCCGGCTTTTTTCTTTATCTTTTAAAAGATAGTTTTGCTGGTTATAGAATTTTCAGTTAGCCATCATGTTTTGCATAGTTTGTTGGGACATGCCGTTCTGCATCCTATGGGCTCTGATGTTTCTGAAGTCAGATGTCATTCATCCTATGGTTTCCCTTTACAAAACCAGCTGATCTTATCTACTTTATGATGCTTCTGGGAATCAAATCCAGTCTCAAGTATACTGGGCAAGCACTCTAGCACTAAGCTATACCATATCCACACCCTACGTTTTTTTCTCTAACAGCTTGGGGAAACAGCTTGTGTTAGTGTGAATCTCTGTTTTGATTCTACTTTTCATTGATGTCCTTGGATCTCTAAATAAATGTCTTTAAATCAAATTTGAGGAGATTTACCCTTCTTCCCCACCCTTTCTTAGTTTCTCTCTCTCTTTTTTCTTTTATAGCATTGAACTTGAAAAGAGAGCTTCACACATGCTGTTCAAGGGCTGTGCCCCAGAACCACTCCACCAGCTCAAAGTTCTTTTCTAAACTGTATTTGAAAATCAATAATCATATTCCAATATAAGCCTATTGAACAAATCATTAAAAATGTAAGAGTACTAACTCTAGTTCAGCAGTATTATTACTCAAAGTTTACATTAGCAACATTGTAGAACTAATCCTCGAACAATCTTCTTTCTAGGTCAGTTTTAGGAGACTAAACCTAGCTAATATACATATCTAAGTATATATATTATATATATATGGATATGCACTCATACACACATATATACACTTACCTATTTTATCTAGCTATTATCTCCAAAACTGTGAAAAATTAATTCATTTTGTTCTTTAATTACTAAACCAATCTTATTTTACTTCTTTTTCTTTTCTTTTTTGTTTAGTTATTTATGGGTCTTGAAGTCAGGCCTGGGAACTGTCCCTGAGCTTCTTTACTCAGGGCTAGTGCTGTACCACTTTGAGCTAGAGCACCACTTCTGGTTTTCTGGTACTCACCACATAAGAGTCTCCTGGACTTTCCTGCCCAGGCTGGCTTTGAACCATGATCCTCAATTCTCAGCCTCCTGAATAGCTAGGATTACAGGCGTGAGCTACTAGAGTCTGGCTTATTTTATTTCTTAATAAAAAGTTTGTTGTCTTTTGTATATAGATCCTCCACTGAGTTTGTGAAATTTATACCTCTTTTTATTTTTATAAAGGTGCATACAGAGTGGTTATCATTGCATACGTCAGGTAGTCATTTCTTTTTGCACAATGTCACCTCTTCCCTCATTTTCTTCCAGTTTTTCTTTCCTGACCCTGCTCTCCCACAGGTGTATAGTTCATTTTCAACATAGTGTCTAGTGAGTATTACTGCTGCAATTGCTCACCATTTTCCCAGAGTTATACATACTGTGTATTATTGACACAGACTTTTCAATTTTGAAATATACTTTAAAAGGAAGTAAAATTCTAAGTTGACAGCTTATCTTGCAGAATATGGGGACAAAATGTTTATTTTTTCATTTATTTTCTCTTTATTGGATTTTTTTGCAATTGGATTATGATTTATCTTTTTTTGTGTGTTTATCTTTCTTGGAGCTTATCAAGCTTCATGTATCAATGTTTTCACCAAATTGGGAAATGTTTTACCATTACTTCTTCCCTTATTTTGTATCTCCATCCATTGGTGGTATTCCCATGACAATGTTAACCTGCTTTATTTTGTCCTACAAATCACTGGGATTCCATTTTTTTTCCTGACATTTTCTTTGTTACTGTACACCTGTTTGGAAAATTTCTACTGATGTGTCTATAAATCCTCCATTTTTTTCTTCTTGTAGAATCAAATCTGTTATTAATCCCATGCATTTAATCTCACAAGTAATTAATCTCACAATTTTATACGTTACTTTGTGTTCTTAGAAGTTCTCTCTGGTTTATTCATGTATTCCTTACTTGTTTCTTTATTATACATCAATGCTTTCTTTTAAAACACTACACATTTATTGTGGCTGTTTAACATCCTTGTCTGCTCATGCCAATATCTCTATCCTTCCTGAGTCATTTCTATTCTGTGATTTTTTTCCTTTTGGTTATGAATAACATTTTACTTATTTGCATACCTAGTAATTTTTATGGGATGCTGGGGCTTGAGAGTTATGCACTATTAAGTAGTAGATTTTATTTGCTTAAAGTAGGTTAGACATTGTTCTATTAAAAAAGGGATGTTACCTAAAAATCAGTTAGATTATTTCAAAGATTTCTGTACTTTTCTTTTTCAAAGGCAAATCAAGTAGGAAAGCAAATTTTTGCTATAAAGAAGCAGGCAGTAAATGCTTTAAGTTTTGACAATCACTTACAATCTCTAGTATACATTTATTTTCCCTTTTTATTATTTTAATCCCTAATATTTTTATATAAAATGTTACATTTTTATTATTTTATTTATTTAGTAATTAGTATTTTGAGACAGAAGTTTTGCTATGTAAAATAAGCTGGTCTTGAACCCATGTTTCTTTTGTCTCTGTTTCCTGAAATGCTGGGATAAAAGTCCTAGGCATACCCCATGATGCCTACCTCATATAAAGTACTTTATCTGCCAATTTAAAGGTGAGGAGATCATGTAACAATACATCGCAGTCTACCCTAATCACTGTGAGTTTTGTAAATTTCATAGTGATCACTTTTGATTTTATTCAGCATGTTATCAAAAGTCCTATAGAAGCTATTCATGGTGGTTTTACAAACAGAATAGCCCAATGAAATAACTGCAAAATCCCAGTTCCATCAGTCACCATGCAAATGACCCTCTCAGAACCTCATTTCTGAAGTAAATTTCATAAGTATTAATGGCAGACTTCTTCTCAGTGCTCATGTGGTCCATGTTGGCAAAAGTATTTTCTCACCTGGAAAGCTCAGCTCCAATGGCAGTACTGAGAAGATCGTCGAATTATGTAAAATTTTGGCAAAGTCTCATGAACACATTCTGGGAAACCAGCCTACTTGCCTAATGGCTTATCCTCTTGGGCATCTGGCCTCCTGGTCTCAACACAGTTCCAACTGTAAACAAAACAAATTTAGCAAGTTCAGCCTCATTCTCTCTGGATTGTTTCTGTAAAACCATCACCCAGTCAGTTGACCAAATGCTGTTCCCTGGATGGGGGTGGGGAACTGTGCTGTGGAATGAGGAGGCTGTGTAAAGACAGAGGTCCTAACCCTTGGCTCAAAGACGGAGAAAGCCATTGACAAGATACCTATCTACCCTTGCTTCACTTAAAGTCACTGCCTTAAATGTGCAGCATCTGGGAATATAATAATTCTGCCTACTCTAGCTTTAAAGGTGATTTTTGCAATTTTTATAAAGGTCCTTAGAATCACATTGCTGAATTAAAGGGTGTATTATAATTATCAATATCAATAGTAATAAAAGTTTATTAAAGGTCATTAAAATGAAAGGGGATGGCTCTAGATCCCATCAATCTGAATTGACTCCCTCCTCTTGTGTTAATTAGAAAACTCAGATAATGGTTCTATGGAGGAGTAGAGGGAAAATTTAATTACAAAAGTTTAATGGGCCACTATCTACTTGCTGCCAGATTAAAAACTGATGATTTACACAATTTTAGATACTACCAGGGGATTTTCTAACAAAACATGTTGCGGAGCAATGTAAGAGTTCACTGAGAACCTTTTATTTATTTTAAAACAGTGACATAAAAGCTGTATTTTCATGCTCTTTTTGAAAATTAAGCCACCATTGGTGGCAAAAAAAAATGTCTGTACTGATACCTACTACCTTAAAATATGAAGAAATTAGAATATGCAACTTTTCCTACATATGTAAGTGAAAGTGAAATTAAATATCCTCTTGGATCTGGGGAAGGGGTACATATCATGAAAGATTGGGGAAAGGGTATATTTTTGGGGGAGATTAAATTTAAAGGCTATGGATGTAGAGATAGGAGATGTTGATACAAAGGAAGTGATGGGGGAAAGATAAGAAACAAGCCATTCTTAAAAGATTCTGACCCATTTGTAATTGTGTAACATGGGATCACACTATACAATGGCTTATTATCAGTTATCCATCCTGTCTTATCCATCATGTCTATCCAGAACACTTACATGGAACATACAGATTCTTACAAACGTAATGAGGAACTTAGCACTGTTAGAAAGTTCTTTAGATCTTCAGCTTCAATACGTTCACCACTAGCCACATGTGGCTAATGAGCACTTCAAATGTCCACTGGTCCAAATTAAGATAATCTGCAAGTACCAAATAGACATCAAATTGGGAAGACATAGTATTATTAAAACGAATGTATACTATCTCACTGATGTAAGTTGTTGACATGCCGAAAGGCTTCATTGAGGGGAATAGGTAAGATACATTATTAAAATCAGTTTCATGGGTTCGTTTTTACTTTTATAAATGTTCAATAGAAGTGTTTGGTTAAATGTTACTCAAACATACAGTGCTCTCTACAATCAGCAGCCTCCAAAAGGCCTTTCGGCAGTGCTTTCAATGCCTCTCAAAGTTTCAGTTGCATTCCATGTAGAACCCAAATCAGAATGCAAAACTATATGTACAATGTACATATCTTATGTAATCTCATCATGCGAAATAATATTCCATACTGAGTAAAGAAAAGGAAACATCAAGGTGAAGTCAAGTCATCTCTGAATTATGTTTAACTAAAAATGTTCTCTACATTTTTTCTTTCTCTTTATTATTCTCTGTATTTGCCAAGCCTTAAAATTCTGGAGAATTTTTGTAAATGGTATTGGATTAAATGGGCATTTTGAAAGTTGTGCTGAGTGATCTAGAGACTTACAGTCCACAAGGGAGAAGGAAGAGCAGTTGCTATGGAGCTTTGGTTGGGAAATGCTGCCCAGAGTAGGAAGAGAATGCAGGATGTCAGGGAACGATGCCCTGGCCAGCACTGATTCCATTAGCAGCTGTTAGGAGAATTTCAGAGAATCATCTTGGGAGCAATGCATGGAGCCTCCCTGTAAGGAAATGACCCACCTTTCCCCATCCTGCTCTCCATGTCCCTCTTCAGCTCAAATTTGTCTTCTTAGGGAAGACTGTTGACTTCTCCTTATAGTCATTCTGAAGGTGACACAAAATATTTTTTTTTCTTTTGACCATCTGATGATATTTAAAGACCACTATGTAGGACCTTTTAAATCATAGATCGATTTAAAAACTTCCAACCAGAATTAAACAGGAAAAAAAAAAAAGAATTGGAGTCAAAATTTAGGCTTTAAAATGTGTTCATTTTAAGTATCCTTATAAATTATTTGGAGAATATAGACCAGTAATTTTCACATGATTTTGTCCCATATTCTATCAGATAAGAAGGATTGAACAGGGGAAGGAACTTGGAGAGAGAGAGAGGGTGACATTGTCCAAAACGGAATGTGCTCTTTATCTCTGACTTATGAAACTGCAACCCCTCGGTACATCACCTTTATAATAACCATTAAAAATTAAATAAAAATTTTAAAGTGTCTGGAACACTACATGAACAAAGGCTTGAAAGACCCCATTTTGCAGAAATTCTTACTTGAAGTATTGTATATTGTCCTAATATAGTAATAGTGCATTTACTATAAAACATACACAAATTATATAGGTATATGCATGTATGTGTATATGCAGCATGTATATAAAAAGCTTACATAAAATAGAACTTTTAAAAAGCTTTATAAAATAATTTTTCTTTTTACTTATTAATGATATAAAAGACAGAATGTAATGAAAATTAGTTGAATATGCTTAATTGGTCTTAAAAATTCTTTGCTGAGTCTTTGGAATACCAGTGATTTGAAGGTCTGGCTTTCTGGTTTTTATTTCAACACAGAATTTTTAAGGGTATTATTTCTGGGAAAGAGGTAGCTCATGAAGTAAGCTAGATCCAAATGGAAGAACTTTATTCTTGGCCCATCTTACTAAATCACGATGTTCATTTTTCAACCCCAAGCTCAATTACGCAAAGGTATTTATTGTTGGCAAGACTGGGGAAAACAGACAGTCTCATATATTGCTGGTAGGAATGTAAATTGGTACAACATTTATGAAGATAATTTGGCTCTACCTTTCAAAACTACAAATGTACATGCTTTCTGATCCAGATATTTGACCTCCTCAGAATTCATGCAACAATCACACTAGTATGTGTGTGATATAGCACATAAACATGATCATCTAAGGCTGTTTGCAATATGTAAAGACTGAAAATGACATAAATGTGTATCATGTGGAAACTAGTTGACCAATTATGGTTGGTCTATAAGAGGGAGCATGTGTAGCCACCAAGAAGAGCACAGAAACTCTTAATGTACTGATAAGAAACTCTCTTCATGAAGCAGAAGTTGAAAAAAAGAAGTTGCAAAGTGTTATAAAATGCCCTGGATTCTGTTACAAAATCAGAGTTTAGGAAGTGGAATATGGAGTCACGTTCTTATTATGTATGCAGAGAATGTCTCTGGAGGAATCATAAGAAAGGTACCTCTGATTATTTCCATAACAGAGAGTTTGAAATAAAAATCTGTCAGGAAGATGACATCTTTTGATTGAAGGATCATAGTTTGTCTCCAAATTAATCTTGTCTCCAATTAATCAGCCAAAAGCTGCATGTGGAAGTGTGGATCAAGAGGCAGAGCCCCAACATGGATCAGAAAAAGCCAATTTTGAATGTTAGGCACTGAGCTCAAGCCTTGTTGTTGGCACACAGATATATCAAAAAGGATGGCTTTCTGTAATGTATGTCTTTAGGTGTTTTTGGATTGTGTACAAATGGGAGATCATCAACTGTTTTAAAATGTTAGATGATGTAAAAAAGATATATTTTTTATAAACTTAAATAAATATTGCACTTCACATGCTGTAGGGTGTGAAGTCCTCAGGATGCACTTGGTTTGTATCTACCACATGAGGAACAAAAGGGCATGTGTTCTCCATTTCTATATTGAAGATCAGTAAGGCCTAATTAAAAATTATTCATTAATGGTATAAATAAGATTTGTATTATTATTTCCTATACCACAGGTATTCTCACACATCCTTTGGATTTAAACTTTTTGCTTTGGAGACTACTAGTGATATGCTTACAAAGAGTTTCAGATCATTGATATAACAACCAAACTACCATTAACTAAAAGATAACTTAATTATGTGTTCTATTAGACAACTTTTTTGACAGCATACATTCTTTACAGTAAAAGCTGTATCAGTGAGAAGGTAAAAAAAAAATCCTTCAAAAGTCCTTGTGTCGTCTTCTACAGCACACACACTAACTATGGGCTACATTCAGGTCACTTTAGACATAAGAATGGAATAACTACTCATGATTAATCATTTAAGCATCAGAAATATTTTTCCTTTAAAATAGACATTTATGCAAAGGAAAAAAAGGAGCTGCCCCAAAGCAAAACAAGCAAATAATCAGAAAAACTCAGTTTGTGCCATTTCTTTTCTTTGCTGGGTTTCATCATTCCAAATTGAAGAATTTTACATGATAAATCCAGGGCTGGGTTGTCAGTTCTAATTTAGGTGGCTGGAGACAGTTTCCACAGCAGTTCTTTGGCCTGAAGCCGTGTTTATGACTTCTAGACACTACTGAATCAAAAACGTGTCCTTGAACAATTCAGGAGCAGAGAGTCAGTAGCTCACACCAGAGACAAGACATTAGAAGGTAAGACACCATGCACAAGGGGCCATAGGATAGTAGTAGATATCTACAATGTCATCAAAGTCTTATTTTTTAACCTGCTTAATGGGTCCAAAGGCCCAGATGAAGCAAAGAAAAATAGTCATCTCATGAACACACAGTGAATATATTGTGAGGGGCTTTTTCCAAATAATTTGAAAATTTTCTAGAAAGGGAGTATTACCAAGAAAAAGAAAGTCAGCTAAGGATCCATTGGTATGTCTGCTTTCTAAGACAATGTTCTGTTTTTCCCTTAGGTGCATTTGCAAACAATGAACTCAAAATCAAAGATGTACTTCCCAGGTGGTTTCTATGACTAATGCTCAGCCATCATCCAGAATTATATGTATTGTAACCTTCTGGTGGTAACCATCCTCAAATTTCTCAATCCCAACTCTAGTTCCTCTAAGGATGTGAAATGCAGGCTCTTATCCTCATTTGATAAAGCACTTTGGGGCAGTGTCTATTCTTGAACTTTCCTGTTGTATTCTAGCTTTGTCTACATGTGTGATTCCCTTACAATAATAGATCTCTCAGGCAATGACTAGGCCTTAAACAGGTTTGATTTATGTGGCATTTATAGTGCTTATTTCTATGCCTGACAGTTTTGGGTTTTTCATTAAAAAAAAATCCGAGAATGAGGTAATAAATGTAATTGGATTTGATTATATACACAGATTCTTTTTCTCTCAAATATTTTTACATGGCTTTGATTTTCTAGTTACCCTCTGAGCCACATTCTCATGCTGTCATGACCTGCTGTAATTATTGCAGCTGTAAACACTTCATGCATTCATAAATCTATGAGTATATTTTTGGACTACCGTTAACATAATGGCTGGAAAAGAATGGACTCTGATTTCAGAACCACCTTCTCTGAGCTACTGAATAATTTTCATCAAGAAAATATCCCAAATCTAGGATCTATATGGAGTAAACAAGTTACAGTAACCAAAGATGTCCAGAATAAAATTTAGTTGGCAGATTATTTTTCTTGTTATTTCCCAACTACTTTTTCCTGCTTCAAGTCACCTGTCCCTACATTATGTATTCCATTTTCTCTCTGAAGTGCCTATTGTATACTTTTTTCTTCTGTCTGGAAATCAAATAAAAAAATAAATCTCTAGTTATGATCTCACCAAGGTTTAAAATTAACAAGTGTTTTCATATCAATGTAAAAAAATCATCTTTGTTTACAAATCTCAAAGGAATGATTTGAGTGTAAAGTTGTCTTTGCAAATAAAGAATATTTTTGTTGAATGAATGAGAATGGAGTGGAATTGTAAAAACAATTTATTACAATTAATAAACAAGTTATTACTTTACTTTTTTGTGTGTGCCTATACTTGAACTCATCACAGTTTTACTTGGCTTTTCTGATCAAGGCTGACTCTACCACTTGAGCCACATCTCTACTTCTGGTATTTTTTTCCAGTTCTGGTCCTTGAACTCAGGGTCTGGGCGCTGTCCCTGACCCTCTTTGTGCTCAAGGCTAGTGCTCTACCATTTGAGCCACAGTACCACTTCTGGCTTTTTCTTAGTAGTTCATTGGCGATAAGAGTCTCCAATGGGCTGGTTTTTAACCATCATCCTCAGATCTCAGCCTCTTCAGTAGCTAGGATTACAGGCATGAACCACTGGTGCGTGGCTTACTCCTGGGTTTTAAATTGTTAATTGAAGATAGGAGTCTTGGAGATTTGTCTGTCCAGTTGGCTTCAAATTACTATCCTCATATCTCAGCCTCCTGAACAATTTGTGACTAAGGCATGAGCCACTGGCATCTGGCTCTAATTTATTCTTTGTAGGTAGTAGTTAAAAGCCAGCCTGGGCAGAAAAGTCATCTCCAATTAACAAGCAAACTGTTGGTCAGGAGGCATGGTTCAAGTGGCAGAATATTAGTCTTGAACAAAAAGCCAAGCAAGGACATGGGGCCTAGAGTTCAAACTCTGCTACCCACACATGCGAGCACACACACACACACACACACACACACACACACACACACACACACACATTGATGGGACTGTTTAAAATAAATTAGTAACATTTCAGTGTTGGATGTAGAACATTCATAGAATTACAATTACACAAAAGACTGGGTGGAATCTAAATTTACAATTAGCATTATAAGATTCTTACAGCAGTGGCTGGCTTGAATTGATTCCTTCAAAAAGGGCTGCCTTAGATTTCAAGAGAAATCTTGAACTTCATTTTGATGGGCAGTGAAAGAATCACAACATGTGAAAATGATTCAGTAAAAATTTATTAACTTCACTCCTTGGCACAGGCTGAAATTTTCTTAATAGAGACCCAGAAACACAAGAAATCAAAGAAAGGTTGGGCAAATGGGATTGCATGAAATTGCAGAGCTTCTGCATGGCAAAGGACATAGCTAGCAAGATCAATAGAAAACCTAAGATTGGGAGATCTTCACTAGCCATACAACAGACAAGGGTTTCATATCTAAAATATACCTGGAACTCAAACAATTAAATCCCCCAACAACAAATCCTCAAAGAAACAACTGCCCAATAAATCAGTGGGTTAAAGAATTAGAGAGAAACTTCAACCTCTCTAGGCATAAAAGAAATGCAAATCAAAACAACATTGAGATATCACCTCACCCCTGTTAGAATGGCTATAATCAAGAACTCTAATAACAACAGATGCTGGAGAGGATGTGGACAGAAGGGAACCTTACTGAATTTTTGGTGGGAGTGTAAACTTGTTCAACCACTTTGGAAAGCAGTATGGAGGTTCCTCAAAAGACTCCACATAGAGTTCCCCTATGACCCAGCAATCCTACTTTTGGGCATTTACCCAAACGATCACAAACAAGACCACACTAAAGCTACCAGCACAGCTATGTTTACTGCAGCATTATTTACCATAGCTAAGATATGGAACCAACCCAGATGCCCCTCAGTAGATGAATGGATCAAGAAAATGTGGTCGCTGGGAAGGTGGCTCAGTGGTAGAGCACTTGCCTTGTATGCCTGAGGCCCTGGGTTCGATTCCTCAGCACTACATAAGCAAAAAGAAAAAAGCCAGAAGTGGTGTTGTGGCTCAAGTGGTAGAGAACTAGCCTTGAGCTGAAGAGCTGAGGGACAGCACCCAGGCCCAGAGTTGAGGCCCCATGACTGGACCCTCACCCCCCAAAAAAGAAAATGTAGTATATATACACAATGGAATTCTGCGCCTCTATCAGAAGAATGACATTGCCCCATTTGTTAGGAAATGGAAAGACTTGGAAAAAATTATATTAAGTGAAGTAAGCCAGGCCCAAAGAAACATAGGTCCCATGGTTTCCCTTATTTGCAACAACTAGTATATGTCTGAGTCAAGCAGAAAAGGTCAAATAAGTTGATGTTAGGGAAATGAACCCTAAGATATGTATTCAAATGTTTTTTTCTTTCATGCGATTGTTTCTAACATAGTTATAAGATGACGTCTTTGTTGCTTTGTATGTCCCTCCCCCACGGTATAATCCCTGCTTTCACTGTATATGATGTTGGTATAATTTGTGGAGGAGAAGGGAAAAAACAAATCGTTAAAACAGGCATACAGATGGATCCATTGCAACAATGAGATGTACAAGCCGTTATGTCAAAAAACGAACTTTACAACTTTGGTGGGGAGGAGAGTGGGGGAAGGAGGATTCGGTGCAGGGGGGGGGGGACAGAAGGGGATGAGAAGGGATGGGAAGGGGAAACAAAGGAGGAGGCTACAATGCTTGATAAGAAATGTACTCATTATCTTGCTTATGTAATTGTAACCCTTCTGTACAGTATTTTCACAATAAAAAAATTATTGACTTAAAAAAAAAGAATCTTCCTTTTGAATTTGAAAGATAGAGAGACCAAACACCCTATTAATACTATTTACCTTTATTGTCTCTGTATACATTGCTACAGCAGTGTCTCTGATGTGATCTGATCTAATGTTGCTATTTATGTTCCATATCCTTTCCTTTGAACTTTAGTCTTAGTCCTTGGTGTTATTACTGTTTTCCCCCTGGTCATTGCTCATATTTCCTGCCACTGAGCTTAACATTTCTCAGTCTTCATTTTCTTTACGTATCTAAGATGTTATATAGAGCACCCAAGCCATTGATATTACAAGAAAAATTAGGAAGGACTTGATCTGGAACTCATCTTTCAGTTGTGGTAGGGGACGTAGACAAAGCTGTAAATGCTGAGTTACAGAAGTTTAATACTACAGATTACTGACTTGCAGAGGTTTTTTTTTTCAAAAGTATTGAAATTATTTACCAAAACACTTGCACGTGATCTGTTCACAATATCACTGATACAGTATTCCAGTTTGATCACAAACTCATTGGAACTACCCGTTGATTTTAGTATTTTCAATTAAACAATTATAAAATATGATAAAAAAGGATTCTTACACTATGTATAAAGTTAGTTATATTTGCTGGAGCTATACAACAAATAAAGATACAAATGGAAATATCTACAGAAATCACAATAAAAAATAACAGGTAAAAGCCAATGAAGTAGATAGAGTTAAATAATAAAATATTGTTTGAATAACTTACAATGATTCAAAAGGGCAATAAAAGAAAACAAGGAATAAAATAGACAAATATGAAAAAAAGAGCAAGATAGCAGAAATAACCAAGACTTGTCAAGAGTACACTAAATATAAATGGAATAAGCAGTCTAGTTTCTGGTTCTAGTTCTTATTCTAATTCTGTTTTTTTCTATTTCACAGATAGAAAAATATCTGAACTTAAAGACCCAACTTTTCACCAACCTCAAGGGATGCACTTCAAATATTAACACAGAAACAGCGTAGGAAAACAAAAGGATAGAAAACACTATACTCTGGGAAGCCATAGAGCCCTACAGGAGCTGTGCCTGGCTGCAGGAAATTTGACTGGTGTGCTAGAAGCATGACTGATGCCGTGGAACACACTGGCTGTGTGTTTATTTAGGCTGAGAGTGTTCGATCTTCTGCAGTATCCCTGCCAAAAGACAGGAATGATTACATGTGGGTATTTATCATACTGCTTTTTGGTATCATGGATCTGTTGCCCAAACTACCAATCTTACTGCTTCCTGATTGGAATGTGCCCCTTTTATTTTCCTGTAACTCCCTTAAGATAGCCCAGAGACAATCTGATTTCATAAAAGCTGGGGATGACATCTTTGGTTTAACTCTCTCTGTTGGCTAGACTCATTCCTTGCCCCAAGGGTAAAATAAAGGATTGTTCGTTGCATGGACACTTCTTCATCATCTTCTCATCAGAACCAGCTCTATACTGTGCCAAACTACTGCCAAAAAGATGGGTGACTGTATTATTAGACAAGTAGACTTCAAGACAAAAACCTGACAGAGAAAGGGTCATACTGAAAGGGCCATTTCAGTATGAGGAAGGGACAAAGTTAAATGTATATAAGTCTAGTAACAAGCTTCAAAAGTCTGAAAACTTACAGAACTAAGGAGAAAGAACATGTCTATAACATATTGGCAATTTTAGCATCGTTTCTTAACAAACAGAATACATAAAAAGATATCAGAAAGGTAGGATTCGTATACTACTCTCAACCTACTTGATGTTAGTGGTAAATGCAAAACAGTTTGCTCAACCAATAAAGGATACATATTATTTTTAAGGCCTCATAGATTGTTTATCAAGACTGATTGTATATTGACAATGAAATCATGCCAATTATGTACTCAACTGCACCAATTAAACCTCAGTAATAAAAAGATAACTAGAAAACGCTCCCAAATTTGGAACTGATTACTATATTCTTTTATAAATAACTGACAGGTAAAAAATTCACCAGGAAAAATTACAAAAAAAAAAAATACAAGGGAAATTACAAGATTTTTGCTGAATGTTAACAAAAATACAACACATTGATATGTGTAAAGAACATCTTCAAAAGTGATTAGAGGAAATTTAGTGTTTAAAAAATGCTGGTGGTGTAAATACATCTGAGAACACTTATGAGAGCACAGCCCCATATGATGAATCTGGCAAATACAGCATACGTGTGGGTGAGATTCCAGAGTCAAACCTTGTTGAGTAGTGAACATCCACTTTAACAAAAAAATGAACATTGGGTAGTTGAAACGTGTTGGATGTGGAAATGAACATTGGGTAGTTGAAACGTGTTGGATGTGGAAATGAACATTGGGTAGTTGAAACGTGTTGGATGTGGAAATGAACATTGGGTAGTTGAAACGTGTTGGATGTGGGAAGTAAGGGTGGGAGGGGACAGAGACATGGAAAGGAGAAAGGAAGTAAAATATTGTAAAATATTTTATTAACGTGTAAACTTGCAACAAGAAAACCTTATGAGACTGGTTTGGGTAAGGGTAGAGGAGAAAAAATAATAGAAGGGGTAATCTGATCAAGATGCTTTATATAAATAAATGGACATATTAAAATGAATGCCCTTGTACACTAATCAATGCTGGTTAAAAAACAAATTTAAAATAAAGTAAAATTTTCATATATTGTATAAGAGAGAAATTCTAAAATCAATATATAAGCTTCCACCTTAGAACATTAGAAAAAATGCAAATTAAACCCGAAGTAACTAGAAATAGAGGAATAATTAAACTAAGTGTGAAAAATCAATGAACTAAAAAACAGAAAATCAACATAATCACAAGTTAATTATATGGGAAGATTAATACAATTGTTAGACATTTTGGTCAGACTGACCAATAAAAAACATCAGTTATCACCATCAAAAATGAAGGAGGAAATATCACTATAGATTTTAGAGACCACAATCTTCTGTTATGTGGAGGTTCCTGCTGGGGTTTACAACTCACATGTCATTGTACCTACTTCAGATTCATATTACCTTAATTCTAAGAAGATGTACAAACATACTCTAGTAGAACTCTATTTCTTCTCTCCTTTTGTATATTATATGATAATATTGTCTATACATATATTACATAAAAACAAACCAACAATCTATTGATAGCTATTATTTTATACAACTTTACAAAGATGCTAAGAGTCAATGAAAGATTTAGTCTATGGAAGTGAAGTAAATCAAATAAATATGCAATTATTTGGTTCTTTATTGTCTCCTATGTAATTTCTCTAGTCAGGACTCTGATTTTTTGAAGTATAAATTTTAATTTTCTAGTGTCATTTTCTTTCAGCCTCAAGAATTTCCTTTTCACTTTTTTAAAAGGAAGTATGGTTAGCAACAATTTTTGTTTTAAGTATGAAATGTCCTTATTTTACCTGTGAAAGATGGCTTTGCTGGATTTGGGCTTCTTGGTGGACAGAGGGCTTAAAACGGAAAGACTTGGAAAAAATCATACTAAGTGAAGTAAGCGAGACCCAAAGAAACATAGGTCCTATGGTTTCCC
Organism: Dipodomys spectabilis; assembly: GCF_019054845.1. Taxonomy (NCBI): domain Eukaryota; kingdom Metazoa; phylum Chordata; class Mammalia; order Rodentia; family Heteromyidae; genus Dipodomys; species Dipodomys spectabilis. The sequence goes on from NW_024870746.1 coordinate 15,073,343, forward strand.
TTACTTGCAATAATTTGTATGTGTCTAGGATAATCATATCAGATGAGCAGAAAAGCTCAAAGCTATGTACATATGACCATATAAGACAATGCTAAGTGAAATGAACCCCAAGATATGGACACAAGAGGTTTTTCTTTGTTGTTGTTGTTTTTAATGGCCTATGTGATTTTTTTCTTTCTTTTGTGTGTTCCTCCTCCTATGGTATATCCCTGTTGTCACTGTATTTGATTTTGGTACCTTGCATCTTGTATATACATTTATATAATTTGGGGAGGGGAAGGGGAATAACAAAATGCTGAAATAAGGACACAGGATGACCCATTGCAACAATGATACTCACAAGACACTATGTTGGAAATGAACCTAACAACTTAGTGGGGGGAAGGGAGTAGGGGAGGTTGGGGTGGGAAGGGATAGTGAGAGAAAAATAGAGGGGGTAACAATGCCCAACAACAAATGTACTCTTTACCTTACTGATGTTACTGTAACCTCTCTCTACAGCATCTTTACAAGAAAATAAAAAAGAAAATCAATATTAATATAAAATAAATAATAAAGTTGAAAAAAACATTTTTGTACTTTAAATATGTAATTCCACTGCCCCTTGACTGTCATTGTGCTAGTGAAAAGTACACCGTTATCTTCAAAGTCGTTTTAAGATAGCCATTGTCATTCAACAATTTGATGACTAAGAGGCATCCAGAGGATGGCTTTGTTTGAGTTTATTCTTGCTGAATAATATATCTGCTTAGCTCTCTGAGCGTGTGGATTAGTGTTACATTCAATTTGAGGAGATTTTCCCCCCATTATTTCATGAATTGATTTTTCACACTTCTTTTTCCTTTCTGGTATTCTTGGATATGTATGCTAGTGTATTTAGTGATATTCTGCAAACATATCAGGCCTATTAATTTCTATCCATTCTTTTTCCTTTCTGTTATACAGACTGTGCAATCTCTATTAATCTAAAGGCTCCTCAGTTCTTTCTCCTGTGAACTCAAATCTATTGTTGAGGTCCTATAGTAAAATTTTGTGTACAGTATTATATTCTTATATTTTTATTTTTATTTATATTCTTATATTTTAAGGGCTTGAACTCAAGACCTGACTGCTATCTCTGAATTTTTTTGCTCAAGGCTAGCACTCTTCCACTTGAGTTACAGCTCCACTTCTGCCTTTTTGGTGATTAATTGGAAGTGCTTTATGAACATTTCTGCCTAAGCTGGCTTCAAACCATGATTCTCAGATCACAGCCTCCGGAGTAACCAGGATTACAGGTGTAAGCCATCAGGTCCTGGCTGCTCTTTTCAATTTTATAGTACCATGTGATTCTTTTTCAAGTAAGCTTTTTAATATTTAAGAGTATAAGATATCCATAGATAGTACAGGGAGTTACAGCAGAGTTTCACCTATTAGTAACACTTAACTTTAGTAATGTACATTTCTTATCCTTAAGAAGTTAATGTTGATGTTACATATTTCTATTCATTTGCATAGTTCATTGCTTCTTGCTCAAAGCTGAATATTTTATATAATATAACAATTCTGGATACTGATTCTATCCCTCCGGGGTTAGTTATTGTTTGTTCAGCCGTTTGTTTGTTTTGTTTCTCAATTGCATGGTTTGAGTTAATTCTGTAAAATGCATTTCCCCCCTACAATGATCAGTCTGTGATGCTTAGTTCTTTCCCTTGTTTATTTATTTTTTTATATTTCTGTGTATCACCTTGGAACATTACCAATAATTATGGTTTAAAGTTTATATTTAAGTTCCCTAAGCCAGTTTGATTTTATGCTTTTCTTTTTGATGTATTTTGTCTCTTAAGAATGTTTTCAGGGAGTTTATAATTGAGTTCAGACACTATTGTTCAAGCAGGGGCTAGTCAGATGCTGTGGGAAAGTAACTTGAGCCACTAAGGCCTCTGCCATTTTCCAGTAGATCTATGTGTGGCCTAGGAAATGCTTTAAAGTCTGCCCCTGGTCTCCACTTGGTTTAGAGGTATGGATATAGCCCATTGCCTGCATTCAGCTTTGCAGATTGCAGAATTAATTGTGATCTCAGTAGGAATCTTCTTGACTGATCTACTAAATGTCTTCCTGCATGAAATTTTAATTGTTCTGTGGAATTTACAGCATCCTTTTAATTGTTGTTGAACAAGATCTTTATTGCTAGGGCTGGGACATGGCTCAAGTGATAGAGCACCTGCCTGGCAAGTTTGAAGTATAGAGTTCTAACACTAACCTCTATTGTTTTTGACAAGGGTCTTATGCAAGCACCTCTCTACTCTGATCCAAAAAAAAAAAAAAATCGAAGAGGTTTTGAGCTCTGGAGATTTCTGTCTTTTCCTCCTCCGTGCAGAACCTCAAGGTCATTGCACTTTTGCTATAGATAAGAGGGTGACTCACTTTTCCTATGACACCTCTGTCATTACTGAGAGTGAATGGGAATGTCTAGTCTTCAGGGTTTGACCCTCTGATCTACAAGCAAGCTCAGACCACAATATGAGAGATGGGAGGGAAGTTGGCTGCGATTCCACCCTAGGAGAGGCTGACCACAAATGTTTCTATTCACAGATAAATGTTCCAAAGGTTCTGGAAAGGGGGATGATCCAGAGGACTGTGTTCTATTTCTCCACTCAGCTCCTAGATCAGAATCTCTACACTGGCTTCAAGGAGGCAATCACTTTTTGCTAAAGTTAAATAGCTATTTTATTTGGAGGGTTACTCAAGCTCCTCACAGAGAGAGAACAACTTCCATAGATGAGAAGTTTCAGTAGTGGAGTACATGTTATTGAACATATTATGCCAATGAGTTGATTTAAATTAAATGAACAAATGCCTCAAAAACTGGTTTATCAAACAATCGTGAGAAACAGAACAAAAGATTTCTTTTGAATGTTTTAAGTACCATAATGGGCCACAGTAGATATTACAGTAGAGATTACAGTAGATATTAGAATTTCTATTGATAAATATGGGGGGGGGGAGGGACAAAGGAACACAATTGTCCATTTGCTTGGATATTTCATTTAAAATTTCATTTAAAATTTAAAAGTATTTTACTTTATTCTACCAAGTTGGAAACATTTGAAAATAGAGGGTACAATGCTTAAAATTATTTGAAGTCTTAACTGTGCTCTTTGGTTTAAACTGTAAACAAATTGTATTTACAAATCATATAAATATGATAGTGTGAAAATCAAAGCAACTATCTGTAATATTCTTATATTTCTTCAAATGGGTTGAAAGAGTAGGTCTGTAGTTTGTATTTTCTGTCTTTTTGGGTTTTTAAAACCGTGTGTGTGTGTGTGTGTGTGTGTGTACATACTGGATATTGTACTCAGGCCCTTATGCCTTAGTTTGACTTTTTCTACTCATACCTGGTGGTCTACTTGAGCCACACCTCCACTTCCTTGGAAGAGTAGTTCTAAGAGTACTTCTCATGTTTTTACCATTTCTCATTCACTTTAGGTAGACTAAAATCACGACTTTCAGACCTATCTAGTCCATAGCATTAGCTATGGGATGTAGATTTCTTTTCTTTTTGTTCCAAAGTTTTTAGACACTTTGCTAGAAATGATGAAGTGGTATTAAGGCTTAAAAAATTCCAAAATACAACTAACACATATGCAGAAAATCCCAAATGCTTTCTTTTGTAGAACATTTTCACACATAAAAAGTGAGAGATATACTGTAATTTTGTATATATAATGCTTAAAAGTTCCAGCTACTCTTTAAATGATGTAGATATCAATGCTGAAGCAGCCACATTGAACCTGGACAAATTATCTCAGTTCTCTGGTATACCTTCTATGAGAAGATGATGCCTGAAGAGGCATTAAGAGGCAATCCTACAGGTTTCTCGCAGCTGCACTTTCTAAGTCTAGAAACTGCATCGTTAAGGATGATAAATAACAAAGTTGAAGGACAAGAGGTGAATTTGGCAGGCTATCCTGGAATATGGTAATGGATGTTGTAATAGCACTTGGATTGGCTTCAGTAATTCCATGTGCAGAAATTTTTGATACATCTGGTGTCAAATTATTGTCTTCCATTTCCAAGAACCAGTAATATTAAAATTTTTCCTGACTCTTTTTTTTTAAAAAAAACAACAATGATATAGGTTTAAGAGATTCAGTAAATAAACATCCATTTTTCCCCTATGGTTGAGTATATTTTGTATTTTTCAGAATGTTTGTAAGTCTTTAATGAAAGTTTTTTTAAAAAACATAAACATGCTGTCAAAGATCCCCATTTTATGTAACAGAGTTTTCATCCATTATTCCAGTCTACTGAGCTCTGTGGAAGCCTGCTTTTGTAGTCCAATAGATAATTCATTTCAGCTTTATGTCATCTCAAGATGTGATCAACCTGCCATCAGACACACTGTGCCCCAGTTTCCTCAAATGTAAGTTATCTAATAATGACACTTCATCCAAAGGCTCAGATGAGTTAATGTATGAAAAGTTTATAGTAAATTCTCAATGTCTTATACGTTGTGACTGTTACTTTAATAGCTGGATTTAAGATAAAGAGTTGAAAGCCAAGTCCAAATCCCATCTGCCACTATGCTGCTATACCAGAAACCTCTTCTAAGGACCAGTGCAATGGTCAAAAAGAATTGATTTTTTTTATTCTGTGTATTTTGCATATTGATTGATACCGTTACTAAGACCATGGTTCTCCTTCTTATGAGAATAGAAACGAGTTTTTGTGAGTGACTCAAATCAAGATACAGCATGGGTTCTCTTGATAAAAATACTGATTCAATAGAATTTTTACCACAACAATTTCTCTTGAACATCCCACATTCTAGAAACCATCACCATCTTTCAAAAATGTTTAGAGACTTGTCATGCATTCATTCTTTATTATGTATGGGTTGATGAGAATTGTCCACATGATAGGTAGCAGATTATATAGCAGAGAAAATTGGTATAAATTATTGCTTCAGTGTTTCAGAGTCTAAGGAAAGGCAGGTAATTATTATTCTATGGGAAAATTATGGCAGGAGGCCATGAAGCCCAAGAAAAGGGGCTGGCGTCGCTTGAGTTTCCTTCAGGGCATGGCATTAGGGCTGAGTCTGGAGAAAATTGAGTGATGGGAGGAAGCAGGGCATACTAAGAAGTACATATGTGTGTGTGGTGGGGGGATGAAGACATGTGAGAAAAATCACTGGTATAAGGAAAATAGCCTAGCTATTGTGAAAAGTTAGGGGAGATGATACTAGAGAGCTGAAATTTTGTAGACAAGAGGTTTACTAGGATGTGGTTGTACTCTAAGACTTGTGAGTCAAAATCCTATAATTGTTGTCTCTTCTCTGGACAAAAAGGATGAGAGGCCACCTTCCTACCAACAACAGGGCAGACCAAGAGGCCCATGCCAGCCTTGGAGACCATGGTACCCCTCTCTAACATTGTTGTGGGCTAGGGCCAATGACTCTTCCTCCCGCTCTAATAGTCTTAATAAAAACTGTCTACCTGAAGTCATTTCACACTTTTCTCTGCAAGAGCAAAAACTAATAGAAGTTCTTTTGTTCCACATACATTTGAACAAGAAGAAAACCTTGGCAAAGTGATTGCACAACAATCAATATTACAATATTGTCACTTCCAACTCATCAAATTTTCTATTTGAGCCCCATAGTACTTTTTTTTAAAAAAAAAAAACAACCACAATAATGAAAATAAAAGCTCGATCTCATACACAATTATTTTGAGTAAATAAATTTCCTAAGAGCTAGTCATAGATGACATATAAAATTTTCCTTGAGTTAGAACATAAGACTTCAATGAGTGCCAATATATTAAGGGTCAAATAGTGTCACCAACCACTCTGACCAATTCTCATAGACTTAATCCCAAACTGATTAGTTTAGAGAACCCCAGGATGTATGTATCTTACTTCTTTAGATTGTTGTCACAAAATTTTAATGGTCCCTTCAAATGAAAATGTACCTTGCAGGCCTAGTAACTGACCTATTTGATTCCAACATAGATCATAATAATTTGACGGTGTCACTTATTTTAGAGTCTGATTGCCTTCTTTGCCTCCGGGTGCAGAAGGAAAAGAGTCTTGTGACTGAAAGGGTTAAGTGGATTTTATTATAATGTGCTCCTATTTCATTTCCCTCCCTTCAGCTCCTTCACAAAATGTTAATCTAATTGTGATACTATCACTTTGATGACAATATGACAAGACAGACAAATTTGATTTTATTCTCCACAGAGCAAAGCATATGCTGCTTGGGAAGCTCTGACAGAGAGAAGGACATAAAACAAATGGAGTTCATGAATATACAATTTTTATTGTACACAGTAGTGACATCCAAACTTCAGAGAGGAGGTGAGTGGGACTGAGACTTTACTATTGAGATTAATGGGTATGTAAAAAAAAAGTGCCAACTGAGAGTGCTACAGTTGATGTTAAAAATGTCGATGCAGATAAGAATAATTTTCTTCTCAAGATGGATGATATTGTTAATGGCTGTGAGACATTTGTGCCCAGTAGCAGGTCCTCCAAAGTAATTTTTTGTTGTTATTGTAAATTACATAATCTTAACCGCAATTATAGTCCTGTTTAGGGAAAGGTCAAGTTAGTGCTATGGATAGACATAAAGCAAAAAAAGGAAATTGGTGTATGGATTCCCTTGTTGATAGCTTATGAAGGAGTTCAAGTAAGATGATTTTTTTTAGTAACTCTATTTCTCATTTAATGTAATACAGCAGATAAAGACAATAAACATTAACAAAACACAAATTAGATTTCTCTAAGTAAACACACAGCTTCTAAAGTGGTGGGGTTGCTGAGCAAAGGACATTGTGAAGGTTAAAGATACCATGCACACAGGAAGGTTCTATTTTCAACAAAATCAAAAGCACAAGAAGCATTTTAAGACTTCTCATTATTGAGTTTAAAACTCTGCTTTTCAATTTGGCCTACTGAAAACACAAAGTCCAACATGTTTCCTGCTTTTTGCTTTCAAAATGTACTCTGACGTCAAGATTCAACCCATCTTCTCTGTAAGGGGTAAAAATGATTTGTGTCAACAAGCATGTTTTTTACAATACAGAGGTGTACAATTTCAAAAACTGAAGCTATCCATATAGTATATAATAAAAAATAAAATGCAATTAAAAATAAACTAAATGATTTGTCTGAATCTTAAGATGCTTGAGCAGTAGAGTTTGGGTCATCATTTGATATGGAGATTGAAGAGTCCAATTTAAGCCTTAAAATTTTTCTTTACTTTGCAAAGAAGGATCAATGCCATATTTACAACATAAAATGTACCAACAATAGCCCAATTTCAAAAATTTCTTTTAAAAGCATTTTAATGTATGTTCTGAAATTAAAACCCTGGAATAACATACTTGAAATTAATCAAGGTAATATGTCCTGAGAAATACAAAACTTCATGGTTTAATTATGTAGTTGCCTTCTACCATAGCTTCTCTATGGTTCTGACCCACAGGAAAATTTATATAACGGAACGATTAATAGAAAGTTGTTAGGAGAACATCAAGATTTAGGGGCCTTAGTGATTATCTATGATTATGATCACAGTTTCTTCCATTAGTAGACTTACCTTGTCCAGATCCACATCTTTAAGGGGAGGAGAATGCCCCTCTGAGCTGACACCACTCCAAGGCTCTGAGTGAGTTGATGTGCCAGGCCTGCTCTGTATTGCTTTTCTCTGAAATCATTCACTGGAGTATTCCGAAAAGAGACAGCATTTTGTTTGTTTGTTTGTTTGTTTCTTAACAGCTGTACAGAAGGTAACCCTGAACATCTCTGTGTCCTCCCATATTTTAGATGACCAGTTTTACTCTTCTGAGATGATATAGTTCCAGTCAAAGCTGACTCAAAAATGAGTTATAGATAGATAGATAGATAGATAGATACTGTACTGACTCAAAAATGAGTTATAGATATAGATATATACACTATATATATATATATATACTTTATACGTATATATACAAATTATATTTGGGCTTTTAAAACACAAAGAATGTTTCTGTGAGGGAACCTAGTATTGTGATACAGGTCAATTCTGTGTTTGTTTGCACTCTCAGAATCCTCTTCTGCTGTAGCTGAGCTTCAACTTAAACAAACAGCTCAGCTATGTTGTTGGGTATAAACCACACAGAGAGGAAGCTGTCAGTACAACTTCATGCCCCTTCTCATTGACATGCGTGGACTTCATTGTATGGGTTTATAGTGTTATAGGAAAGTAGCATACAACTGTACCATTGCACCAGAGGCAAAGTAGTCTAGGCTTGTGCCTGATAAAGTAGAGGCTGGCACCATGTTGGGTTTAAATCTTGAGTCCTTACAGGATGTTATGATCTCAGGCAAGAAAGTTAATGTGTTTGTTCTTATTGTTTTTTTTTAATCTTTAAGTTGAAGACTAGTAGAAGAAATTAGAAGAAAATGCAAAGATTTTTGGAAAAGTGCACAATATTTACCACAGCTGGTTATTTGTTTATCTTTATTGATATTAATTAATTTATTTTTCTGAGACAAGGTTTTTCTCTATAGTTCAGGCTGACTGCAAATTCATGATTTCCTAGCCTCAGACTCCCCATTGCTAGGATTACAGGCTTATGCCACTACACCTATCTTTGGCTATTTATTATTGTTACTTTCTCCATCTATATTCCACCTGACAAAGATAAGAAAATGACAACCTTGAACATGCCACTTGACATAAAGATTATTTGGTTCTGAAGGCAATTGAGGAAAATCAGACTAGGAAAGCTCTCTTCTTTCCTTGGCCTTGCTTATAAGCAAATCAAAGACTAAATGTATACAGAGTCACTACCAGAAGAAGAAGCACAGATACGCTCACGAAAGAGCATGAATGGGATGAATGGGATGACAGGGGCTATGAGATGGGTTTGGTATGTGTTCCAAGTGGAGAGCTATCAACGTTCTTAAACAGGGAGCCCTGTGAACCGTTTTTCCTCTCTGACACTCCTTTTCCCCCTAACAAGATTTAGTTTTCTCCTATGTATTGTAAGTGGAATATATTGAGCCCTCTAAAATAACTGACATTAAATAATTTGGACCTACAAAGCTAGCCATTTCATATAGTACAATGGAATATTTTTTAAATTTATTTTTTATTGTGAAAATACTGTACAGAGGGGTTACAATTACATGGGCAATACAATGGAATATTCGTTTAATTTTAACTTCTTCACATTGGCAATAAAGTTCTGTGATCTTAGAAGATGTTTTGTTTGTATGTATGCATTTATGTATGTGTATATATATGTAGTGTGTGCATACATATGTATTTATATGTATGGTGTGCATATACATATATATACATATAAATGCCTAAGAGGGGGAGAGAGAACAGCAGAAAGGAGGGAGGAAGGAAAGGGAGGAAGAAGGGAGGCATTGCAGGCTGGTTTTGTCCTCTCCTACTTCTTATATTGATAGCATACTAGTTAGGTCATCTTGAAATATGTGTGTGTGTGTGTGTGTGTGTGTGTGTGTGTGTGTGTGTGTGTGTGTTTAAAGAAAATTGTAATCTATCAGGAATGGAAATACAATTGAGTCAATTCTCCTCATCAATAGACTTTTAAGAAATAAGATGGTTAATTTTTGTTAGAGTCTGTGTGTTCTCCAGTTAGCAGGGAGGCAGTATGAGACTTCCCAACTCTCACTGAGTGGAATGTTGGCAGAGAACTCACGTAACAACTCAACACAACTTCCGAAATGTAGCTGGGGTGATATGGCTTGGCTCTGAATGAATGCCCAGACTGATCTGTCTCCTCCTTCCTTTCCCCGAGGGCCCAAGTAATTCTCATTAACCAAAACTTTGTGAAAAATGGCTTCTCCTGCTATCTGCATGTTTGGGCATATTCATCAATATCTCGTGCAATGACGGCTTTGTAATGCAGTGTGACAGAAAAATGGCTTGAAAAATGCCAGTTTTATCAATGAATATGTAGTAGAATTAAAAAGGCAATGCTTTCTCTGTGCTTCTAGTGTCCCCTTCTTTTGCAGAAATCAGTTTTGATGTGCTCATTCTTATTTGGAAAAAAAAAAGAAATCAAATTTGTGCTGTTGTACACTTAAAACAAGAAATCCAAGGTAATCTTACGTGGATGAACTTCAGTGGGAATCCAGAAAAATATGCCAGAAAGCACAGGAGATCAACAATCCATTCCACTTCCTGTAGGCTGTTGTTACATTTCAGTTGTAGCATAAATGAATTGTGGTTGACAACATTAGAACTACCTAAGTCTCTGATTCCGCCATTGCTTTTACCCCTGGTCCTGTGTTTCCCCCATCCTCTAACTAGGGAGAAGAATTTAAGCATTTTTTTCCTTTCTGGCTTGAAAAAGATTCCTCCCTGTGTATCTGTATTCCATCATAATGGCAATTCTTTCTCCACATACCATTTGTAATTGGCCATGAAATGCTGATCATTTTCATTGTTTAACCATGGTATATGATTGACTGAGTGCTTTATTTTATCTGTGTGTCTATGTATCTATCTGTCTGTCTTATATATCTGTTTCATCATCATCTCTTTCGGGATGCAGAATAACCCAGCAACCCAGAGAATTCTCACACCCGCCATCCTTACCCATCTTTACCTTCTTCCCTCTTCTCACAGAGAACTACACATCTGGTTTCACTCACTCTAGCTGGAGATATGGCTCAAGAAGTAGAATTCATGATTAGCTAGCACAAGGCCCTGAGTGTAAACTCCAGTACTGCCAATTCCTCTCATTGTAGATTTAGTTGACATTTCCTTGAACCTTTTGAAAAAAGAAATTACAAAATATTTCTTTTCGCCCTTATTCTTTCACTCAAGATGGTTTTGAGCTTTATGGTTTTGGATATATTAGTAGTTCATTCTTTCTGCATTTATGTTCATGAGAACTACTGATCTAGAATTGTATTTTCTGACAATATCTTCACAAGGTTTTTGTTGTTAGGGTTATTCTGGCCTTATAAAATAAATTGAGAAGAGTTCGCTTCTGTTTTCTAAAATGATTTGTATAAGAAACAATATTAATTCTTTTAAAATATTTGGTAGAATTCACTAATGGAATAATTTAGGCTTTACATGTCCTTTGTAAGGTTTCTAAGACTTCAATGACTTTAATATGTGTAGAGCAATTTGAACTTTTCTATTTCCTCTTGTTTAATCTGTGGTTAATTGCATTTTTAAAGGACTGTTTCCACTTTACCTACTTTTGTTAGTTATTGAAATCTATTATATTATCTTTTTATTCTTCAAGTATATTCAATAAGTTTTTATTCTTAATGTTGTTCATATTAATATTCGTCATTTTTATTACTCTATAAGGAATTGGCTCCTTTGTTAATTTCTCTACTTCTTATTTTATTGATAATTTATTTTTTCTAGCTTTTTAAATTATAGCCTTACAAAATTTCCTTTATATCTTTGGTTTTCAGTGGTTTGGTTATAAAGTGCTTATGCAAACTTCGGGAACTTTTGGTTATTTTCTTCAGGTTTTTTTCCCCTGTCCATCTCTTCTCTCCTTTGCTGACCATGTAAATGTGTTTAGCTTGGTCAGCTATATAATGTCTCTCAAGCAACTTATCTTTCATATTTTTTTGTTTTGTTGGATTTCCTTTGTCTTTTTTTCTGTAATATCTATATTTGAAAATGTATATTTATCCTCAGATACTTATTGGTTCTTTTATTGTCTTTATATTGCTGATCTGTTAGTATTTTCTTTTCAAGTTTCAGATATTACCATTTCTGTGTATCCCATGAATCCCTCTTTTTTCTCTAACTATTATGAGCTTTACCTTTAATCCTTGTCACATATTAATAATAATTATTTAAAATTCTTTTCTAATTCCAATTTCTGTAACATCTTGGATTCAGTTCCTTTCCTTCTGCTTTCTTTCTTTCTTTCTTTCTTGTCGTGGGGCTTGAACTCTGGGCCTGGGCACTGTCCCTGAGCTCTTCAGCTTAAGGCTAGCGCTCTAACACTTGAGCCACAGCACCACTTCCCTTGGATTCAATTTCTATTAATTGCTTTTATTCTTGATTGTGGGCTATATTTCCTGTTACACATTTTGAACTTTTAAATGTTACTTTAGACATTGTGGGTGACATGTTATAGACATTCTAGATGACATTAGCTTCTTTCTTTCTTTTTTCCTTTCTCCCTTCCTTCCTTTCCTTTCCTTCCTCCCCCTTCTCTCTCTTTCTCTCTTTCTCTCTCTCTTTCTTTCCTTCCTTCCTTCCTACTTTCCTTCCCTCCTTCCTTTCTTCCTCCTCCTTCTCTTTCTCTCTCTTTCTCTCTTTCTTTCTTCCTTCCTTCCTTCCTTTTCTTTCTTTCTTTTCTTTCTTTCTTTCTTTTTTTTTTGCCTATCCTGGGGCTTGAACTTAGGGTCTGGGGGCTGTCCCTGAGCACCTTTTGCTCAAAACTAGCACTCTACCACTTGAGCCACAGCCCCACTTCCAGCTTTTTCTGAGTAGTTTATTTGAGCTAAAAGTCCCATGGACTTTCCTGCCCAGGCTGGCTTTCAATGATGATCCTCAGATCTCAGCCTCCTGAGTAGCTAGGATTACAGGCATGAGCCACTAGCACCCAGCTGTTAGCTTCCTTTAATTGGTGTTCAGTTTTGGCACCACTATCCATATTTCTTTCTTTCTCTTTTTGGGGGAGGGTTCTGGTCGTGGGGCCAGAACTCTGGGCCTAGGCGCTGTCCCTCAGCTCTTCAGCTCAAGACTAGTGCTCTACCACTTGAGCCACAGCGCCACTTCTGGCTTTCTTCTTTTTGCTTATGTGGTGCTGAGGATTCGAATCCAGGCCCTCAGACATGCAAGGCAAGCCCTCTACCACTGAGCCACCTTCCCAGCCCCAACTACCCATATTTCTGAAGGTGATCTAATTTAGAAATACAGCTTTACAGATTAACTCAAGTGAATAAGAGATCATGATCCTTAGAGGTGCTATGAATGATCTCCTAATGAAAAGAGGGAATCATGGGCACAGACAAGAAAGAATGCCATATTGAGAAGAGGTAGAGACTGAATCCATGAGCCTAAAATGCCAGAGATACCAGTGACCACCAGAGCCTGGGAGATCCTGGAAGAAACTCTTCCCCAGAGCTCTCAGAGGAAAAATGGCCTTGTCTACCCTTCGATGGCCACCTCTAACTTTGGGAGGGAACAAAGTCTGTTTTAAAGACACTCTGGTTGTGGTGATTTACTAAAGCAGCCCTAGTAAAAATCTCCATTTTGATGATATATTTTCCTCTTGTTATAGGGTCTTTCATAAATTAACCCTGCTCTGATGGGACTCCAACAGATTTTGTTTTAGATATGTATAGAGTGTCTTTAACAGGATTCTTTATCTTGATAACTGGCTTACGGCCTTAGTTCCTGGCCTATGACAAGGTGTCCTTCTCCCAGGAAACTTCTTTAGACTGGCAGACTCTCAGGGCTCGTCCCAGACCCATGTCCAATTTATTGTTCCCAAAATAGCTGCCCTCTAGGAGATCCCCCAATGGGAGAAGAGAAGAGTTACATTTGGATGTGTTTGTTGGGGAAGACACTGAGGAAGAAGCACCACAAAACACAAAAATGAATGGAAATGGTTTGTATTACTTACGAATCCCAGAGTAAAGAGGGCAGCTTGCCTCTCGGGACAACTGGGGAAACATCTCAAAAAGACGGTGGGTAGTGAGCAAGAGCTGAGGGTTCTCTGGGTCATAGGCATTATCCAAGCAGGTCTCACTCAGGGAGGATGATGGAGGGGTGACTCTGAGCAAGATGCATTGTACGCATGTGTGGACATGTTGCAAGGAAACTCCTCTGTACAAATCACTGAAGATAATTTTAAAAATCAATCCGTTTCCTACTACTGTTTCCTGCATACTACACCCTCAGCCACAGCTCTTTAGTTTTAGCCAGCATGTCTTCGTTTTTTTAGCCATTTACGTTTCATTGTTGGGAAACGTTTCAAGTTTTTGTTGTCTTTTCCCCCTTTGTCTCTTTTTATCTTTTGTGCTGCACAGGGTTTGAACTCTGGGCCTCACTCTGTCTTTTAGCTTTTTTACTCCAAGTTTATTTAGCACTCTACCACTCGAGCCACAGTTCCACTTTTTTGGTTATTAATTAGAGATAAGAATCTCACAGATTTTCCTACCCAGGCTGGCTTTGAACTTTTCATATCAACCTCCTCAGTTGCTAGAATTCTAGCACTGGGCCCTTATCTATTTTTTATTGGCTATGTCTTGATCCCAGGTTTAGTTGGTTACATAAATTAGATACATTTTCTTTCCTTTAGTGATATGTAATTTTATTCATTTGTCATTGTCAGTTTTACCTAAGCTATATTTTTGTTCATTTAAGAATATATCCCTAAAATTATCATGTTGATAGCCTTCTATATTTTAAAACCATTCTGCTTTGCCTGTCATACTTAAGTTTTGATCAACCTGAAATTTATCTTTATATAGCTTGATTAAAGAGGGAAATTATGTTTGCACCATGCAAAAATTTTGCTGGCAATAATGATCTAAAATAATATCATATCCATATGGTTCTACCATGAAATGCCTCATAATCAAATGACTATAAAATGTATTAACAACATTATTTCTGTTTTATAGAAAAATTGATCCCTGAAGGGGAAGAGAAAATCATTGGGGGACCAAGAAAATATTAATTTTCTTGATTGTGGTGTTAGTTTCAGGGATGTACTCAAATGTCAAAGTTTATTGAATTGTACACCCAAAGCGTACTTGAAACCATAGAATGTAACAAATTAGAATATAGAGCAATGAATCTGGGAAAATTGCGATGGACACGAAGTAAAGTTAGGGTATAGACAATTAAACAAAGCCCAAACAAAGCAAAGCACTTGGTTAGCCTTCAGTCCCCTAAATGAAGAAAAGAACTCATACACGCTTCCCTTACCAATGTTGCTGAAAGCAAAAGACCATAGGCGCTGGTGTGAATGAAGCACATTGTATGCACCTTTAAGCACTACAAAACCCATGATGCTTCTTTGATCATTGCTGATAGATGAATGTGAAAGACAAAAGCTCAGTGGTATCTAAGTGATTTCAGTAGCTGTTGCAATCCTGCCAAACCCTTAATGGTCTCAAGAGATGTAGAAACAAAACTGTGTCAATATTTTCCATTATGATCTCATTGCAAAAATGGGTATTCACTTTAAGATATCGAAGCATATTTTATAAACACTTATGGCATCTTGCCATAAGGAATCTCAGTGATCTCCAGATTGTTAATGAAATCCTAGCATAAAGGAGTAATCAATGGGCCTCACAATCTTCTTCAGTTTCCTGGGTACCACATGCCTACTTCTAAAACCACACAGTAATTTCAAGAAACACACGTGGACTGCATTTTACGGTAGGGTGCATTGTCCAGCAGGTCCCTGGCTAGCATCATCCAGGCAGCAGAGGTCTATCAGACTGCTATAGTGGCAGATGGCAGCTTTTGGGAAATCGAGTGACATATGGTCTGCATTTGCTGTGGTGAGGCATGCTTGTCACCCTGTAGCTGGATTGCAGTAAAAGCCCCAGTTCTCCCATCCTCTGGTTCATCTTGCATAGATCAGTTCCTGAAGCATCCAGCTCAATGTGTCTCACTGCCTTCAAAAATAATCCTGCAACAGACTTATACTTGGTAGGCATTATCTGCCAGACATGTAGAACTCCTAGCTTTTCCCCCATGTTTTCTTAATTCACTTTTACAACACACTCACGAGATGTTCAGGGATCTATGGCACTTTTTTTTGTTACTAGTTAGAACACATTCAGATTTTTTAGACAGGTATCAAGGTATCTAGGTAATATGTCTCTTAGATTTGCAGTCACTGAATCCTTATCATGCTGTGTCAAATAGAGAAGTCCATAACTTTACATGTTTTTCTACCAGAACACCTGTCTTAATATCTTTCCTACCTGTGCAAGTCTTATTTTTTCCAGATTCATCCTGAAGTCATCTCTCTGAGAATGTCCTCTTTTAAACCAAACATCACCTGGGGATAAAGTAGTCTTTTCTTCCTACGTTTACCTATCTACTCTACTTTGTTTGGTATAGATATGCCCATGTATTGATTTGAAATAGACATTAAGATTTTTCATTAATATTTTGTTAAGTAGGTTATATACATCTCAGAGACCTAATTATGTATATATGTATATATAAGTATATGAATACATAAATTTAACTTTATATATTTACACATACCTATTATAGAAATTTAAATGTCCCAGGATAATCTTTATAAGCTTACATAATAAAATCAATGAATCAAGTTATAGGCCTGTGAGAAAAAATTTCAGTGAATGCATTTTGAAGTCATAGTTTCTCCGTGATTCTAAGTATGGTATTTTAAGTCTTTATGATTCATTGAGACCCTTATTTTACTCAGGTAATGTGCTGGCTGGTGCCACAGAGCCTTAAGATGGTTGCTAACTATTACCTTAGAGCTTTCTTCCACAAAGTGAAGGTGGACTCATCTGTTTCCTTCAGTGGCATCATGGCAGTACAAGAGTGATTCAGGAACTCAGATGGGTCAGAAGGTAACTGTGTAAGGTATATTAAATCAATAGTGTAAGCAAATATTTGTCCATTCAATAAGAAGAATCAGTACTAGAAAAGAATACAGCACTAGAAAAGACCTTCTTGTTCCATGGGACATGTACTGGGCTCATATCTTGGGTCTGTTAAGATGATTTTGGTGAGGATCAAGCCATGGCTCAGGTAGTGGAGCTCCAGTCCCTGAGCAAAAGTCTCAGGGCTGGAGTCTAAGTCCCAGTCTGGACGAAAAGAAGCTTATTTTGCTAAAACATTAGGGCGCTCAGCCAGAGACAGGATCTCAGACACGCAACCCTCAACTCCATTTCTTTGAACCAATGCTTGTCAGATATTTCTACCATTCTTTTCTATGGCCATTTAAACGAGAGTTTGTCTTCTTCAGTTCTAGTTCATCTGAATGAAAGCAGGTGAAGTGTGGCCCCTTGGAACAGTACAGTGTTTGAAGCCGGTTACTATCTTTAGCAGAGATGTTGGAATTCATTCTCATCTCATTTGCTGAGCGCTCTATCATTAAAGTGTCATTGAGAACTGACACCACTTAATTTTAGCAGCTTTCAATTCTCGTTTGCAGCAAGAATAGCTGTAAATGGAGAGGAGTGCAAATTACAGAGAGAGGGATATTTTTACACCACACTCAGCATTTTATCAAACAAAGCAGCCTCCTGGGAAATAGAGGACAATACATTATAAAAACCAAACTCTCCTCCGATGCTGGTAAATGGGTATTTAATCTTCCGATTGCAGGCATCCACTCTGATGAGCCTGTCAGGAAAATACTGGTACAGACATTAACCAAGCTGTTGTGCTTTCCTACTTTTCAAAATATCTTTTTATTTTTATTTTGGGTGTGGTCAAAATAGGGTGGGAGTGGAGAGAGAAAGGAAAAGAAAGGGAGGAAAAAGAAAAGAAAAAGAAAAGGCTGCAGAGATCAGCTGTCCCCTGCAGGCCAGTATGGAACCTTTACCTCTTTGCAAATTACAGAGCTCTGGAGATTTTTCCCCTATTAATTGCATAATTGCTTTTCCTGCCAAAGTAATTTGAACCCTTGGGGGTTAAGAAAATCACTTACTGTGAAATAGTGGCAGTTTTTAACCCATTCAGCTGGCATTTCTTTGCCTAATTAAATGTAAAGGGCCTGTTTGCTGCCCATAGTATGTTTCTGATGCTCTCAAATTGCTTGGCATTGGAAACCTCTGAGTACATAAACCCTGATAGAATTATTGCCCTTAGCTTTGTGTGCTCAGGCTAGTTACATCATTATTTTCTGCAGGAGAAAACTTTATTTAAGCATAGACCGATCTCTTAATATTTGTGTCTATCTTTCTGTGCATTAGAAAGAAAAATGAGAAATAAAAACAAAACCATCATCAGTTACAGAGAGAATCTGGCCTGCTGGGGAAATATGTAATCTCACTCTGGCTTTCAGAGTCACTGAAAGGGTTTCATAGAAATCCAAGTTACTATTCTATGGAATAAAAACTTGGGCTTACAAGCTTCAGGACTTTTCCAAGGTCACACCTGAAATCAACTTTTGGATTCCCAAATTTATCCCAGCTTGTTGGTTTCTTGATTTAGGAATAAGTCACATTCTTATATCATGTACATGTTTAACTAGCAATTTAACTCAAAAGTTTTATGGCTCTATCTACTAGATGCAATTCGGTGCTTAGAAAAGTAGAAAGCTGACTTGTAGCTAAGACACTATAAACACCCCTCTTTACTTTGAAGAAACAACAACAAAAATAAACATGCTTTATTGCTTTGTAGGATTGGAGGACCTGGCAGGTCTGTGGTCTACAAAGGGGTATGAAGCATTAGTTCATATATTTTTCTTCGAAGTATTAACCAGATGCAGTGTTTAAGGTCTGTTTAATTTCTGACATTTACTCTTTCTGCCTTTTATTTCCTCCTTGCAATTTCTCTCTTTTTTTTCTTTTCCATATATTTGGTGAATGAGACATTTTGATGGTTTTCAATTGACAAAATTATAAAGTTCTAACAAAAGTGAAACTAAACCCTTTGGAGAGTTCGGGTATTAACTGAATAATAAAGGCTTTCTACAGTCAGAATACATATTTATTCCCCTAAAGTATCACATGATTAGACATGAATTTTCAGCATCTATGGGCTTGTGGTTGAGGATGGGGGCAGGAAGAACTGTATTTTTAGAGTTGACCTTTTCTGCTGCACCTTTGTGTAGAAAATTATAACTGAGAAGAAGACATGGTATGGGAAGAAGTCCAGGAAGGAAGAGACAAAGCTGAAATCAGACACAAGACCAAGTTGTTTGGCTATGGTTTTTTGTCTGCCCCATAATGCAGTGCCATTAATTAGAAATGAAGTCCCAATTATTCTTACACATCTTTTGTATTACTTTAAATGACTAAACCACAGCAATTGTGAGTGGTGAAAGAGTTATGTAAACTTACACTATCAGCGTGCTACGATTATAACTTGAGGCTGCTTCTGCTACAGGTAACTTCTCAGCATCTACAGTCATTATTCACAGTGGCAATTTCTTGACCTTCGTCAGGGCACAGACCAAATCATTAATCTAGGACAACTGGCCTTCTAGACCAAGCTGCACTTGTCATCATGGAGATCTAAAGTAAATAGATCTACCTTTCCATCTGTTGTTGCCAAACAACTCTGATCTATAGAAGACAGCATTCTGTCTTTGTTCTAAATTCCATTCAAGGCACTTACATGAAGAACAGGCAGGATTTAGATACGGTGGGCTAAATCAGGTATGGTAGAGGATTCACAGAAAGGAAGCACAGAGACAGGGTATTTCACTGCATGGACTGCAAATACTGATTGGTTGAGTGGGACTCTTGGTCAAGTACTAGACAGTGGCATGAGGCTGGATTGTAGAAGATCTTAAATAGTAGGCTAAGAAATTAGTTCTTTACTTTGGAAGAAACGAAGCTTGTGTTGCACAATGTGATCAGAACTCTGTGGTGACCTAGAGGTCAAGAATCACTTAGAAATGAGGAGTTAGAGGCAGAGTCAAGGGTATTGCTGTCACTCTATTGAGAGGTAATGAAGCTCAGAAATAGGAATAGGAATGGAAATAAGAAAACAGATGTTGGAATTGGTGCAGTTTGTCCTGGAATGCAGGGGAGAAAGCTGGGGAAGAGGAAAACATGTAAACTAGCACTGAAATCTACTTTACAAGCAAGAAAGTGAGGCATTCAATAAAATTAGCAAACACAGGAGGCTCAGAGAGGCTAAGGGGCCATTTGAATTTTATTTGCAATGAATCTAAGATTTCTTCATGATAGCAAGTTAGTGGTGTCTAGTTAGTAGCTGAAAATAAAGGTTAAGACAGAGAGAGAGAGAGAGAGAGAGAGAAAGAGAGAGAGAGAGAGAAAGAGAGAGTTTGATTTTACCTACATATACACACAGAGAGAATGAGGCTACAGACTGTACTTCATCTATATAGAAAAAGAAATTGAATGAGGTTATCAAGGGAGAGAAAACACATGGAACAGTTCAGAGCCCAAATCAGATCTGAGATTGTTGACCCAGGAAAATGTAGAGAAAGAATGGAGAGGCAAATGAGAAGTACAGCTTGGAAAGCCACGAGAGCCAGAGAAAAAGAAAGTTAGTTACATCTCTCTCTTTTTTAAAGAGAAGTGGTCAAAGTTAAGTACTACAAAGAACAGCACAATAACCAAGAGGATTAAATCTATGGAAGTAGGTGTCTTCTTAAGCAAGTGGTAAACATATGAAGGCAAACTGATCTTCAAAGCATTAGTGAAAGATATGGAACCAACCCAGATGCCCCTCAGTAGATGAATGGATCAAGAAAATGTGGTATATATACACAATGGAATTCTATGCCTCCATCAGAAAGAATGACACTGCCCCACTTGTTAGGAAATGGAAAAACTTGGAAAAAATTATATTAAGTGAAGTAAGCCAGGCCCAAAGAAACAGATCCCAAGGTTTCCCTTATTTGCAATATCTAGTATATGTCTGAGTCAAGCAGAAAAGGTCAGATAAGGTGATGTTAGGGAAATGAACCCTCAGATATGCATTCAAATGTTTTTTTTTTTTTTCTTTCATGTGATAGTTTCTAACACATTTATAAGATGATTTCTTTGTTGCTTTGTATGTCCCTCCCCCACGGTATAACCCTTACTTTCACTGTATTTGATGTTGTTATAATTTGTGGAGGGGAAGGGAAAAACAAATCATTTAAATAGGGATACAGGTGGACCCATTGCAACAATGAGACGTACAAGTTGTTATGTCGAAAACGAACTTTACAACTTTGGTGGTGGGGGGGAGGAGGGTTGGGTTGGGGGAGGATGGGAAAGCATGGGAAGGAGAAACAAAGGAGGAGGCTACAATGCTTGATAAGAAATGTACTCATTATCTTGCCCATGTAATTGAAACCCCTCTGTACAGTATTTTCACAATAAAAAAAGACATCGAGCAAAATAAAAAATTTTAAAAAAAGAATAGTGAATACATCAAAGTTGTTGAGTGTACTAGACCATTCTCTGTTGATAATGACACAAGAGCAACAGACTGGGTAAGTTATAAAGACCAGAGGTTTATTATGGCCCATGGTCCCAGAAGTTTGTTGTTGAGGGGTCCTATTGGATGGTGGCCTTCTTCTTGATAGACTCCTGAGAAGTACAAGGAAGGCATGTTATGACTAGAGAGATGGAAAGCCTATGTGACTTGTGAGCTGTTTTCTGCTTGGAAAACCACCAGAGTTTAATTATGGGAGTTAAGCATAATTACCTTCTCTACCTCCAGACCGTCATCCACAAAGCTCCACCTCTAAACACTTAGTAAGTTTCTAAGTTTTTTGTTTTTGCTTTTGGTTTGGGGTGCAGGTACTAGGGTTTGAATCAAGACCTTGACGTTTGCTTAGCTATTTCTGCTCAAAGCTAGAGTGCTACCACTTACGCTACACCCTCGCTTCCAGCTTTTCTTTCCTTTTCCTTTCTTTCTTTTTTTTTCCTGGTCAATTGGAGATACAAATTTCTTAGGTTTGTCTGCCCAGGCTGGCTTCAAACCATGATCCTCAGATCTCAGCCTCTTGAGTAGCTAGGATTATAGGTGCAAGCCACCAACACCCAGCTAAGTTTCTACTTTGTTAATTCCTCACAATGGGTGTTAAACACCAACCTCAAGTTTCAGAGAGAAAAAGTCATATTGAAACCGAAGCATTCAATGCAGAAAGCCTTCAGAGAGAATAAAGAAACTACAAAGGAAGAAAGATAAATGGGAACTGGAACAGCAGATAGAATTTTTCTAAAAAGGTTTTATTTGAAGGATAGAACCACACATGTTTGTATAGTAAGAATGATTCAATCTTGAAGAAATAGGAGTGCAATTATTGGAGCCAGTCCTGGACACCATTAACAGAGAATGGAGGACAAGGCTTGAGTGAGAGTGGTTGATTATGAATACATCAATCTCAGAGGCTGGTAGGAAAGAGGGAAGGAATGGGTACAATCAAAAAGAAAAGTGTAGGCTGGGCAACGTGATTCAAGCCTGAGATCCTACCTGCTTGGGAAGTAGATTGCAAGTTTTCAGTTTGAGGGCACCGTAGGCGTTAAAGTTCAGGAGATTGTATCTCAACCAATGGTTGAGTTTGGTAGTATGTCTTTATCATCCCAGTTCCGGGCGAAGCACAAGTAGGAAAATTATAGGTGAGGCTGGCCTGGGGGACAAAAATAGATGCTATTTCCAAAGTAACCAATGCACAAAGGGGCTCTAAGTATGGCTCAAATGATAGAGTGCCTGGTTAGCGAGAGGCCCAGAGTTCAATCCCCAAGGCTGCCAAAAAGAAGAGCACAGGAACCGAGACAGGCACTACAGAGTGCACTGTCCTATGTGAACTTCAATAGAACAGCAAATGTAGAATGCTGAATTTGTTAGTATTTTAACAAGCATTTGTAAATATTCACTGCATTTCAAGCACTGTTTATATTATTTCCGTATGTTAAATCACTTAATATTTTTTAACAGGTCTCAATGTTGTCCTCACTTCCATATTTGTAGATAGGGAAACAGGGGTAAATGGAGGCTAAGAAACTTATCTGAAGTGACAGAGTTGGGGATCAGAAGAGTCAGCAGTGTAACAGGTATTTAAACCTGCTTTTACTAAAAATACACTGACTCTTTACTTGGCTCCCTAAGTTAAGGAATAGCCTAAGAAAATTGCCTGGCATCCTTACCTTCGTTTTGCATCTGTTTCCTTTATCTTAAAATTTTGGGTCAGACTCCTGCTTAATGCTGCTTTCAGGCACGTTAATCACTCAAGGACTTTCTGTCTAAGGACCAGACATCCCTAAGACCTCCCTCACCCATCTCATCTCCCCACAAGGCTGAGGTTCAACGAAAAGAGGAACTAAGGCATTTTACTGCCAGCTTCCACAATAGCTTGTTCCAGAACCCTGAAAGGGTATCTTGAAGTCTATAGTCACTGTCCAAAACCTGAGATCATTTTAGAATCCAGTGGCTTGAGAGCCTTGCAGAGAGATAACCCAATGATAAAAACCATCACATCATCAATAGGAACAGGACTGTCCTCTCAAACAGAAAGGACTTCTTTAAGCACTCTTGCCCACCCAAATGGGAATAATGATCATCCAGGGCAGATTTGGAGGGGACTGCTTAATTACACATGGTTTTCACCCCTTCCCCCAATTCTTCCTCTATTTAAACCTAAAGTTTATATCAGAGATGGGCTGAAAATGCTTAATATTCCATATCCCCACCCAGCACGGCAATTTTGAGTAAATCCCTTTCACCCTTACGTCTATCTGCTTTTGAAGTAAAGGATACTAGGTCCAATGGCTCCATCTTGGCAGTGTGGTAGATGATAGGGGATTGGGTTTATCTGACACCATTTTATCTTCTGGGTGGATGAAGGTGAAGTCCCACCCCTAATAATGGGCGTTCATGATTTTTCAGAGGCAGGGACGGGGACTTGGACAGTTGGTTACTGGACCTGCCAGTCCTGTGTCATGACATCAGCAGACTCTTGAGCTTCCTGGGACCTTGCCCCATGACCTTGCTTAGGCCCTCACCCGTTCAGGCACCATTTTTGTGCCATGCCCCCCGTCTCCTGACCATCCTCAGGTCACCATACCATCCTGCTTCAGCTCCCCATTGGAATCTATTGGTTTGTTGGGATTGTATTTCCGATCTTTCTTTGCTTTACTACCCTCATGGCTCAATTTTCTAACAGTGTTAAATGTATTTGAGACTGCAAGTTTGCTGGGGACATGTGTCCCCCTACAGCCACTGCTTACTAATAAAGACTCCCAATTCGATCTCTCAAAACGTGGCTTCTCCGACACTTGCAGTTGAATTCCCATATAACACTTTCTTTAAGGAAAATAGCTGGCCTAGGATTCTGACTACAGCATCACACAGAGCTTCTGTAGTGGGAGAGTTGATGATAGAGGATGTCTACTGGTGACAAGCAAAGAAGATGGCAACACCCTAGACACAAAAGTGAGTCATATTCTCTTACTAGGATAGAATTAATTAGCCTTTTCATGTCCTTAGATCAAGGGCTAAAACAGAGAAATTAAGTTGAGAATATGTCAAGGATTGGGTGTGACCACAGCTATTGGAGTTTCCAAGGGAGCTTTTATCCTAGGACATTGCCCAGAGTAATCATGAGAAGACAGTGCGAGTGAGATCATTAGGTTCTGTCTGTCTCTGACTAACGGGAAAAACAGGTTTTGTTGATTTGTTTATTTTCATTTCCAACCTCTAGCGATCTGATATTTTTATAAAACGGAATTTAAGAATATCACTGGAAATGAATTTAGAAATCCAAATACATGCAAAACATATGCTCTTTTTTAAAATTACTGATTCAATAGACATAAAAACCACTCTGTCAAATTGCTGGGATTTTTCTAAATGCTTTCATTTGCTATTTCTTTACATCTCACCAGAGACTATCCTCAGTCCATGGCTACACTTTTAGTTCTCACGAAATGTTATTCTTCTTCTAAGAAACATTCATGTGTTTTCTTCCCTTCCCACAAATGTCTCTGCCCACCCATAAACACAGTCAGCACATCATTTGTCGGGCTCAGTATAAAATGAGAGTGCAAGCTCTCATTTTCAAAAGACAGATGTAACGTGACATTTGAAGGTACTAAAATATAAAGCTTGTTTCTGTTTTACATGGTCTGTCTTTGGCTTGTTGTGATGTTATTCTAAGCAAAGAAAAATCATAACTCTAAAACCATTAGCGTCAATTTCACCATTCATCTTTCTGTTGCACAATAACATTTTAAATTTGAAGAGTACAGAATCACCAAAAATTATACCTTATATAAGTTCATAACTCAAACATGCATGTTTTTCCTTCTTCCCAGAGAGTGGAAACAACAAGGTTTGCTTTACTTTTTGACATGACCATATTCTATTCACACTCTACCTTTAGCGTGGAGAGCAGAAATAAGAAAGTACTTGATTGAAAAGAAAAGGAACCATGTTTTCCCTCTTTTCTTTCACATGCCATCATTTTTACCTTAAGTGGTATGCAAGAAAGTTTGGTAAGGATGTAATAAAGTTCCCTGGCATTCGTGCTTATTAGGATGCTATTGCCTTCTTTCTGTCTGAAACACTCTTGGCTCAAATGGAAGGCAGCCTCTTGTGGTTGTCTATACCCTTGCTCAATCATAGATGTAGCCTACTGATCTTGTACTTGCTTTGAATTTTGACCAACTCCTCCATATCATGACTCTGTTGGAATTCTGTGCTGACAGAGCATTGAAAATGGAAGGTAAATGGGATGTCAAGGAATATCAGACATGTGTGCCATGTACAGTTCTGTTTACACTTATGTCTCATCAACACACTATTATTCAAGTTCAGAATACTTTTGCATGTTAGATGGCAGGTCGCTTGACTATAGTATTTGGTATACCGCATTATCACCCTGTGTTATGTATGGTCAAATCTCTTTGAGCGTTTCCATCATGTCTCTTTGGTCTTTGTTTATTGTCCTTACCTCCTTTCTCTTACATCCTTGCCAGGTCCTTTATCAGGCTCTTCATACTGATGACACTGTAAACATACAGGATCATACAACTTTCTAATTGGCAAATAACTTTGAGAACCTAACAATGTCCTGGTCTATTATGAATTGATAGTTTGGGAAGATAAGTTTGTGTTTTGGAAATAGCCAAATGTAACATAGGAGTAAAATTGGGCACATCATTTGATCTTTCATAGTATCACATTACCCAAGGTTTAATAGAAATTTGATTATAAAGCAATGACACTGGTCCTCAAGGTACTCCCTAGAGAGATACCGGAATTTTTGAGCAATGACAATGCCATTAGAACAACTGAGTAGCCAAAACATGACTATTTTTTGTAGTAATCTATCTGAGAGGATACTTCTGGTGTTTGTTAAATTTAAATTTAGCTTCAGATTTAAATGTCATCTGTGAAAAGTCATCTAGTATCTGCCATTGAGAGAGAAGGATCATTTAGTTGGCCAGGGCAAAGGTGGCTGCTTCTGGCGAATCAAGAACTAACCTGCATTCTCATTTGTATTTTATAACATGTTCTTGGCTTTCATTGGCTCCCTGAGGTGAAGGACCCATAGTTTAACATTTTATTGTGTTGTTTATACACATGGGTTTCTTTGTTTCTGGTATTTTTATTTCTTAGACCAAGTAGAAAAGGCAGAAATTAAAAATGGAGGGACTAGCTGGAACATTGGAGACATGGAAAAATGTAGATTGGTGAGAGGAATGTTTCAGTAGAAATGGGGTGACTTATCAATCTTTTCAGGTAACATACACAATTTTCCAGAATATGTTAACATCATCCTTCTTTCTTGGTGCCATCTTGCATAGCAAACACAGTTTGACATGGCATAAAAGAAGTAAACACCAATTCTTCCAGAAAGATCCCTGTGCTTCAGGGCAGTTGCTGAGGCCTATTTATTAAACATTGCTAATCTAAAAATTCATGGTTTATTTGAAAACTTATCTGTATCTGATATCAACCATTTCATCTTCATCTTAATCAGATAGGCATCATAACCCAAACCTCAAAAGAACAATGATTTAACATTTTTGCTTAATGTTGGCCACCATTTTTTGATTCTTCTTCTTCTCATGGTTTTTCCATGAATCTCATAATAAATGTGCTTCAAGTGGACAGGCAGTCATTTGAGATTCCATGGTGAATTTTCAACTATACTCTTTATGGGTACTTGACTTCAAGTGGTAAAATCGTACTCTTTGTCTCATTTCTTCACACAGTTTTTTTAAAAGATAAGGTTTTACTAAGTATTTCTTTTATCAGTGCCCTCCCTATTTTCAAGATGAAACATCTAAAATCTTGACACCCTTAATCTTTGATGCCCTTAGTGTCTATGCAAATTCAAGGGAAAGGTTTTATAACACATTATGACACAGTTGTTTGGGGAAATTATATCTGAGTCATTGGAATAAGACAGCATTCATCACTAACTTACACGCAGAACTAGAATTCCACTAATCGAAATAGAATCTTACTTCCCACATAAGCAAACTTTTTTGTTTCACTGGTTACGTATATCACATTTTCAATGGTTTGTTCTATATCAGAGAAAAAGCATGAGTTCTACTCTTGTTCTTGAAAGCATTTATCTTCTCACATTTCGCTTGTGACTTGGTATAGGTAATGCATGGCTTGAAATTACAATTTTATGTTATTCATTCATTTATTTATTTTTACTTCATGTTAGTTTCATTTTACTTTACCTAATGTTTGCGGATGTTCAGATCAGAATGTCAAAATTTCCTGGACTCTTTCTTGAAGTCTCAGTTTTAATTCCTTTATCATGCTGCAGTCATGGTTATTAGATTTCCCTGGGACCTTTATTCAAAAGGTAGCACATCAAATATACAATGTGCCAACTTTCTCTGCATACTGAAAGAAATACATGCTTTTGTGTTTTGAACAAGCTATGATCCTTACATACATAAACATATTTGAAAGCCAAATGTCTCCTTCAGACCTTCCTTTAAAAGAAGCCGGAAAAGTAGATCAGTGTGGGGACAGAGATAGGGTGTAGGGGAGGGGGAGAAAATTGAACTTTCCGAGATCAGTACTTAACATAAAAATTTCATCACAATCTTTATCATCTTGCAGTGGTTGCAGAAAAGGCCTAGGCTCCCTCCACCTTTAACTTCCTAAAGTCGCCTATTTTACCTTCAAATCTGATGAAGTGTCAAAGTCATTTACCAGTAATGAGTTCTGCTGCAAATTTTATTTTGCTTGGAATTTAATTAATGGGCCAAAGACTTTCCATTGTGATTTGAGCAAATGAATAATAAATCAAGAAAGGAGATTTGTCAGGGAAGGAACATCTGTTTCTTACAAGCGTTACAACATGACTACAGCTTGGCTGTGCATTACCAGCACAAAGACAGTAGGAGTCCTCTCCTGTGAAGCTCTCTTCATTTATTGCTCCACTGAAGGTGAACGGAGAGCACTCTAATGGGCCTCTGGTGTTAATAAAAGCTTTGCGCTTCTCCAGTTTGGCTGTAGCCTCTTCCTTTAGGGTGCTACTGTCCTTAGTCCATGGTTTGTTGAGCCACGTCAAGATTCTGCAGTGTCAGTACTTTATTGGATGATTAATAAGGGAAAGACAAATTCATAAGCAGAAACAATATGAAATTACCATCATATTAGTGTTCACTGTCATGCTTTTTATTTTTTGGGGGGGGAAGGGATTTGTAAATGAGATTGTGATTGAAGTTAAGTACTTTGACTTGTACTGTCAAAAAGCAAAAAAAATAGGTCACCGAACCTGTTGGGTTTTTGTCTAGTTAGCCAATAAAGGACTAGCAGAGAAGTGTGACTTTTGTAATTGTGCCAGTGCATCCGAGAGAGAGAGAGAGAGAGAGAGAGAGAGAGAGAGAGAGAGAGAGAGAGAGAGAGAGAGGAATTCCTCTGGTCCATCAAGGTCTATATGTACTTGTGGAGGGGAGCTGGGGAGAGGAAATGAAATAGGGATTGCTCTGCTAATTATTATCAGAACACATATGGCTCACATACACAAAGCCAAGTGCCAATGAGGTAGGGAGAGATCACCTGATAGAAATTTGTATTGTAAGATCTGTAATTGACCCCTGTGTGATGTTTTGCAATGTAATAAGAACAGTAATGGGCTGTACTATGCAGTCAAATCCTCCTGTTATCCTGTTTTAAGACTGTTGTTGGTTTGTTTTGTACTTTTGTTTTTGGGGGATTTTTGGTTTTTTGTTTTTGGCTGGTACAATACAAGAACTAGTTCAGAGTTGATGATTGTTTGGTATGCACCTGGAATCCCTCTCAGAGGAATGCTTCCTTGGTAAAATGCGTACTTCCCACCATTGCAGTTACGTGCATTCCCCCTTCCCCCCCAAAAAAATTCTTTCCAGCCTCCAGCGCCATGTTGTGCTGTTTGAAATGGCATCCTTCCTGCAGCTTTTCTCTGAAAAAGCCCTATGGAGTGAAAGTAAAATACATAAACACCAGCTGTGGGAGAGCAGTAAACCTGACAACAGAGGAAGGGTTGTTTTGGACAGGATCTAGTAAGTACAGAATCAACATGGCGGGCTGTGTTTCATTTCCATTTCTCAATGTTTGGAGATCAAGAAAGTAAATTTGCCTCCCAAATTAGTGTACTGAAAATGCCATACACAGTTTTCCCCATTCATTCATTTTTTAACATGAAAAAAGTGCATTTTTAATTTACTCCAGCAAAGGATTTGCCAGGAAATGTTATTAAATCTGAATTTCAAATAAATGATGAAGAGTCATATAAAAATAGAACATAAGCATTTCTGACTACCTTACTCATTTCATATTATAGTTTAAAATATCAAATGGCCAATGAATTATCTTCTGACCACAGTGACTTAAAATAAATTTTTAAGAGAAAGAAAAAAGAAAAAACTTAAAATTAGCATGAAAGATTGAACTGTAAGCCATAGTGCTTCATGGTTAAGGTGAATAAATAACTTACTTATATTGGGCCCAGACTAACAGACTTCCTTGTGAAATTTAAATGTATCGACATATATAATGTAAACTCAAATATAAGGCAAGATTTGTGTATTCCATTAAGATTCTTAAAGTAATTATTGAAATTGAATACTTTGAAATACATTGACAATGGTCCAATATCTACTTACATTTAATTTACTTTTAGACACTTACATACACAATAATATACCAATTTAAGAAATAAGCTCTCCATCCATTCTCACATTTCATGTCAGTCTTATTCAGACTCTCAACTCTAGGCTTCATTTGTCATGAAAGTCTTACAGTGTCTTACTCGTATCGTCTTCTAAGCTATTCAGGACATACCTTTAAAAAATATTACCCAGCCTTGATGCCTATCTATAGTCTACTTGGATAGCTTTCAATTTTCTATCTATATTTTTATGTGTATCCCTGAATTCTTCACAGTATGATTACTAAAATATTATCCTGAAATGATCTTCAAAACACATGATTATAATAGCAATAATTGTGGCATGTCCTTTCAGAATATTACTAATCTGCATTATATTTTTTCAGGTATTTTCATTCTTTTCTAAAGCCATTCCCATCAGCAAACTTAATTGAGGTCATGTAGGGTTCTTTTAATTTTCCATCTACATAAGACATTACTTTTGAAAATGAAGTAGTTGACAGTAGACCCCTTAGTTTATAACTCTGGCTTTGAAGTACATGTTTTCTGATGAACAATTTTGGAGAAAGCTTTGAGTTGGGTCTGTGATAGAATTGTGCCTATAATGAGACTGTACAGATGGATTTTGACCATTTGGGAAGTATCATAGTTACTACACGAGATGGCCATCCTTTGAAGGCATCTGGGTATGGCTAGGAGCATTTTTCTTCTGAGTAATGGAAGCTGAGAAGGATATTCTTTGGATGTATGCACAAGGAGACTTCAGAAATTGGGAATCCACCCAGGCATGGTCAGGAACAAAATAATTAATCTAAGTAAAGGGAACAGCGTTATAAGCATATTATACTTCTGTGATTCCATCGTTCTTAATTGTCTAGGTAAATTATATGCTAAAGTAAGGGGAAGAGTTCTGGTATTTTATTTTATGTTTGAACATTTGATATTAATTAAACGATGATGCTCATGTGGTATATTAGTCCCTTAATTCTGGACATTAATCTTTGGTTTAATATAGTTAAATTGTGTGTGTCTTCATACAATGACACTTAGGTACATGTATAGAACATGTTCTTATGCAAACATACAAGAACATGGGAGTGGGGATATTTAGTGTTGTTCACAAATGCAGGGAAAAAATTATATCTTAAATTTAAAGCAGACTTTTGATTCATTTTTCTATTTATAAGGCTGAAATGCATTTATTGAGGTTTTGTTTTTTTTAAAAAAAGAAAAACAATTCAAGTTCCCAGTTCAAACAGGGAATATTAGTGATATAAAATATGAAGCTATAGAACCCATTTGGGAGTACACTATGGAAAATAGATGCATCAAAAATGCACATGAAAGTCAGGTGTCTGTGGCTTACTCCTATACACCTAGCTACTCAAGGAGGTTAAGATCTGAGGATATGGTTTGAAGCCGACCCCTCTAGTAAATTCCTGAGATTCTTATCTCCAATTAACCATCACCAGAAAGTCAGAGGTAGAGGTGTGGTCCAGTACAACCTTGAGTGAAAAAGCTAAGGAACAGTGGTGCCCAGGCTCTGAGTTCAAGCCCCAGAATGGACATCGTTCCCCCTTCTCCCCCCGCCCCCCCCCCCCGCACCCCCCAATCATGCAATCATGCTAAATGAATTAACAGGTAAGTACAAAAAAGGAAATGATTCTTTTCTTCAATAAGGACTCCCTCAACTGATTATGCAGAAGTAAGATGAGGGTAGGGTAGTTCTTTTGTCTGGGTAGACATCTTCACAGTTACTGAAACTGACCAATTCCTCTCAGTCCTGCCATGGTTTCTATCTTAGCTTGTTCCAGGAAGCCCAGCCTTAGAATCAGTCTCGGGTTTTCGTCTTTGAAATAGAAGACTTAAATACCATAATTGATGATGTCATTTTCAGTGTGATGCCACTGGATCAGCTCACTCATAAAACGCCTCATTTCTACTTAGTCTTTACCACTTGATGGCCCCCTAGGGGGAAATCTCAGCGTCACCTGAGGGCCTTTTTCCAATCCCTTCCCTCAATCTGGAGCTGAACAGGCTTGCTCCACTTTGAGTAGTACTTTAACTGATGGGGTGTGTTGTAACCCTTAGGTGTGTTGGGGTAGAAAATAATTTGAAAACAATCAATCAAATGAAAAACCAAACATCTGGCCAATTATCAGTTATTTTCCATTCTGCTGATGTGGATATTATATAATCAAACATTCAGATAGTAGAATATTCTCCTTTTTCTAATATTTGCCACAGCGTACATGTGGCTAAAAGACTCAACGAAATTTTTTTTGAGGTAAAGGATGTTTTTCCAATGGATTTTCAGAAATATCAGCAAACTAGCACACTTTTAAAATATTTTTAGGGTGTTTGAAGATGTAACAACTTTTTTATGGACATCTAATAATTATGATAAAATTTCTGTTCATAAAAGAGTCATAAGAGGAGATAATTTGCATCACAATTTTAATCAGTGAAAATCCCATTACCTAAATCTTTTAAGTTATCTAGGTAGAAATAAACCTAATCTGTAAGAGTTCTCAGATTCATTTCAGCTCGTGGCAAGAGGCTCTCATGTCTGGACTCCCTCACCTGTTCGGAAGAAACATCATGGGCTGGATTTTCTCAAGGGTAAATAACATGCCTGGCTAGGATCTGACCTCATATACAATGAAGTGACACTCAACACCTCTTTATGAAAGATGCTTGCCCTTTAGATTCTTAGGTTTATCTTATTATGGATTCAAAACAGTTGTCTAAATTTAATACAAACCACATAGAAAATGGTTTTGTTTGAATTCAACACATAACTTTAGAGAAGGAGGTTGCCTAGGCCTGGAAGAATACATAGTGGGAACAGGTCACAAAAATAGAAAATGACAAAGAAAGAGAGAAAGAGAGAAAATAAGCAATGAATGTAGGCGAGGATATATAGAAATTATAACCCACATACATATGCTGGTGAGAATGTAATATAGTACCAATGGTATGAAAAAACAGACTGGCAATTTTCTAGAACTTATCACTTGACCCAGAAATCATACCCCGAGGTATGTGTCCAAAGAAACTAAATATATATACATACTGACATAAACATACACAACAGTTAATAACAGCGTTATTCAAAATCAATGCTAAATGGAAACAACCCAAATGCAACTCATCTGACGAACAGAGAGATGAAATGTGATATATAAACATAATGAAATACTATTTGGTCATATGAAAGGGTGAAGAACTGAGTCATATTACAATCCAGATGAATTTTGAAAATATGCTGAGTGAAAGAAGAAAGGCTTCTATGTGTGTGAAATATACAGAATATACAGAAATGCACAGATAAATATATAAGGACAGAAAATAAATAAGGGGACTCCAGGGACTAGGGTTTTTATGTGGACAGGGAGAGTTGGTTCATTAGTAAGGGATTTCCTTTCAGGATCCTAAAGATGTTCTAGATCAGATTTAGATGGTGGTAATAATGGGATAGCACTAAGAAAATACTAAAATCCACTGGCTTTTACAATGTAAAATGGTGAACTTCATGGCATATACATACTTTTTGTAAGAGATCTGAAGACATAGTCTGTATTCCAAAAATGGTAGTTTTGTTGGGAACAGTTTGAAGAGAAGTAAATGATAACAAGAAAGTTGGGAGGTAGCCATAATTAGAAAAGCATCCATGTACACAGCCACAAACTATGTATAGAATTAAAGTTTTTATTGAAGATACTTTTAGAGGAAAATGAAACATCAAATGCCTTTAAGAGTGATAAGGGATCAAAATGTGAAAAAGTAGCATAAAATACGGATGATATGGCAAAGAATTCTGGCAAAGTAAGACTGCAGGCCCAGAGAATAAAGAATGAGCATACATCCTAAGAACTATATGTAGACATACATCTTCCTGAAAGTTAGATCCTATATTGATCCTCAATTGTTTTGAATCATTTTGTTTAACAAGCTTGGAGAAGATAATAAAGGAAGCAAAACTTCTTTCTTGTTTAAAGTTAAATTGTTAATACAGGATTTGGCACATGGTAGGTACTCAATAAATATTTGCGAAATGAATTGACTGTATTCTTTAGGAACAAACTAGAACAAAAGGGTAGAATTAAACACTGTTATATAGAAAATAAATCTTAGTTCAATAAATATCAAACCTAGATTGAATTTATTATGTGGAAAGGGATTTATATAGAAGAAACATTAGATTTTTAACAATAAATAACTAGAAGCATACAAAAGAAAAAAGTTTTTTTTTTAAAGAGTTGGACTCAGACTTCCCTTCTAACATACTTAGACCCCAAACATAACACAGTAACAGGTCATAACCTAAGAATTAAATACAAAGACAAGTTTATTACTTATAAGAGATGAACCAAATTAAGTGGCTCTCAGCTAAAGGATTAAAAAATGTAACACATTTTTTTGTATTCTGTTTAGGAAAAGTATCATTAAAATATCATAAAAATGCCTGGGGTCAGTAGCTCATGCCTATAATCCTAGCTACTCAGGAGCCTGAGATCTGAGGATCGTGATTCAAAGCCAGCCCGGGCAGGAAAGTTGGTCAGACTCTTATCTCCAATTAACCACCAGAAAACTGGAAGTGGTGGTGTGGATCAAGTGGTAGAGCACTTGCCTTGAGCTGAAGAGCTGAGGGACAGCACTCAGGCCCAGAGTTTAAGTCCCACAACTTACAAAAAAAAATCATAAAAACTCAAGACAGTTGAAAAATTGATTGAAGCATAGGAATGATGTGGTGGTATAAGGAAACAATAATAGACAGTGGACTACAGTAAGGAGAGATAAAAGAGCTTCTATGGTTTTACAAGCTGAAATAATTATTGGTGCTTTGAGCTTATTAAATTTGCTGTGGCAAAATTTGAAATGAGAATATAGGCCTTCCATTCAGTGGCTCTCCAGGGTCTGATACAAAACTGGCACTCAAAAATATTTGCAGGTTATATATGAATCCATTTTATCTTCCACACTGGGAATGTAGAAACAGAGAGAAGGAAAGAGGATTTGGGACTCCTGGTTATCTTTGAATCTGCTCATTTTCTTGAACACCGGGACAGAGTCTAATTTAAGTGAATCTACTTTGAATCTCTCCCCTTTTCTCTCCCACTTCATCCCCAACTGCAAATGTAAGTATGATGGGAATAAAGGTTAAGAAATAATTTAGACCAGATAGAAAGGGGAGAAGTTAGAAAAATGACTAAAACATTCACATAGCTAAGTAGATAAACTGTAGACACTCAGGTAAAAGTTATTTGGTGAAATGGCACATAAATTGAGAAAAGAAGGGCAGGAAAATACAGTCATAATGTTCAATATATGTATGTGAAAATGTAACCAGGTAACTTGAAGGGATGTTGAGGAAAATGGGATGTAGAGAGGTAAGGGAAATGGGGCAGAATGTTGGAATGGGGGAAATTGATCAAGATGTGTAGTATTTATAAACTAGTATTGTTGAATTGAAACTTCTTTGTACAACTACTCAAAGATGATACAATTTTTTTAAGGGAAATAATCAGGTGCTGGTGGCTCACACCTGTAATCCTAGCTACTCAAGGAGGCTAAGAGCTTAGTTCAAAGCCAGCCAGAACAGGAGACTCTTATCTCCAATTAATCACCTAAAAGCCAGAAGTAGAGATATGGAACAGTGCCAGCCTTGAGCATAAAAGCTCAGGAACAGTGTTCAGGCTTTGAGTTCAAGCCATAGTACACACACGCACACACACACACACACACACACACACACACACACACACACACACGGAAATAGAAGCAATTCTGTCTGACATTTTGTTAGTATTCAAAATGGCAGAAGCACTTCTAATGTTTTTAGTTCAGTTCCTTAGAGGTTATGCGATTTCCCTCCCTTTTTTTTAAATAAATGCCTTGTAGAAATAGAAATTTATTGGCGAGAGTAATAAGGAATGATTAGTTCAAATCTGCAGTGTCTTCTCACTGGCTTTTAGGTGATTGTAAGTTCACACCTATGCAAACTGCAAACAGTTAACAGATTTTCCTCTGGTAAACCCAAATGTACCCCATGAAACCATTCATAGAGAACATCAAACCCCACTCTGTTCCACTCTGGATTTCTAGCCAAAATTAATTAGGGTCTAATCAAGAGAGGCACTCACCTTGACTTTCAATGAGCCATAGATAAATAATGAACTCGGTTTCTGTTGGAAATAAAAGTGGCTTAAAGGGAAAAGAAGGTGCCAGGTTTGGGGACAGTCACCTGGAGCATGTCTCCATATTTTTCCTTTGCACATTTATCTGTAAAGCCTTACCATCGCTTTTTGACATGTCACACAAAAGCACGGGCCAAAGTTGTCATTAGGTTTAGATAAAGGCATGTTTGGGGTTGTACTTCTGACTTTGGGAACACTGTCATATAAGACAGACTATCTCTTATAATAAACCACCTCCGGGACCACTGTGAGAAATGATCACTGGCCAGGACAGGATGAACAATGAGTCTGGACCTTTTCATACTGTATGTTTTCTTTTTTTCTTTCTTTTTTTTTTCCCCCAGCACTGAAGTTTGAACTGAGGACCTTGAGAAGTGCTCTACCACTTCAGCCATGCTTCCAGCTCTTGCTGCTTTAACTATTTTTTCAGATAGGTTCTCACTCCTGACAGCAATCCCTTTTCTGCTTGTGTATGCCAGATGCTTGATTATTAAAATGGGAGCCTCACTAACTTTTTGCCCAAGCTGGCCTCAATCAGAGATACTCCCATCTTTACCTTCTAAATTGCTGGAATTACAGGTGTGGGCCACCACACCTAGCATTGCACTGAGGCTTGATCACAGAATAATCAGGAAGGTTATCTCCTGAATATACACAATTTATTGTGCTTCATAGAATGGACTTTGGTTTGAGCACAATTCCACTCTTGCTGATTCGTCTTTTACTAAGAAGGTAAAACAGGTATTTATGCAAACAGGAGTCTTCACTGCAATTTTCATACAGCACAGAACTGAGTGAAAGCTTACTTGCTTGAATGATAACTTCAGAGGGCAACACACATAGATTCAAGAGGCCATGACCACATAAGACAGATACCCCCAAAGTGAGAAGTTTGTAGGTTTGGCGTTATTATTTCTTGTTCAACCATGTCCTATTTGGGAGAAGATAATAGTGCCCGACAGATCTTTTGTGTAGTGCTTCTTATATATAGTAAAATACTGTAATTTAACAGCTTGCTGGGGGGAACAAGAATTTGTTCCAGCTCCTGATTTAAATGTTTATGCTAATTGCTATTTATTGGCCCAGATGCAAATGATAGGTTGGCCAAAGTGAAATTTTATGATGAGCAAACACCCCCCTTTTGTGCAAATTGAAAAAGTGAAACAAGAGGAGGATGAAATGAGCCGAAGATGGTCTTAATGGCTGCTTTTTAATGGAGAAGATAAAATTAAGACTGATTTACGTGGCCAACTCCCCTGTTTTCGCGTATCAGCTCATTTGGCAGGAAAAATGGAAAAGTAATTGTTCCTCTTTCAATGTGGGCCTCAAACCATTATTTATTGGCTGAAATTAATCGCTGTTTATCCTTCACTCACATGGAAACCGCTCCATCAGCATTACCGGTCTGAGCAACTCAACTAGTCCCTTGCAATTTAGTCGACAGCAAGTGCTGCTGCTGATGAGGCATGCCTTAATTTTCTGGGCTGTGGGAGTTAATGAAGACTCCTTTCTGAGGTGGACATATTTGTATTTCTACAACATTAATAACAAAGACCCATACTTTCTCATTGGCAGCAAATAAACTTTTTTTTTTTGAGAGGAAAAATTATTGATAGTTCAATGCTTGAGGAGAGGAAAAAAAGAGAAACTGAATCATGGAACCCGTTTGGTTTTGACTTCACAACCCATCTAAAACCTGAGGGGATGTATACACTCTTGGAGAGCTGTGGATGGACCCTGACACTCACTCCTGGGAATGCCCTGTTAATTGATAAGAGGAGAGACAAAACTACTGGGAAAGGAATACATTCCAGATTTAAGTCTTAGTCCTGCTGAGCTGCTTCTTCTCAGCTTTTTGGGATGCCTGTCATTCAGAGCCTGTTCTTTTTTCTTTCTTTCTTTCTTTTTTTTGGTCTTTGTTTTTTTGTTTTCTGGGGCAGAGAAGCTGGATTGCTTCATGTTTTCCTCCAAGAGACCATCTGGAATGAACAATCTATCCTTCACTTTCATACTTTCTTCTTCGTAATCAGCCAGTCATTCGTTAAGTATTTGTGCACACAGTGATTTGCCCAACAGGCCTCTGTTGCTGGAGATCAACACACAGAGCAGGTGGCCCACCACAGTAGCTAGACTCACAGCTGAGTGTGGAGACTCAGATTCAGTCTCTCTGAAGCATGTATGAGAAAGCCAGTTGCAATTGCTGGCTTTTGTCAAGACAAGGGTAGATCTTCCTATGGCTTCCTTTGAATTGCATCTTTGAGATTTTCTAGTCAAATCCCACTCTCCCTGCTGACACTCTGGTATACTCTTTCTTGCTGACTGATTTTGCTCTTGAGCTTAGGATAGAGGAAGGTATGCGACATGTTCATCTGAGTCCATAATTTCCACTGCCAGTATCGACATTGTCTTACTCAATGCATCCTAGATTCCTTGAAAAATAGATTCCAATTTGTTTTTTTCCTTAATAAAACTTACATGGCATACTTCCTTCACATTTTTTAATGACTTTTTTTTAATTGATCATCCCGTGTCCTTGTTTCAGCATTTTTTTATTCCCCTTCCCCTCCCCAAAATAGATAAATGTATATAGAAGATGCAAGATACCAAAATCAGATACAATGACAACAGGGATATACCATAGATGGAAGAGCATACAAAAGAAACAAAAAAATCACATAGTCCATTAAAACCAACAACAACAAAGAAAAACCTCTTGTGTCCATATCTTGGGGATTCATTTCACTTAGTATCATCTTATATGGTCATATGTACATAGCTTAACAAAATGCTGAAACAAGGACACAGGATGAACATTGCAACAATGATACAAGACACTATGTTGGAAATGAACCTTACAACTTTGGGGAAGGGGGGAGAGAAGCGGGGGAAAGAGAAGTGGGAGAAAAACAAAGGAGGGGGTAACAATGCCAGACAAGAAATGTACTCATTACCTTACTGATGTAACTATAACCTCTCTGTACAACATCTTTACAAGAAAATAAAATTTAAAAAATGATTGAGCTATTGGTATACATGCAGTTTGTTGCTTCGACTCTGTTATTAACTGCACAATTCTACTTATTGTATTATACATTATAAACATGTATTATATTTCTAAGTTCATTCTTTTTCTTTTTCTTAATATTATTGTTTGAACTCAGGACCTCAGGCTTGCTAGGCAAACAGTTTACTGGTTAAGTCATACCTCCAGCCCCTTTTGCTTTAGTTTATTTATCAGATAGGATGTCATACTTTTGCCCTGGCTGGCCTTACACCATGAGCCTCTTACCATTTCTTCCTGCTTAACTGCTTAACTTACATTTTTAGGTGAATATACCTACTTGTTCTTGGAGATAGAGTTTCACTGATATTTTTCCCCCCATGGGTTAGCCTCCAGCTGAGATCCTCTGACCTCTACCTCCCACATAGTTGGGATGATAGTTGTGAACTACCATGCCTAGCTCAACTTTTAAATAACATCATACTCTAATAAATCTATGCTGAAGCAGGTGTTGTGGAGTTATGGTTTTTGTAGGAGCTGGGATCTGTCTTTCTTATTCTGCCATAATTCATATTTGAACTTGAAAAGCTACCAGAATGACACATTTTGCAAATGAAAAGAGAAACAAAATTTGTGTTTATCTCAACAGTTCCTAACCTTCGCCAAGAAGAATTTTCTCAAGTTATATTGCAATATTGATTTTAGAATCCATGCTATAGATCTTTATATACTGATGCTGTCTTTCAAGTATTATTATTGACCCTTTACTAGCACTTAACTGTATTAAAAAAGTAAACAAAAAATCATTAATCTTATTAATTCATAGGATGTTAAAAAAGAAAACTTTATTTTAAATAAGATTTTTTTCTTATTGATTAAAAAAAAAACCCTAAAACAGTAGCTCAGGATTTAGGATAGGGTAGTAGTATGTTTATAGGAGGATGGAGAGTCAAGGAAATTAATACTTGCAGGAAAGTCTGCAGAGATTTCAATTTAGTACCTCAGAAATCTTTTTTTAAATTGTATACTGAGTTTTAAAAATTAAGTTTTTCACAGTAAAAAAATCAGATATTAATTTGAGTTTAAAAATTAAAATAGGACAAACGTTTGTTTTTTTTTTTTTTAAATAAAGCATGGAGCTCCACAGAGATACTGACCACTACATTCAATTTCAGATATCCTAAAAAACAAGTCAAAAAGCAATATTTACTGTTTTTTGTTTGTCTACTCTTGTAGACAAACAAATCATTCAGAAAGGTGACCTTTCCTCTCATGGATTTCTAAAATTCAAACAAACCCCAAAGCCCTGGTGATAGTATGATTTGAGGATCCCAGTGTTCCTCAAAGCCTTCAAGACATTCTTTCCTTTCTGCTGCTGAGGCTCCTAACTACTTCTCTCATTTGTCTTTACACTGTGGCATTTTAGGGATGGGTTCTAAAGTGCTGCCATCAAAGTCTGGTAGCCTTCACCTGTCTTCTAGCCTGAGCTGTCTAGCACCCAGGGGTAAAATTTATCAGGGAAACAAAAGTATTTGTTCAACTTCATTTCAGCTTTCTATCATTAAATTTCATTAGGGTTAGGAAATTTGTGTGTGTGTGTGTGTGTGTGTGTGTGTGTGTGTGTGTATACAAGTACTGAGGATTAAGTGGAGACCTGGAAGCTGTTTCTTAGTTTTTTTTCCCCTCAAGGCTGGTGCTCTAACCATTTGAATCACAGCTCCACTTCGGAGAATTAACTATTTTTTAACATGATTTTCTTCTATCTAGGAACTAGTGGTTCACACCTATAATCCTAGCTGCTCGGAAAGTCAGTCTGGGCAGGAAAGTTTGATAGACTCTATCTCTAAAATAATCGGTGGAAAGCAGGGCTAGAGGTGTGGCTCAAGTGGTAGCATGCCAGCCAGGCAAGTAAAGGCCTTAAGTTCAAGACCTAGTGCTGTCCAAGTATTAAATAACATAATAAAACAAAACAATAAAATATAAAATAAGAATAAACCTGTTATAAAAATAGAACATTACAAGCTTATCATGTTGATATCATTTCCTCACATTCTCTCTAACGCCGTCCCTCTTCTCTTCCTCTACAAGCAGCTGCTGTGAATGTTTTCTATTCCATTTGAATAAATCAATATTTATTCATTTATTTTCAAAATGACAAGAGAGCATTTAGAGTGTGCCAGGTCATGTTGTACATTCCTTCTGGGAGCCTACATTCCAGTGTGGGAGGGTGGCATACACACCTGCCGGCCTTGACATCCGGGACCTTCACCTCACTATCCCTGAGTCCTGCAGAGTGATCCCTCAGTTTTCTATCCGTTAATGGCTTTCATCTGCTCCAATCTGTTTTACTTACAACAGATGATTTATTTTTAAAGAATCAAATGATAAGAGTTCTAGGAAAAAGATGAAATTTAAGGCTAAAAATCAAGTCTAGGCCTATTCGAAGAAAAGAAAGCTTAGATTCAAGTTCAAGTTTCCAGGCATCTGGGTTATAGTTTTCCTCATTCACATCTCTCCTAGCACTGTGCTAATTTTTGTACTAGGGAAGAAGGTTGCGTGGCTGAATATTTGATCAGAACAGCCAAGGTCACCCATTCAAAGCAGTTACAGAATTTTCTTCTCCCAAGTAAGCATAGTCACCGTAACAAACAGAGGCTCTCAAT
This sequence comes from Dipodomys spectabilis, assembly GCF_019054845.1. Classification (NCBI taxonomy): domain Eukaryota; kingdom Metazoa; phylum Chordata; class Mammalia; order Rodentia; family Heteromyidae; genus Dipodomys; species Dipodomys spectabilis. Next base: position 15,114,978 of record NW_024870746.1, read on the forward strand.
GAGCCAGAGGAAGGAGTCTTTATGTCTGAGATACTTGATTACTTAGAAAAAGGAACAAGGAAACAATTCGATAAATTTGCACTTCTCCTTCCTAGAAAGTTGAGTTTAAATTACTAGTGGAGAAACATTTTTCATATTTCTGCTTATAAAAAAGAAAACAAATCATATAAAAGTTAAATTTGTCATTGGTGAAAAAGAAGATCTGCACCAAGCTTTTATTGCTGTTGCTTTCTGTGCCTATGTTGGAACTTGAACTCAGGGCCTGGGCACTGTCTCCTAGTTTTTTTTCCACAAAGGCCAGAACTCTACCACTTGAACCAGATCTTTACTTCCAGCTATTTGGTAGTTAATTAGAAATAATTGTCACATGAACTTTCCTGCCTGGGGTTAGCTTCAAACCACAATCTTCTGATCTTAGCCTCCTGAGTAGCTAAGATTACAGGTAGAAGCTACCAGTGTTCTGAATGCATTGAGTTTTATGGTCTATCTTTTTGGTATATTTATTCTCTGGAATATAAAAAGAATTGCCTTGGCTATATCTTTTTCTTGATACTTATTTAACTTGTGAATTTAGGAAAAAACATTATCTCTGTTTTGTTACAGTTACAAAAATGAAAGCTGACCTTCACATTTTCCTTTTCCAAATTCAACACTTTGGTGCATTTCCTTTTTTAATATGAGATGGTTTTCTGAAATTGATCCACTTACAAATGACGAAGGAATTTGAGGGTCTCATTGAGGTTAATCTCTGTTAATTAATTATAAATTGCATTAATTACACTGTAATGATAATTAGCCTATTTTCTAATCTATGATGGAGTTTCTCACTGGTTTCCTACTTGGCTTTCTAAAAATAAGTATTCAAGCTAGAAACTTCCTTGGAAAACCAATGCTTTTAGTAAAATTTCCTACATTCCTCAGAAGTTTTGAATTGCTTTCTAAGGTGCAAAATATCATGAAACTGTACATAATGAACAGGAGTCATCTTAGTCTGTTGCAGACTACTATCACAAAATGGCCCTAGGATGAATTTATTTCTCCTAGTTCTGGAGGTTGGAAGTACCAATATCAAGACTGTGGTAGATTTTGTCTGGTGAGGACCTGATTCTTATATCTCCATTTGTTCTTCTCTCAGAGGTCCCCACCCCTAGCCTAGGTTCCCTACCCCCCATCCCCAACTTCCCAGTTGTAAAGAGTTTATTTAGTAAGAGAAAGTAAAGGCTACTCAGGAGAGTGAGCAGCAGGAACGAAACTAGCTGTCTACCATATGGTCCGGGACCAGTTGCTTTGTATCATTGCTTGCCATCTTTTTCTTCTCCTATTTGGCAATTTGTCAAATGGTGATTGGTTTGTCTGAAACAAGCGAGACCCTTCCCCGGGATGGTGGCTTGTAGGAGGGCTGGCCTGAGTTACAGCAGGACCCAAGGCCCTCTCCTGGGTGGTGGCTTATAGGAGAGATAGCTTGGGTTATACCAAGACCCAAGAACCTGCCCTGGGCAGTGGCTACCTGTTGTGGGGAGCCAGCAGGCTGGAACAGGTTAGATGAAGCTTTCCTTCCTTTCTCCCCTCTGAGTTTTCCCTGACTGCTGTCCGGACATGGGGGGTTCAAACTCTGTTTTAGCTATTTTCAGGCATCCTCTTTAAGGAGTTCTTCTTCCTCAAGATCTAATTATCTTCCCAGGCTCCCCTCCTAAGACCTCCGACTTGGGGATGAGAATTTCAATATGTGTGAAAGAGACACAAACATTTAGGCCATTACAGTATTCCTGGCTTTTCAGGTGTTGTTTGCTGGACTCCAAACATGGTCCAGGTTGTCAGAGCTCAAGCTTTGTCTCCCTTTTTACAATCTCCAGTCATCCTTTGTTGCCTATCCAGACACTCTTCCTTTAAATCCTCTTCCACATTCCACCTCACCCCTGCAATACCACCTTTGTCTACCATCTTTTGACTTTCTTTTCCTCTTTCTATGAGACATGAGCCCTCAGTCTTCAGTTCCTGGTGTGAAAGGAGGTTTATTTGGCTCACAGTTTTGAAGGCTCAAACAGCTCTTGGCAAGGGTCTCCTGGCTGAATGAATCACATGTAGAATGGAATCTTGGGAAGGGTGTGTGTGTGTGTGTGTGTGTGTGTAAGAGGGGAGGTCTTGTTGGGTGGGAAAAGACACAGTGGTGGGCAGGTCAGATTTCTCTTTTATAATACCTCTCTCATGAGAACTAACCGTCACAGGAGCTCAATCTCTCTCCAGGACAAAACTCTCAATGATGTAGTTTCCTACGTGAGCTTGGCTTTTGAAGCTTTTCCTTCACCTCTTACCTGCGTCCCCAACTTCCAATATATAAACCCTTGGGAAGCAAGGCACGTGACACCAAATTCTGCAAAGTCCATTGCTAAAATTCCAGTTACTTCCATCTAGAAAACACATGTTGACAGTTGTGTGAATTGGGCTGCCAATTCACACAATTCTTGTAAACATCAGATTTTTTCAGTTGTTATCTTACAATCTCATTCAACATATCTTGGTGACATTTTTCTATCAACCATCCATGGTACCTCCAAACATTATTACTCACTTTTCCTCAAAATATCTCAAACTTTTCTCTCTTTCTCTCTCTGTTTCTCTGTCTCTGTCTCTCGCTTTGTGTCCCATTTTAGTAGGTACACATTCCTTTAGCAGTTAAAATCTCCATGGAGATATGTCTCCCCCTCTCAAAAATGTGTTCCTACCTCTCTCATATATAATGTTCTTTCTTTTCAAATAGTCTGACACTGTGGCTATACCTTATGGATCACCTCTCCCCCTAGTTGCTGACTCCTGTGTATTTTTGTTTGGATTTTAGTATCCTCCAGAAGGCAGTGTGTCAATAACCAGCAGGTATTAGGTAGGGTCGTGTGGAAGGAAGTTAGTTTAATGGGAATGTTCTTGCATGAGATTTTTCCTGGACCCTTCCTCTATGTTTGTTTCCTGGCTGCCATGAGGTGAGAAGTTCTGCTCCACACTACATTTCCTACATTTCTTATCTAACCACGGGGACCTCAAACCACAGAGCCAGCCATGTGTAGGTAGAAACTTTGAAACCATGACTACCCCAGAAGACAAATAATCCTTCTTTTCAGGTGTCTTGACACAGTAATGGAAAGCTGATTCACACACTTGATCACAGAACTGAGTCCTGTTATGACTCTCTTAAGACATTAGTCAGCAAGCCAACTTCAATGACCCATCCCAGAGGATTTCTCTAACCATCCTTTCTTAAGGTGAAATGCCAAGCACAATAGTGCTCAATATTTTCTTAAAACATCTACATTGAAGAGAGAAAAGGATACAGCCCTTTAGGGAATTCTGAAATGTCCTTGAAGAGGATAAAATTAATATAGGTATCTCCAGGCTTAAAAAAATGTCTTGTGATATATGAAAAATGCCTGGGTAGATTAAAAATCCATCATTTAGTGGTACTAATGGGAGCAAGACCTAGAAGGCAATGTACCTTCCACAGAATAGTGCAACGCTGCAAATGCCTTCACACCGAAACGCTGGGCCACCTTAAGACCCCAAGCAAATAAACTTCAGTGAGGACCCTTCAAGTAGACACATTCACCCATTACCATTCCTCTTCAAACAGACTAGAAATGGATCTCAGGGTCTTCCCTTGAGCTCAATAGTTACATTGATCCTGAAATGGCTGTATACTTATTAAATATCGCTTCATTCTAGAATGTTAAAAATATTATTTCTCACTTCCATTTGTAGTTATTGTAGAAAAGATCCTCTGTTCTTAAAAAATTGCAGAAAAAAGATGATTCTGATTCCAACTCTGGGAAGTAGAAAATACCACTTGGGAACAAAAACGAATCTGAATTTAAACTTTAAAGAGAAAAGTTGCCAAATCAAGGCTGTGGTTGCTTTCACACAATGCTTTTTAAGTCAATGGCTCAAACGTATTTTTAGTTTTTGGACTGAGTATCGTGAGTTCTAGTTTTACCTGTGTAAATCTACAAATAAACACTGAGGTTAAACTAACATAGGCATTTTATAAATAAACCCTCAAAATTTCCTATTGCCTCAAAGATGTGCTAGCAATGATTTTAACTCCAACCCCTAATTTGATTTTTTAAGTATAACTCTGAGAATAAGTTCTGTTATGTTTGTTGTTGGGAAATGATATCAAAGTTCTAGAAGTGTTTTGTAAAGATTTTTTTTACAGCTTTATGATGATAGAACTTATCTACTATAGAAATTATACACTTGAAGTTTGTTAGCACATTTTTAGAGTACTCACAAGTACTTAAACTACTAACATATTTAGCTTAAAGCAACTTTATTACCAAAACAAGAAACCTTGTAATTATTAGCTATCATCCTTTTATCCACCATCTTTTCCCCTTCATCTCAATCCTAGCCCTAAGCAAACACTAATTTTTTGTAGATTACTCTATAATGAATTTCACACAAAAAATATGGAAGCACATAATTCATGATCTTTTATGAAGAGCTTGTTTTGCTTAACATACTGTTTTCAGAGTTCAGCTCTGTTGTAGCCTGTATGAGTACATTATTTTTTTGTGGCTGGATAATATCCCATGGTATGGACATCCTGTGTTTTCTTTTCCTGTTTACCTGCTGATAGTACTTTTGGTCATGTTCACCTTTTAGTCTCATCTTTGTCTAAGATCATGAGTAATATAAACATTATATATGCTAGGTCATAGAGTCACTTAATATTTAATTATTTGTGGAGCCATCAGATTTTTCTAAGAGACGGACCCATTTTATGTTATCATCAGCGTGTATGAGCTTCATGGTTCTTCCATATCCTCGCCCACATTTATGGTTTGATATATCAGATTTAGCCATCCTAGATGGTATGTCATTGTGAGTCTAATTTTCATTTCCACAATCCAGTGATGTGGACAATATCTATGTGGATTTATCAGCCATTTTCCCAGGGGGGAAATGTCTACTCACATCTTCTGCTCTTTTGTTTTTATCATTGTATCTTTTCACTGAGTTGTAAAATGTCTTCATATATTCCATATACTAGTTTCTTACCATATGTTTTATTTACAAATTCTTTTTTCACTCTATGGGCTAAATTAAATTTCTTGATGGTGTCACTTAAAGAACTTTTTTTTTTTTTTTTGAATTTTAATGAGATCCTTTTTATGTAATTTTCTTGCTCCTTTTTTTTTTTCTCTCCTTGTTCATGCTTTTGGCATCATATTTAAGAACGTTTAACATCCAAGATTGTGGGAACTTGCACCAATGTTTTGTTTTACAAATTTTGTAGTTTGAAATCTTTGAGCTCTTTGTTTAGATTTTTGTGCTGTTTTGAGTTAAGATTTGAGATAACCATCCAACTTTGATCTTAATATGTGGATATTGTTGTTTCTGTGCCATTTGTTTTAAAACAAACCAAGCAGGAAACACTCTTTTGACTATTGTTGCATCACAATTTGTTTTCAAATGTGCAATATACAACCTTGTTCTTTTTCAGGATCATTTTAGCTACTTGGGCCCTTGGTAATTCCATATGCTTTTGAGAACCAAATCGTTAATGTTTACCAAAAAGTTAGTCAGGATTCTGATAGAGATTGCACTGAATCTATATAAAATTTGTAGAATATTGCTGTCTTAACCATGTTGAATGTCTTAATCCACGAGCAAGGGATATTTCCTCGTTTATTCAGTCTGCTTTTGTCACATTCTACAATGTTATATGGGTTTCAGAGTACAAGTTTTGTTACTTCTTTTATTAAACTTCTGTTTTATTTTCAAAATTTCAGTGAGTGGAATTTTTTTTCTTATTTTGTTTTTAGATTCCTTGTTGCAAACATAATTGACTTTGGTATACTGATCTTGTGTCCTACAAGTTGCAGAGTTCTTTATTGATTCTAATACTCTTCTATTGGGTTGATTAGATTTCTCTAATAAAATGTCATGCCATTTGTGAACGGTGGCAATTGTATCTTTCCTATTCAGTTTGGAGTCTTTTTATTTCTTTTTCTTGTCTTGTTTCCCTAGCTTAAACCTCTAATAAATATGTTACATTCCTTATCAAACAGGGAAATCATCCTCCTTATCATGTTAGCCATATTTTATTGTTATTTCAGTTTGCTTGGCAGTTGTTTCTAATATGTTGAATGCTTTATGCCAAGAGAACATTGGATATTTGTTTGTCTGCAACTTTTAGGATGATCATGTAGTTTGGTTTTTATTCTGTCAATATTGATGTTTTATATTAATTTATTTGGGATGTTATGCCAACTTTTCATCTCTGGGATCTTAAGATGTAGAATTCTTTTTATATACTACTGGTTTGATTATAGACTTTGTAAGTCACTGTACAGATTAGAGAGTGTGGTTGTTATATTCCTGGCAAAATGATTGCATGCAAGAGAAATGCAAGCATTGCACTAATGGCTCTGCATTTTATATTCATTATACAGAGTTAACACTATTTGCTGACTTGAACTCTGACCATTATTAGAAATACATAGCTTCTTTAAGGGTTACGAGGAAGCTTCCTCCATCATATGAGAGTTTACTTCAGCCTCATCAATCCCAACTACACACATCTGAGTAAAAAAGCTCAGCCTCCACCCTGCTTATTTCATACCAGGTACTCCATACGTATTTACAGGTTTATTCACAGATTAGTCTTTGCCTTTGAGACATAGAAGCCATCCCCATTTCATGTCTGAAACACATCCATGAAGTTTTCATAGAGAGAACTGAGACCCAGCAGGAAGTGACAGGAAGAGTCAAATCAAGAAGCTAGAAGGAGAGCAAGACAGATGTACTAGTTCCAGAAACATCACACTTACTGGGTAGGAATTTTGTTATGAGCTGCAGCAGAAAAGGTGATAGAGAAATCTGAAGTACAACTTTACTGCAAGTAAGGAAGTGAAATGTGGAGCCCCACATTGCCACCTCCAACCTCAGTCAAAACACTTAGCCCTGGGTACCCCAGTTTCCATCTGGACAATATGTGCATATGGAAAAATCTTGACCTACAAAAGTCATGCAATAATTGTTCACTGAGTGTGTTTAAACTGATTGGCCAGAGTCAGAATAGTACTGACTGGGAAAGCCTAGGAGAGCCACTCCCAGTGAAAGAGACTTACAAAAAAGATTTTTAAAAAGATATCACTGTATAATGCTAGCTACTCAGGAGGCTGAGATCTGAGGATCGCGATTCGAAGCCAGCCCTGGCAGGAAAGTCCATGAGACTCTTATCTTCAATAAACCACTCAGAAAACTGGAAGTGGCCCTGTGGCTCAAGTGGTAGAGCGCTAGTCTTCAGCTGATACAGTGCGCCCCTGCTCAGAGTTCAAGCCCCAGGACTAGCAAAAAAAAAAAAAAAAAAAATCACTACTGTGAGCAAATAATAGATTTTGAGGTATTTGGCAGATGTGCAATTTACCCTTTATATTAGAATTTTTAGCTAACATAAAGAGTGTCATTTTGTACTCTAAATGTTACATTCAACTGTATCTTTTCTCGTTTGTTTCTTCAAAACAATACTATCTCCTTCAACTTTTTTTTTTTTTTGGGTGCTAGTACTGAGGCTTGAACTTTGGGCCTGGGCACTTTCCTGTAGCTTTTTTGTTCAAAGTTGGCACTTTATCAGTTAAGCCACCACTCTACTTCTGTCTTTTTAGTGGTTGATTGGAGATAAGACTGAGGGACTTATCTGCCAAACCCAACTTTGAACCATGATCTTCCCACCTCCATCTCCTGAGTAGCTAGATTACAGGAATGAGCCACTGGTGCCAGGCCTCAATTTTTTTAGTAAAACCAGTTTCCCAAAGTTAAACATATGTAACACACAAAAGATATTTACATCTCACATTCGTTTATTATGTTTTTCCAGTTCTATCATCCTTTGCATTATAATAGTTTTGCTAGAATTAAAAAAAAAGTTCTATGTTAAACGTAAGTATGGATTGCAAGTTGGATCCTCATTTTCTAAAAATATTAAGATGGACATATTAGAAGCAAAGAGATAGAATCTGTTTTTACTTTCCAGCTCATGATCTCCCAGTAGAAAATCACATAGCATTTAAAACATGTGTTTAATGTGTCTTTTTTTTTTTTTTTTTGTAAATTCTGTTCTGCCTGTCATATCAGGATAACAATGAGGCACTTTAATGATAATACTGATGACCATGGAACTCTTTTAAATCTCACTTGGCTACTTATCCAACAGGGCTTCACTTCTGGATAAATAGGATGCCTGATTATATCTAAGCAAACCAGCAGCAATTATTCTTGTCCTTCCGATATAAGAACTTCTTCTCAGCTTTGTTTGGTTTCAAAGAAAAATAAAAACCTCATTTTGGTCTTTTAAGCACAAGAACCAGCAGGCTGGAATTAGAACCACAGCATTTAAATTCCTGGGGAGAAGGGTAAGGCAGTTACAGGGACGTGGGGGAGGGGGACTTAAGATAAAGGGTACAGTCCGGTTTTCTCTGGTTTAAGTTTCCGCTTCTCACCATTCTCTTGGTTTCATAGCTAATTCCCTTTAGGTAAATCAGCAGATGGGAATATGTGTATCCTGTAACTATATGGCTCAACTCAAAGACTATGAAGGATCCACGTGAGCTTCATGATGATATGTATTTTCCTTTCACCCAAGGACTCGATAGCCTAAAAGCTAACGCAGTGTACACTTTGAGTTTGAGACATCTGAAAGCCCACTGAAATTTTTAGAACATTTGCCTTTGCCTCCAATCCCCATGTATCTGATATCAGAGATTTTCTAGTTAATCTTCCTTAAGGTCTTATTCACTTAATGGAAATGCGTAGCTGCATAATTGCTTTGAGCCTATTGCTATTCCAAATGGAAAATATAATAATCTAATGGTATTGTCTCTATAAGCGAATGAGAATTTCAGGAGTGGCTGTTGGTGCCACCCATGTGATCCAGAGAGGTTAATGCAGTTAAAGTTATTTCACAGTCCATTAAGGAGCTTACGGTGACCCCACCACCTTTGCGCCCACAACACGGAATCCATTATCATCACAATGGAGGAGCTGTGAGTTCGGCTGACTTGACAATGGGCCCGGGAAATCCCAAGTTAGTACTTAGTTTAAAAAAATGCACTTTTCTTTCTGCTTCTTGGGTATGGCTATTAATATGCCCTCCTATAATTTGTAACATTAACATTGCTGAAGGTACAGAAAAGGACATTGAAATGAAGATGTCAAAACTGCTGACTTAGTCCTGTGCATGGTAATGTTGGCTATGTATTGAAGTGAGTGGTAGGTATCTAGCCGGGAAATCAAGATGAAGTAAGTCAGGGAAACTCAGTTAAATTCATGGTACATTATCACAGTTTGTGACATTCATTTAGGCAAATAATAGCTTTCCTTCATTTTTCTTGTTACGTTCCACTTTGAGATGTGTAGTGTGATTTAGAGAGGAACCCAACACTTTTAATCCAAAACTACATCAAAACACTTATTTTGTTAAAATCTAAATTTCAGGGAAATTGGCTTCTGTTCAATCTCAATCACAATTCAGCAAGACAAATTTTGCCATGTCACAGACTCCAATCATTTGTCTTCCTCCTATGTGTGATTGAGTGACAGTCATGCTGTCACATACATTTAACATAGGAGGTTAAAAATATTTTTTATCCCAATCCTGATTGATATGAAAGTACTAATTGGTACTTTTGCCCTCCAAGATGACTGTACAAATCTGCCTTGGAATAAATAGGAGTGAAAATTAAAATGAGATTTTGTAGTATTTTGTATCAATGGTGAAAAAAAAATACTAGCTCAAATAGTCCTTATGCTAAAAATAGAATTAACTCAGATTGTTTATAGATATAAAAGTTAAATTGTACACATGGGCTATAAAAAATAAAAGCATTGATATTCCCAGAACCCAAGAAGAAAGCATTTTAAAATAATTTAAGGAAAGCATTTAAAGGCAATTAAAGCCACCAGCGGTACATTGCAAAGATAGTTACTGCTGTGGGTAGTTAACACATCTTACCTCATTTAAACACAATAAGGTTTTAGCACTTACCACAATTCCAAATGCCTGCAATATAATCACTAAAATGGAACGCATTTTGAGGCTAGCCTCCTATGCTTTGCTGTCTGAGAAAATAATTGGAAAAAGAAGTTTCACCTATCTTGGATGATTTGAAAGAAAACACCATGAACAAATGTATTTCCTTAGGCAGTTTTAGTTGAGTGAGACCTGCTTTATATAAGAAAAATTATTCAAATAACATGATGAATTCAGTGTTTGAAGTAGTTATTAATAGCTACCTGTTTCAAGGAATTTAAAATTCAAAAAAGGCATTTTATAATAGGTTTGGTTACCTTAAGTTTGAATGCATATAACTTACAATTATGTGCATAATAATTGGGAAGCTTAATCATTTATTATTAAAGAAGTTTACAGAAGTTATTGATCACTAACCATTAAATCTACAGTAGCATACTTGAATTAGCTGCTTCAATTCACTAACCTGAGCTGCTTTGCAAAATATAAACAGAAGTTGGATGATTTTTTTTTAAATAGAGCTTTAAAAGGTATGTTTTTAACTTTTCCCTCAGCAAGTAGCTAATGATTTTTGCTGTAAAATATCTGATAAGCTTCTTATTCTTTGGAGCCAGCTAAAGCAAGAAGGAGAAATAAGAATAAGAGTAATTATGATAAATTAATTGAAAAAGAATATATGTATTATAGGTAAAGAGACAATGTGAAGTAGCTATAGGCTGAGATTTTATGACCTTATGTCTGAAGACACACGATATAAATCATTTTCCACAATTTGCAATATACAATATTAAAACTGTAGGCATATAATATGCTGAGTCCCAAACTAGATAAGCCCATTGAGATTTATTTGCAGATGGTGTTGCCAATAATTATTCCATTTAAGAAAGTAAAGACTCAGGCACTGCTCTTGATAATCTTTTTCTCTCTTTAAAAAATATTATTAATATTTTAATATTTAAAAAATATTGCCCCTTTTGTAGGTTCTATTTTCTTCTGTCTGTTTAAATCAAGCCCTCCCTTCTTCAAAGAATCTGTCTAAAAGAATTAATTATATAGAAAAGGGGGAAAGACAGAAATAGACCTCAAAACTGTCAAAATCTAAAACACGACTCTTAACAAAAGAAATGTGTATTTCCAAACTCAACAGTACACAGAGCAAGTTTGCTCTGTAAAGACGCGGGCGGCTACATACTGAGGAGAAAGTTACCAAGGAACTGGCAGAAAGCGTGTAAATGCAGCTTGTGAAGTGTGTCTCAGACTCAGTAGCCAAAAATAAACTGGTTCCTGGCTGAAAGACATCAGTGCAATGGAGAAATTGATATCCCTCCTTGGCTGCATCCCAGACAATATGTTGCCTTTCGGGGGCTGATCAACGTGATTGATGTGATCTGTGAAAGCCAGGGGGGGCGTCTCCTTTAATCAAACTTACCGTCCTAGAAAGGGACTCACTAGAGCTGTGATTCACTCCCAAGATCTTCAAGTTTTCTCCCTCCAATTCTGCGTAGACATCTGACAGCCACGAAGCAAAAGGCAGCAAAACAGCCACAAACCCCAACTCCAGTCTGGAAAAGAAAAGGAGAGGAAAAAAGAAAAGAAAAGAACGAAAGGACCAGCTATTGATTGAGACATAAGATGGCAGCAACTGAACAGCTTATGGCCTTTCAAAGAGAAATTCAGACATCACTTGTAATGTCATAACAAACTCAGTTTGCAGCTTGCAGCTCAGGGTTTCTTTGCCTTCTACAAATATAGATTTTTCTATTTCCCTCTATCTAGTAGTCATTAGTGGTCAATGTCTTCCCTCCTGGCTTTTCATTTTCCTCTTTACTTTTCCTGTGTGCACCAGAGATTTTAGAGTTGTGGTAATCGGGCCTCAAAAATAACATCCAAAGATCCATGGAGAAAGAAATAATCTAAAAATCTCCCGGGGAGGAACATTAAGGCTGCAGACACTGGATATTGGAGGGGTGGATTCTTAACTTCCTCATCTTAAAAATGACAGACTTCATACTTCTGCAGACTTTTTTTTTTCCCCCTTGGAGGAGTAGCAATAGCAAATGGGAGATTTTGCATTTCCTTTGGCAAACATTTCAATACCGGAACAAATTAGTATTATTTTTGCTTCTATCATTATTGTACTGACTTGACTTGATTCTGGTTGAAAGGATCAGCATTAGGGTTTTGCCTATATATATGTGTGTGTGTGTGTGTATATGTGTGTGTGTGTGTGTGTGTGTGTGTGTGTGTGTGTGTGTGTGTGTGTGTGTGTATGTAGGTATTTTCAGGGTTTCTTCTCATGCTGAAAGGCTTGTAAAACAGTTACCCTTACTACACTCGCCTGTATTGTTGTCCTATCTGCAAAGTGATAGCCTGGTGCCAGATTGTCAGCTAATTATGTCACAAGCAATCAGCTAACAAAGCACAGCCATTCTCGCCTGGAGAATGAACCTTGTTTCAAAGCTACTGGGGGGTGGGGGTGGGGGTGTGTATGGAATGGGTCTTTCCATTAAAAGAATGTGGAGTGAGGGTTTTATTTAACTCTACATTCCATTTCAGTCCTGCCGCTTCCCTGATGCTGTGGAGATACAGATTGCTGCCTATTTTTAAGCAGCGGCATGGCATGCTGGTGGAACCTAGAGCATACAGTCTACGTGGAAAGACATACAAGGATTTGGTCAGCCTTTATGACAACCATTTATAAAACAAAAACCAACATGTTACCTTTCACCAAATGGGTTGTTTTTATTGTTTGTTTGTTTCATTTATTTGGACAATTAGTTCAGCTTTCTTAGATAAAGATGAAATGGGAAGCCACAATGCAGCAAATTTCCAACGATCTGTTGTTGGAAATGAGCTTATTATATGCATTGTAAATACTCCCAGACCACATACAGTCTAACAGTGAATCTGAGACAGAAGTGCATGCAGGCTGTCAGGACAGGTTTTCAGAAGCAGGTGAAATAATGTCTCAGTCCCTAAGAGAGCTTGGCATTATATTGTCACAAGAAATATACCATCCCCCTTTTCTGCATACAAAGTTTAAAATTAGTTCTCGGTTTTTGAGTACGTACTCATTGGGAAGTTCAGATAGCTGTACAAATTATATAGCTATAAGAAACATGTTTGGATAAAGCATTGACTAAGAAGAAAGGGCTTACAAGAGTACTCTTCATTCCTCTATCAAGGCTGAAATGGTATTCATTATCCATTCACTATAATCATCATCATCATATTTTCATAATTTAATGATGAATATGTCTTAACATTCTACTGGGGACGGATAACAAATGCACAAAGAAATGGTGGACAGGACATTATAATAAACAATGAAGTATTTATTTCATAGCATGAGTAATGAATGTAACTAGGGACTCAAAAAGTAGCAAAGTTGGTTAATGGGTTCTAAGGTAGTTTCTCAAAGTTGTGAAGCAGGGAAGAACTTCTGGGCTCTTGTTTATTACCAGACAGAGAATGATTTCTTGAAATGCTGATCAGCTTAATATTTTGATCTAACAGATAAGGCTGGAAACTTTAAATCCTAGGAAACTAAGATTAGCATCCAAATTGTAACTACCATGACTACCAATACCTCAGAAAAGGATGAGCTTTCTCCTGTTCTCTAATGAGCATCACTTACTTTCCCCCTGGGTTTCTGCAATGGATAGACATACACAAAAAAGAAAAATGAAGGTAAATCCTTTTAAAAGTACTTAAAATGTATGCTACTGAAAAAGTATTTTAACTATGTTAAAAATGTCAGGAGTATTAAAGAGATATTTATTGAAAGTAAAGCTAGAGAAAAATGGTTTGGAATCTGTCAGACACCTCGTAAGATCTGGTATGGTTTCATCAAGTGCAATGAAATGACAAACACCTTCCAAGGAATTTTCATTCTATAACAGGTGATTCTGGGAAAATAAAACTTTAGCTTGAGACATGGGTAAGTTCAAAAATACCATAGAAGGGCAATGATTTCCAGTGTGCCAAAAGCTGAATGTAATCAGTTTTACAGGGGCTTTACAAGATCATTATCATGAAAGCCCAAATAGAGGGGGAAAATAACCCTCAAAATTACTAACCCCCATGCTATGCTGACAGTAATCAAAACTTACTTTGAAGGCCTTAACTAAATTGGCTAAACTGAAATGATAAATCTTGAGAAGATTCATAAACATGAAGCAATATTAAATTAGACCTATGGTAAATACTAGAAGTTTAGGCCTCCCAGCCTGCAAAGTGATTTGTGATTTATATTTAAATGAAAGCATTGGAGATTAGGAAAACTGTCACAGAGTGGAAAAAGAGGAAGCAAGGTTAAAATTCATGGAGTGGATTGTGGTTAGAAATCTTGAAGATGGCCCAGACAGAGAAGATTTCATTGAAATGTATAATGTATAGCTAAGATCAAGATTCATTGTAGTCATAAACTGACATGTTCAAGTAAAACCCCTTCGTACAACTACTTTCATATGTAAACATTTTATAAAATAACCTAGAACTATTCCTAAGAATCTATTTTCTATAATCTTTGAAAACAGAAGAGAAATGTGTTTTGGTATGGAAAGATTTTTTAACACTTCCCTGTCTGTGGTCAAAGAAGAGATAGCTAAAAATGTCCTATTCTAGTTCTGAAAACAAGTGGGGTACTGGTGGCTCATACCTTTAATCCTAGTTATTCAGAAAGCTGAAATCTGATGATTGCAGTTCAAAGCCACCCCGGGGCAGGAAAGTCCATAAGACTCTTATCTCCAGTTAACCACCTGAAATCTAGAAGGGGCACTGTGGCTCCAAGTGGTAGAGAGTTAGCCTTGAGAGCAAAAGCTCAGGACAACAGCATTTGGGCCCTAAGTTCAAGCCCTATGACCAACAAAACAAAACAGTATTCTGGTGAGGTCAGACTGAATTTATCAGTAAAGGGGAAGGAACACTTTGATTTCGTGGACAGAATGGGGGGTTACATTTAACTTTTATACGTCACACACTGCATAGTAAATTTTCTATAACATTTACTATATTCTATAAAATTCAAATTAAAGGTTAACTATTCTTAAGGGCCTTATATGGATATCCATGTACTTGTTGGATCTGTGGCAAGCTGAGGAGCATTAGGTAGTTCTTTATTTTCCTGTGGCTCAGGAGGCTTAATATTTAGAAGGAAGCATGCATTTTTAACAGTTGAGTAGTAATTTTATTCCTGTTTTGGAATTAGATTGAGGATTTCATAGAAGAGCTAGATTTTTGTTCTTGCCTTTGTTTTCATTTTGTAGCAGAAGGGAGAAAAGCAAAGATTGTCCTAAGTTAACAGTTTATATCATATGCAGCTTGAGGTTGAATCCTTAAATAAAAATTGAAGTTCCTCAACTTTTACACAATTGCAAGTAGGTTTTAATACTTGCTTCAAAAATGTGGAGAGGACAATATGTAATGGCTGTATAATGCATGCATTTAAAATATTACTATAGTTACATACACTTGGAAAGCAGGTGCTGATCTTTACCTGATAAGCAATGCTTGCCAGCAACTCGTTAAGGTCCCCCAAGAAACTCCTTCCCCAAGGGTTAGGAACCTCTGTTTGAAGGAACCAGAATCTTGTCCTTTGGGGCGTCTTTCCTTCCAGCATGTACTTTTATCATCTATGGAGAAGAAAATCTATTTTGGGGATGTGAACTCAAATTTGACGTAAAAGACTCAACAGTGATGGGAGATGGTTTGGAGCACAGAGGAAAGTAATTCACTAATTTTCATTGATGGATTTCATATTTGCATAACTCCAACCCATTTTTTTTACTGTTTGAGGAAAATGTTTTTATTTAGTCACTATCGTGAGGGACTAAGGAAAGCGCTCTCTGTAGTTACCCAATGTATATATATTTTTTCATGGTGTATTTAGAAAACAGCACTTCCTTATTATCTACATACTGGACCAACATTTGGGTCTTCCTTCAGGCCCTGTCAAGTAGGCTGATTAGGAAGTGAGTAAATTTAATAAACACACAACTGCACTAAGCATGCATCACCTAATTTGCATGTCTGTGTGGTCCAAGTGCAGCCAGTGTAGGCAAACAGCTGCTTTTCGTGTGTGCATGTATGGAAATGAGGCCCTCAGAAAACGTGTCTCTATCAGAAATAGCAAACCCAGGGGTGTAAGGGAGATTCAGAACCCATCTAGGGCATCCCCAGACATCATGCGTTTAAATCATCCCAGAAAGAGGCACTGGTCTACTAGGTAAGGTCATTGGACAAGGGCAAGCCTCTAAAAAGGGCTAGAAATATAAACAACACATGCTTAGGAGAAAGAAGTACATGGTGATTTTATTTTACTTTCATTCTGATAGGAAGTATAACAGAACTATTTCATTCTGATAGTCATAGTAATTTTTAAAAATTAGATTCAGACACATTTTCAGTAAAATGAAATATTAAATTGATTAACTGTCTTTGTTTTCTATGTTAATTCTTTATATAGAGTTAGAGAGATTAGATAGATAGATAATGGATTATATACAAAATAGGAAAATGGGCACAGAATATTGAGCAGAGCAAGCAGGATGAGGTCATAAAGGAAGACAGTCCTTTATAGAAAAATTTTCAGTCTTTTCCACTTGTAGCTAGTTTTCAAAATTAGTATAACCCTCTAAAAAAGTATGATTGACTCTCATACACGCCTTCTATCTTCATAGCTTTTGATACAAGTGAACTTGAGCCAACAAGCCTTTGCTTCATGTAAATAAATAACAGCTTGCAGATTTCTGTGTTGGTTTGGGGTTTTGTTTTTATTCTATTTTTATAAAAGCTGTCAAGGTTTTTATATAAGGAAAAGAATTCTGGCGGCAGCTCAGAATCTGTGGGGACGATGCAAGGAGTCTCCAATCTAAGGGACAGTCTGAAAACATACGTACACCATAAGGGATTAAAAAATAAAAGAGACATATTTCTAATGTGAAATATTTCCATAAGCCACACATATAAATACATAGACAATGCTTACATATTAAAAGGAACCTTCTTGGTCCTGCACGTTCATTGGAGATGCTTTCTCAGTCCCATTTAATAGTTTTAACAGAACCACATTGTGAAAAATCTTTGCAGTCTGCCTTGAGAAGGGTCCCTTCAGTGGGTGCTGCAGAAAGTCTCGTGCACAGTAGCTAGACCTGGCATATGTTGCCAAATTCCTATTTGTCCTTCACATGAAGTTCATATTGACTACTTCAAAAACTCTTTCTATGAGCTATTATTTTCAAATTGTTTCCCAACTTATGCTGCAATTGAAAATTGGACAGCTTTTCAATTGCTCTTGCATTCCGATTGATTACCAATACAGTTTTTCTGAATTAAGAATATCAGTCTATTCTCTTCCCTGGCATCATGTTGACTCTGTGTGGCTTTCATTTAAATACTGCAGCAGAGTTTGTGCCCGACTTTGTGTTAAGATAACGTACAAGGCAATCAATTAGATTTATTATCTCTTCTATTCACCCTATGATATGTATCGCTGCAGAAAACACACACACACACACATACACACACACACACACACACACACACACACACACACACTGAGCCCTAGACAGAATGTTGTCTTCGCTTCAAGGTCTTCCAGGATTAGTATCTGAATTTACTTTCTGTTGCATCAGAAAAGTCTTGATGTTTGCTACTTGTACATTAGGTCAAGGCGATTGCAATGATCAAATGATTAATATAGTTTCTGAATAAAAGAATGCTAACACTGTTAGGTTATCAGATCAAGCCAATCCATATTTATTGAGTGATTACTATGGATAAGGCACTAGGCTAGGCACTGGAGGGAGGACGGGAAGGGGAAAATGCATCTTGATCACATCATGAATTCTCAGGAACATCTCAAAAAATACTCGAGTGGAAGCAGTAAGAAGTAAGAAAAAACATCATTTCATATACAGAAAGCATTTCTGAGTGCTCTAAGAAGCATTTTGCAACACCCCAGTGGTACTGTGATCAAGAGGACTCCCCTTTTGCAGGGGGATGGGTGAAGCAGGGAGAGGCAATTGCTTTCCTCAAGGTTACACAATGATCAAGTGCAGAGCCGAGTCTCCTGCAAGTGGCTGTCTCCTACCTTTGTGTTCAAGCTCCCAAGGACAGTTGTTGTTGGAGGCTAGGAAGAGCTACTTGCTTTGGCTTGTCTGGACTTTGTTAACTGCTGTTTATGACACACTTGACATAAAACTGCTAGAATTTAAATTAGCATGATGTGTCTGGTCCTTCACTGCCAATGGAGAGGCTTCTCCCTGTTAGCATCTAAGCCTCTCCTCTTTTTATATGACTAAAGACAAACAGCATGCTCCTCTGCAGTGGGTATTCACCTAACATTATCTTGTAAAATTTAAAAGCCATACAGAAAATTGAATTTTATTGTAAGTGCCCATATACCCTCCAGCTCAGTAGTGTCATCCAATTTATCATCATTACTTTGCAACAGATTTATCCACCAGTCTATCCTAATTTTTCTGTATGAGGGGGGTCTTTGTTTTGTTTTTCTTCCCTCTATTATTTTATTTTTGGTGAGTCTTTGTATGTAGCCTAGGATGACCTTGAACTCATGATCTTCCTGCCTCAGCCTCCCAAGTGCTGATATTATATTTTATTACCTCATCTTGTTTACCCTAAGTTTTGAAGTATTTTAGATTAAATGTGTAACCTTTTTTTTTTTTTTTTTTTTTTTTTTTTTGCTGGTCCTGGGACCTAGTAGAAGGGAGTTAGGAAGGGGTATGCCCTTGAAGGAGAGATTGACTCTATATCTGTTTGCTTCCTGGCTCCTGAGAAGGGGAGTGATCTATGTCCATGTTCCTTCCATGGTGAACGGTGTCACCACAGGCACAGAGCAATAGGGTTGAGCGACTTGGTACTGAAACTCCCCAAACCTTTCAGTCCTGGAGCAAACTCTATCTCTGCCTTTGTCCCTGTGTGTTTTAATGTTCTTCTGTAAAACCTGATGGCTTCCATGTCCCATTGAAACTTACAAGACCTCTGTGTGTTCTACTCCCACTCCAAGGCTTTGAGTCCCATCTCCCATTACCTGTCCCACCATCAGCCTACTTGATGGTCCAGACATCTTGATGGTCCAGAGCCTGCCACATTCTCCTCAAGAGTCTTGGTATTTTTTGTTCCTTCTACCTACCCAGGTAAGGCTCACAGCTCACGCCATACCTTTCCAAGTTACCACCTGAATGCCATGTGCTCATCCTTCATGGAACAACTTCTTAGACCTCTCATCTTTCCTGCCCTTAAAACTTGTTTAAATTAACATGGCTTCCCACCTCACTGATATCTCAGTTTGCTAAATTGTTTCTTGTCCCTCAACCCCTGTCTCATGTAAGCTCCAGGGACAGCTCTACTGTTGTACTCTGAGTCTAGATTTTTCTTGGCACTTAGCATTTACTTACTGAATGTGACATGATTGCTTGTCTAATATAGCTATCTCTGCAAATCTTGCCCATTTGTCATTAATTTTCTGTACTTAAATTATTTTGTTGCTCTCTTAAGTGGAACTATTTTTGATGTTTCTTGACTTGCAATTTCTGACCCCCAAATAATCTTGTTTATAATAAATATTTCCTACCCAACTTCGAATTTATCCTTAGAGACCATTAGCCAAGTCTCTTAAAGTTACATAAAATTGATCACTTATTTTTCTTGTCTATAGTGTGTATTATTTCAAGTCTTATCCTGTTGCAAGACCTTCAGGAAAAATGTAGAATATTGAGTTAGATAGTCCCAGTCCATATATGCTAGAATATTCTCGTAACAAATAAGCCCACATTTCAGGGATTTCTGACAATGAAGACCTAATTGGCAGGCATATGTCACAAACAACATCTCTCAGCCCTATCTCTGCTTTATGTTGCCTTCTTTCTAGATCTAGAGAGTTGTCATCGAACAAGGACTATGCAATCTTATGGGAGGAGGGCCAAATGTGGTAGGAATCTGAAGAGGTCTTTTGATGTTTGTATTTATGATGAGTGTCATTGTATCTGTTCACAACTGCCAAGACAATCACTTATAGCAACTACGACTATCACTGAGACTAATGTATGGGAGGAAGTATTCCAGCCCACATGTCTACCTGCGATCAGACCTGGAACAAGTGAAAGTTTCAGACTAAATTCGTATTTCTCTGTTGATCTATCTTTCGGTCTTGAGCATAAATCTATGTACTCCGGTTGCTGGCTCAGTTATTTTTGCATGCAACAGGTATTGAAAGTCTGTCACGGACTAGGAGCTAAGGGGATACCCTGACTGTAGATTCACTATTTCTGCCTCTCCTAGATTGTACAGTGTGATGAGGAACCACTGGGGCTGAACTAGAATATGGACTGTTAAAAGAGAACATAATTAAATGGCAATGCCTTTATACAACTACTTAAAAACAATAAAAATAGATAAATAAATTCCAATGCAACCCCCCCCCCCCCCCACAAAGGAACATAATTAGGAAGAGGCTTTAGCCTAGAGAAGGTAATGGAATGGAAGTCATATTTGAGTCAAATCAAATAAGGATAGGAAGAGTCTAGGCAGCAGTATGGGGTATGAGTAAAGATGAAAAAGAAAAACAATGAATGAAACAATGAATACATAGAATTAGGATTCCACTGGAAGTCACTGAATTTTATGAATTAAAGAAGACCAATATGGCTACAGTACTAAGAGACAATGAACAGTTGTAGTTGAGGATGGGGTAGACAAGAGCTAGCTAACTGTAGAGAGATTGTAGAGTAGGCTCTGCATTGGCCTTTCTTTTCCCGTAGAGCCATAGAGAACTTAAAGTAGATGGTTTTAGTTGTGGGATTGAGAAAGCTTGGTGAAGAGAAATGTTGTTTTATGGTGACGACTTAGAAGAATAATATATTTATTTTTTCAGGAGGTGATGGCTTGAGCCCGGGTTCTGACAATGGAATGGATAAACTCAAGAGTGATTTGGGAAGCAACTGTTAGGATCTGATCACTGAACATGTAAAAGTCAAGGAGAAGAAAATGGATTACCTGAGTTGTAAAACTGGGTGCTTGATAGGCAACTACTTAAAGATAATAATAGAGTCATGAGACTATTATGAGTTTTAACTTTGAATCTTCATTGAGACCTGTATTTTTAAGAATGTCAGAGTAAGGCTGGAAGTGGTAGCTTACTCCCGCAATCCCAACTATTTAGGAGTTATTGAGAGCATTGTGGTTTCAGTCAAACGGGGTAAAAGTTAGCCGGATTCCATCTCAACCAACAATCTGGAAGTAGTGTTTCACACATGTAATCTAAGCTACTTGGTAGGCATGAGTAGGATTTGGGTCTTAGTAGAACTTTGCCTCTCAAATAAAATTAGGATCCTTCCTTCTGATTAAATCTAGAAGAAAACGGGTAGTGGCATAAGGTCCTGCATTAAACCCCAGTAGCTAAGCCTCAACATAAGATCTGTACCAACAATCTTCTTATGAATGGCAGCTGAATTCCTGTTTTTGCAATGCATGATCCAATTTATGTTACTTTGCTTACAACCAATTTTTTTTTTCAGTATTAGGATTATGTGTGTGTGTGTGTGTGTGTGTATGTGTGTGTGTGTTGTCTTCACATACAACTCCTTTGCATTTTGCATATCCCATCTGTTTTGTTGCTAAGCTTTGAGAGTTTTCTTTCTCTTTATGGATTACCTTATGTGGATAATAGTTTTCCCATTGGTTCTGCCAATGCAATCTCTGTGCTTTTCTAGACTATTCTAGCCTGCCACCCTGCAAGGCTTCCCAAAGCGATCATTATTTCCTCCTGTTGTCCACATTGTACTCTATATGGGAGAAATGGACAGACTCTCTGGCCTACAAGGCTCCATCCTCCTGAAAATCTTCCTTCCCTCCAGTTACAGCCTTGATTTTCAGATAGATGCTTCATTAAGATGACCTAAGTCGATCAGATAGACTCGTCTCTATACTAAATTCAGTCTTATCCTCTTCTACTCCTCTTTAAATCCTACTCATTTTCTAAGATTCAGCTCAAATCCCACCTCATCTGCTCAAGCCTTCTTGTGCACCATCACCAAACCTTCTCTTCCTTTCCTCGCAAATCCTGCTTCTTAATATCAGTATTATTTCCATCTCCCATTACATGTGTTCTCAGCTAGTGCATCTCAGCTCTGCTGAGCCAATCAGCCATTCTCGAAACAAGCCTTATCTTTGTTCAGGCTCTTCTTGCAGTCTCACATGCCTTCACACACACTCTCTCTCTCCTGGTAATGTTATGTATCATTGGCGACCCAGCTCAATGTGTTTTCATTTTAAGTCTTTCTTCATTCCTCAGTTAAGATTAGCAACTCTTCCATTATACTATTTGTTTTGCTTTTTCTTATCTAAGTGTGATTTATTTACAGGATTTCCCCCCTACAACTACTAAGATCCAACAGAGCAGGTTCTGTGTCTTCAGTGCATAATTCATCAAATCATAGCTCTCTCTCAAAGAACACATTTCTGACCGTTTCATCCATACCTCCAGTTAATCAAAGAAATAATAAGCCTGCAGACAGGTAGTGACTTACACAAAGTCACAGCGTTCAGTTCAGGGCCCAGTCCTGTGTCGGTGCTCAGAGCAAAAGATGAATGAGAGACAGTTCCATCCCACAGAAAGCGAAGAAATGTCAGACGTTCTTAATTTGGAACTCAGAGCTCTATTTATTTTTCCAAAATGTGCTGCAAAATTATGTTCTACTATGTAACTTCCATAAGGCAACAGGAAATTAATTTTATTTGCAGAGATAACTGTAAAAAAAGTTACATGTCAGAAAGAAAATAAATTCCCTACTAATCTAAAATCTAAAAGAGAGGACCCCCTAAAAATAAGCCACCAATCAAGATCACCTAAATCAAATTATTCATAACATGGGTTTGCAAAATGCAATAATTTTTTATGATTAATTGCAAAATGCAAACCAGTTTGCACTTTACAGAACTAAAGTGTTACGAAATTAGACAGAAGAAGCAAATACATCATTCCTTTATTTTAATTTAGTATGAATATTTACCCTTTGCTTAATTGTTTTAAGAATCAGAAGAAAATCATTCCTATTCATGCCTTGATAGTCATGACATAGTCTATGTATTCTTTATTTTGCAAGAGAAGAGACAATAATAGGATACAAATAATTTTTCCAGGACCAATTAATTGTTTATTTTGGTTAGTTTTTTATTTTTTTCCGGAATGGATTGGTGAATTGTTAGCACAAATGTAATTATAATTAGAGGACAGTCCTTCCATAGAATCAGATAATGGGCCATGTTTATTCAAATAAAATTTCTATTTCAATGGATTCCCTTGTTGCATGGCTTACTTAGATATTCACTCTATCTTTTTGCATAAAAGAGTGTATTGCATCTACTCAGTATGTTATTTCTAATGAAGTAAATGTTATTCTAATTTGCTTCCATAATTATTTTCATAATTTCATACAACTCAATATAAAATACATTTTATACATCTGAACTAAGTAAAAATGATGTCACTCATAGAAGGAAAAAGAATTATTAGATAAGAGTAGCATCCATGAGGGGCTGGGAAGGTGGCTCAGTGGTAGAGCGCTTGCCTTGCATGCATGAGGCCCTGCGTTCAATTCCTCAGCACCACATAAACA
Source organism: Dipodomys spectabilis (assembly GCF_019054845.1). NCBI lineage: Eukaryota > Metazoa > Chordata > Mammalia > Rodentia > Heteromyidae > Dipodomys > Dipodomys spectabilis. The sequence goes on from NW_024870746.1 coordinate 15,138,636, forward strand.
GAAAAAGCCAGAAGTGGCACTGTGGCTCTAGTGGTAGAGCACTAGCCTTGAGCTGAAGAGGTAAGGGACAGTGCCCAGGCTGAGTTCAGGCCCCATGACCAAAAAAAAAAGGTAGCATCCATGAGTTGCTAATAACCAAATCCCACACAAGCTTAAAGAATACCATTTGATGTAACTAAATATGATCTTGCATTTGCTTAGTCTGGTTACATTAAGTAAGCACTGGTGTGTGTGTGTGTGTGTGTGTGTGTGTGTGTGTGTGTGTGTATGCCTAAATCTAGAACTACCCATAATTCATCCTCTCCAGTAAGCAGGATTCTAAAGGACTGACAGGACCAATAGCAACACAGGGAGCCTGAGGGACACAAGTATCAGTCCATCAACTGTGTATGGTATCATTGCCTAAGGATTTTACCTGGACACTGCCCTTATAAGTAAGTGTTCTTGTTCAGGCTCACGACATCCCAGCATCTGAACTTGGACCTTAAAACAAGATCAAAACTCAGAAATTTCTGTCTGAGCACTTAAAAAACACATCTTATCTCAGCAGATACCTGCAGTAATTTCTTCTTGCATCTACGACAAATGCTTATTGACTATTTTATTACAGTAGTCCATATAGGACCACTTACTTTCCTGACAGATTAAGCAAACTCTTTCTCTTCCCTGGACATATATAGTAGGGATAAACCAGTAGCTAGATTTAAAATGCCAACTGGTACTTGAGTAAAGCTCTGATAACAACTTGTATTTCTTCCGGGGGGGTTTGTTTGCTTGCTTGTTTGTTTGACTTCCAGTGATCTCTCTGGCAATCTGTTTTACCTGTAGTGGCTGACAGTATCTCAGGGGACCTGGCCTAGCAAGATTGATTGGAAGCTCCAGCTTAGCCCTTCCAGAGTATGTAGCCTCTTCCCTGCCTCCCTCCTTTCCTTTCCTTTCCTTTCCTTTCCTTTCCTTTCCTTTCCTTTCCTTTCTTTCCTTTCTTTCCTTTCCTTCCCTTTCCCTTCCCTTCCCTTCCCTTCCCTTCCCTCCCTCCCTTCCTCCCTTCCTTCCTACCTTCCTTCCTTCCTTCCTTCCTTCCTTCCTTCCTTCCTTCCTTCCTTCCTTTCTTCCTTTCTTCTTTCTCTCTTTCTTTCTTTCTCTCTTTCTTTCCCTTCCTTCCTTCAGTTCCTTTTTCTCCCACTCCCCCTTCCGCCTGTCCCCTCCACTTCTTTTCTTCTCCTCCCCTCTTCTTCCCTGTCTGCCCTTCTCTCTCCCTCCCTCCTTTTATCCTTCTTTCCTTCCTTTCTTCCTTCACTCCCTCCCTTCCTCCTTACTTCTCTCCTTCCCTCCTTTCTTTCTTTCACTCTCTTTTTCTCCCCTAACGATATTACATTTGTCCTATAGGTGATGTAGGGTGCAGGTGAGTGGATGAACAGTCGTGCTCAGATCTCTCAATCTTTGGCAAGAGCTGCTACTTCCCACCAGCCCTCTTCAGCGCCATTAATATTATGTATAGATACCCTTGTCACAGATTTACATCCGGCCATCTGAAATAAGGATGGGAGGGTGAAGCGTGTGGGGGAAGTGGGGCTGGAAGGAATGCGGCTGATTTATTGTGAGGAATGATGGGGAATAAAAAGGAGGTGATCAAATTTATATTAATGTCCTGACCTATATTCTTAAAACTGCTTTTTGCTCATTTCAGTGCTTTAAGCATTTTGCTGCCTGAAGTCAAAAGAAGGGAAAAAAAATACAAAAAAGGAAAAAGAAAAAGAGGGGAAAAATCAAAGCCCTACATTGTGTTGTGATTTATTTATTCTCTTTACTTACTGGGAAACTGCTCAAGCTGTCTTTCATTTATGAGCTTCAACAGAGACAGACTGCTTATGGAGAAGGAAGTGCTTGTTCCTGTTTCCTGCTTTGTGACAAGCAGGCATGAGGTGATGGTGTGTGAAGGTTTGTATACAGTCTGCTGAACTACCTCTGGTAAAATTTGTCTGTCCTGCTCTAATCTAGTTTTAATACCACCAAGGCAAACCTAAGATAATCTTATATATGGATCCTATATTAAAGATCAGTAATAAGATTAACCATTGAAAATTCACAGGTAACATTTGCTTGGTTCTCCAAACTGATAGTATGTTTTCTGTGGCCAGGATCCCAATTTTTCAAATAAAATCACAAATATTTCATCTTGAGCTTATTTTTCCTCTCTGGCAGTTAGTAAGGGTCTACAGCTCTCCGTGTTTTACGTGTGATTTTATATTTGTCATGGTGGTTCCTCAAGGCATTTGTTCACCCCACAGCCTGCAACTTGTATTTCAGGTTTAACACAGACTGATCTGCCGTGATAGTGTTAGACACAATCATAGGGCAAGAACGTGCCGGACTGCAGCATGTGTGCCCAGAACAGTAGTCTGGATTCCTCCTCACGCCCTCAAGTTTTTACTTGCTGTTCAAGACTTATTGTTAAAAACAGTTGCTGAGTGCAAAGGAGAAATATTTACAAGGAGTCTTTTCAAAATACTAAGCATGCTTAGCTCTCTCATTCCCACCCTGTAGGCAGCTTTGTTGTTGTTGTTGTTTGTAAGTACTTTTTGTATTTACCCTCTTTCCAAAGTGATTCTATGCAGCATCAAAATGATTTCATCACAAGTAAACATCGTGGAATTACTGACTAACTTGGCAGTCCTGGGTGGATGGAGACTGGATGGGATGTGGTAAGTACTAAAAGCTCTACCTATGTATAGTTTAAAATCATACTTGCATTCAGAAAGACTTGACACTTGTTGATTCTAGAAGAGGATCACAATAGCTCAACAGCGATGTACATATGACCATATAAGATGATGATAAGCAAAATGAACTCCAAGATATGAAAACAAGAAGTTTTTCTTCGCTGTTGTTCTTTTTAATGAACTATGTAAAGTTACTTCTTTTTCTTTTTTTCCTGCTAGGGATTATCCCCTGTTGTCCCTGTATTTGATTTTGGTCCCCTGTATATTGTATATGTTTATCTGAATTAGGGAAGGCAAGGGGAACAACAAAATGGTGACACAAAAGACAAAGGGTGAACTAATTCAAACCAATCCAACAGTGATACTCACAAGACAATATGTTGGAAATGAACTTTACAACTTGGGGGAAGGGAAAGAGGGGGGGGAAGTAAAGTGGGAAAAATGACTAAACCTTAATGTTAATACTTAGCTCCCTACCTATGGTGCAGAGTATATTAGATAAGGAATAATCAATTTGAGAATAATCCACAATCAAGGTCAAAAGGCATCACTAGAGGGTAATTACTAGAAGGGTAGTCCCTTCGACTTCAGCAACATTCTTTCTCCCATGAGCCCCCGCCCCTTCACCATTTTTTCTAGGATAAAAACTCAGGGCCTCATATTAGCTAATTTAGCATCCTACCACTTGAATTACCCTTGAGCCCAACTCTTTACTAAGTATTTTGGAGATGGACTTTTCTGTTCAGGCTGGTCTCCAACTTCAGTCCTCTAGATCTCAGCCTCCTGAATAACTAGGAGCAGCCAGAGTCCAGAGAGCGATAGGCTTTTTGTTGTAATGACTGGAGATATGAATTGTGTCTCATGAATCATTGCTCACTCCTAGGAGGAGAGCTTGGCTCTTGTAAGCTGACCCTGACTTGGAGGTTGAGAGCTAAGTAACAATGCAATATTATTAGGAGCAGTATTCAATCCCTTTGAAACCACCTTGCCTTAGTGGCAGTTCCTTGGGTCACATAAAAATGCAGCCAAGCCAATGGTGCTGGCCTCCTCACCCACATTTTTGCTTTGGGAACAAGAGGTGCACATACAAACTGTTCACACTGACAGTAATCCACTTACTGCACAAAATCATTGCAAATTAAGTCAATAGGTTTTCGGACAAAATCAGTTAAGTGTCAGTGGGGGAAATCCCAACTATTTTTCCATTTATCACATCCTTTTTTCCAAGATGATCAACTGTTGTCTCCTTTCTTTTTTTCCATTTTAACTGTAATTTTATTATTTATTCATTTATATTTTACACTTTTATTTCAAGAAGCAGCAGAAACTGATACAATTACAGAAGATATAAAATCTTCTAGGCATTTTTTATCATAAAGGTGGTGTACATAATTACAGTTACATAAAGAAGTAAATGAGTAAATTTTTTGAACCCTATCACCTCTTCCCTTCATAATTCTACTTTGAAAAAACTATCTTTAAGCAGTTGTAGTCTCTTGAATGATTACAGAAAGAATGGCAATCAAATTTTCTAAGCTTCAAATTTTAGCCACCCTTTGGACAAGTTTAACAACCTGTACACGCCTAAAGGATAGTAGCTTTGAGTTGTACTCTGCGTGTGTTCTGAGATGCTGTAACTGCAAATGGATGTCCAAGTCCACAGGAAGCGCAACTTCTGACCCAAGACAAGAACTGCTACACACATGGCTCTGCCTTCATTGATCAAGTTACCTATTTTTTTAGGTGCTTATCATTCATTTCCTCCTTACTCAATGTTGAGCTAATGAAGTGTCATTTCCAGAGAAGGCATACTAAAGTCACTTCCTACTTGATTACGCTGCTTCAAGCTTAGAGATGTGAGCATGTACATACTACTCACCCTAGACTCCCAATTTCTTCATATCTGGAGAAAAGATGATAAAACATTCTTAAAGCGAGTAACCTGTGCACATTAACAGACAGGGAGCACATTAACTACAGTTAAAGTTAGGGAACTATGAAGAAAGATATTAAATAAGAGGGAAGTTAAGTATGATAAAGTACTCCTGTAATCCCAGCTACTTGGGAGCTGGAGATTGGAAGGATCATGCTTTGAGGCCAGGCATCAAAAAGTTAAATCTATCTCAAAAAGTAAGTTAGTATTGTGGTGGGGCATCTGTAATTCCATTTGGCAGAAAGAATATAAGATAGGAGGATCACAGTCTCGCTGGCTGCAGAGAAACAAGATACTCTATCAGAAAAATAAAGCAAAAAAAAAAAAAGGTGGGGCGGAGAATGTGGTTCAAATAGTACAGTACCTGCCCAGCAAGCACAAGGTGATGAGTTCAAATCCCAGTACAAACCAAAAAGAGAAAAGAAGGAAGAGGGTTACAGGTGTTCCCAAACCTGCTCTGTGAACACCAATATAATCGAGAACCGTGGCTGTGGCCTTTATTTACTCGGTTCCCTTCACTAGTGAATCCTTGCTACATATGCTCAGACACAGATTCTGCAGGCTAGCTGTCGATGGCCTGAATGCTGATGTGATTAAAGTTAAAGGAATACTGAACACAAAAGCTGCCTTTGTGAACAGGGGCAAGGACACGCCGTTTATACCTGGGTGCTTTATGCACAACATAGTACCCACCTATAAGAGGCTCAGGAAATATTTGCTGTAAAAATGAAAAAAATGCATGGGCAATTTTGTGATTGGATGTGAAGCTATACAGTTAGGCCTGGAAAGGCAGGCAGCTAGCTAGAGATAAACACCCACCATACACTCTCTCTTACCCTCTATTTCGGTTGCTCACACACACACACCTCTAAAAAAAAGAAGACCTTTTCTAAAGAAAGATTATGAAACTAAGGACAGCAACACTACCTACATTTTTTGTTGTTTTCATCATTTGTTTTGTTGTTATTTATTTTTGCTGGTACAGGGGCTTGAACTCAGAACCTGGGTGTTATTCTTTAGTGTTTTTTTTTTTTCCCTCAAAATTGATAGTCTTATCATTTGAGCCACAACTCCACTTCCAGCTATTTGCTGACCAATTGGAGATAAGAGTCTCACAGACTTTCCTGTCCAGGCTGAACTGTGGTTCTAAGGTCTCAGCCTGAGTAGCTAAGATTACAGATACGAGCCACCAACATTTGGCTTTTTAAACCATTTTATCTATCTTAGCTGTTTTGTACATAACACTCAATCTTTCAGTTAGTTAAAAATAACAATACTTTGAAATAAATATATTCTAGATGCGTATTTCTTACCAGATAAGGAGGAGAAAACCAACATGTCCTGAGCAGAGTGTGAATTTGGTTACGTTTGGGAGATCAAGTGATTATTGTTAATGTAGTTACAGATAAATTAATTTCCTCTAAGTTTTGTTTCTAATTGTTATAAATGTCTTTTAATGTCTTAAATGTTAATTTTGTTAAGAAGTTACCATACTCAGATTAGGGAATTGAAGTGAGTTAATTCCAATGCCCAGGATTCTTAATTGCCAATGATAGAGGTCTCCTCTTGCCTACTTTATAATTTAGTCCTAATTATAGGCCTATAATATGTTGATTTAGTTATTCAAAGCTTCCCGTGCTTAGAAACATGTAATAACATAAGGAGCATTTAAATTTGCAACAAATAAGAAGTAGAAAAGTACTGTGTCCCCCAAAAGTCACTCTTTGAAATACCTAGGACATTATTCAAATATCTAGGGAAAACACACAACTATTTTAAGAGAGCCTTTCAGATTGAATGTATTATTGATCAAGACACATGCTTTAATTGCAATATTCTAATTTTGTAAACAAGAAAATAAGGAGATGACCCATCAATCTGCTTAACTTTTGTGCCCATGACTATTAATGTGTGTGTGTGTGTGTGATGTGTGTGTGTGTGTGCCAGGCTTGGGACTTGACTCAGGGCCTGAGCACTGTCCCTGAGACTTTTGCTCAAGGCCAGTACTCTACCACATGAACCACAGCTCCACTTCCAGTTTTTTGGTGGTTAATTAGAATCTCATGAACTTTCATATCCAGGCTGGCTTCAAAACATGATCCTCAGATCTCAGCCTCCTGAGTCGCTAGAATCATTGGTGTGAGCCACTGATACCCAGATGTGCCCCATGACTATTGGCTTATTGAGCTATCATGAAATTCTAGGGCCACTTTCTCTTGGTCTTTCTCAGCATCCCAACAATTTGTAGGTAGGGGCAGGAAAGCAAAGGTAATATTGAGAGGTAAGAAAGGTGATGGAAAAAATAGAATATTTGCTGGGACAGTTTTCTAAGAGAGGGGAGGAATCTTAATAATACAGAAAATACAGACAAATAGGTTGTCTTCAAACTCAAGTAAATATATTTTATCTTCTCATTCAGATGAAAACCTGGTTTGGGGAGGTGAGTGATACATAGACATCTATTATGGAAGGTAAGGAATTGGGAAAATTCTATGATGACTTATTCTCTTCACTTGAAAGTGTCAGTAGGCTTCATGACATTCATAGTAGTACACAGAGTATGGGCTGGGGTAGGGCAGGATGCAAGGAGCTCAGGAATAAGTTGAAGATCTGAGAAGTTATTTTGAGGATACAGCAATTAGCTCCTAGCAAACTAGGAAAAGTAGACTTTCAAACTAACAACAAGAAAATGTAGACATGATTTGAAAAAAACCCTTTAAATTCAATTAATTCATGTTTAAGGATTGGAAATATTAGCCTTGGAGTCAGAAAGTTGGTATCACCTAAAGAACTGGGGATAGAAGAGTTGATATGTGTCTAGTAGTCAAACTTGAGAACAAAATAAAGACAAGAAGGTGTCAGGGAACCTGAGAATCGATAGGGAAGGCTCACTGCCTGGAAACCACACTGCATCCAGTCAAGAACCAAGATACCTGTTAGAACAACCTGTTTTGATTTTAGTTTAAAAAAACAGGTGGATATAAGAGTTTACCATTTGGGAGGTGAGAAGCCCACACATGATCTCTCTCTCTCTCTCTCTCTCTCTCTCTCTCTCTCTCTCTCTCTCTGTTTCAGGGTGAGCATGTTACTCTCTGTGCCCCTGCTTCATTGGGAAAGATGCCTGTGGCTAGGAGTAGGTAGGAAATCTTAGCCAGTGAATGAGTTTTCATTTGGAACTTGCCATAAATGTATGCTCTCACAGAATAAACAGTTATGCTCTCTTTCACCACTTAGATTACTGAATAATAATTAACATTATCATGCTACTTCTTTTTCTCTTGTGTAGCAAGGTAGTATGTATTGGGATGTCTTTTCTTCTTCTTTGGTACCAGGATAATCTATAGGACCGTATGTTATTTTCTTAAATACCAGAAGAGTATGTTGATAACCTGCTGGCCTTGTATACCACAAAAATCCTATTACCCTGAGCACTGGACCCTCAAACTAACCACATGCTTCCTTTCTAAGTGTAACCTATGATAAGTCCACTGTCTTTATCTCCCTGGGAATGGAAGATCCATCTTACTCATCTTGATATTCTTGACACTTGGTGAACCTTGGACACTTAGGAAATGCTAAACAGTATGTGGTGAATAAATGCATGCATGTATGAGCTGACTAACAAGAGCAAGGGTAGAACAGGAACTCAAATTGTAATCTGAGCTTAAAGAAAGTAGGAAAAGGAAGATAGAGCTTAGCGATGGTCATCTAATTAATTAAAGCATGTTAGCTCCCAATGAAGGAGAACTCATGAATCGTGTTTGTGGAGGTAGCACTGGGAACTGAGGGGAATCCAGGGCCTTTCCTTTAGAGTTGAGGAGGGACATAAACTCAATCCAGGGCACATGTCATTGGGGAATGCCCTTGACAGTCTGAAAGCCCTTCAAGGAAAAATGAGTCCAGTTTCACTGTGTGCCTGACCAAAGAATGTTGCATTCTCCTTTGTGCTTGGCAATTTCTATCTTTTCAAGTTTGCTTCGGTGGGGTTTTGATTCTTCCATGGAGTGTGAGGCACGATTAACGCGTATTTGCTAAATATTTCTTATAGAATTAATTTCTCAATCTTGTTCTTTCTATTGCCACAGTTTGCATAATATGATTTCAAATTCTAGTCTCATGTGGATAGTTTCTAAGAACAGTTTTGATTAATCAGAGAGTTGGTTTAATCATTTGTCGTGAGCAGTAATAATTTGCTGCAGCTGGGGACTCAAACGCTGTCTCTTGAACTGGGTCTGTTTGGGCCTGCTTCTAAATATTTGACACACTGTGCTAAGTTATCACGTTCAAATAGGATTGGATTATGTACAAGCCTTGAAATGGAAAAGGGAAACAATGGTATGGAGATTAGGAGCCGGAAGACATATGAATTGTATTAGGTTGTTATTGTTAAACCTAACGAAAGAGAATAAAATGCAAAATCGTGGGAAAATGCCAGAAATTTGGTTCAGGAAAAGGAGTAAAACTACTATGTTGTCAAACTAAGAAATCTTATAAAGTTTGGAAGTGGTGGTAGGTAGTTTATAAATAATTGGGCTAGGGTCTTTCACAGTCTGAATTCTTAACCTCTAAACCATCTATTATGCAAGAAGGCAGTCATTCACCTGTGCCTACTGTAGCCTGCCTAACATGGCAGATTATGAAGTGTTTCTTGCAGTCTCTAAAAACAGCACCTACAGTGAATGTTACAGAGCATCAAGCAAGCTAAGTAACAGAACTGGAACTATCTGAGAAAATATTCATAAAGCAGGTGTTTGTTGTTCCAAGTAATGCAGCTATCACATGTTGTAAAACCAGCCCTGGTGCCTGACCCTGCCTTTCCAAGCTCTTGGAAGTCAAAAAGAAAGTCTGAATTGCTGGGAAAGTGGAAGAAGTCATTTTTTATTTTCTAGAAGTTTCCCTTGAATAAATATCAACTGTCAGATGCTGTTGACTTACAGCAAAAATGAATCCCAATCTGACATTTCAGATCATGGACAATTTTACAAAGAATTTTGCTTCCCATCATGGGTCATATTTGTAGACAGAAAAGACAGGAAATCAATGCCCAGAGTAAGAAATGCAATAGAAGTGGGCTTTGTCGTGAGCATGTTGTTTCTTTGCATTTTATAGTTGACATTAATAGACTTTGTTTCTTTGTGTCTCACCATTGCAACAATGATAAACTTCTTTGGTGTTAACCTGATTCTATCTCGCTCCATTTTGGATATGGCCTGATCATGGGCTTCTAAACTGCACTGGGAACAGTTCTGCCCCTTAGAGGGCATCTTGGGGGCCACAGTGGGTATGGACCTGGCACTTAGTGGTTAGGTCCTGGGAGATTAGATGGAAGTTTATTTTCTGCATGACTACTTGAAATCATAGAACTTCTGTTATCTATCTTGTTCGTCCATTACCAAGAGCAACACTATCATTTGAATAAATAAGACTGGGAATGAATGAGAACAAACAGAGAGACAGACAGACAGACAGACAGACAGACAGACAGACCGAGAGACTGAGAGACAGAGACAGAGACAGACAGAGAGGGGGAAAGGGGGTGGGAGAGGAAGAGAGATGGAGGGAGAGGGAGAGAGAGTATGGGTGTATGCATGTTTACTTATAGACAATGCTTGATAAAACTAGTAGATATGAAAAATACTCTGGTTTGGTACATCAAAGACTCGAGAGACACTTAGTAACTTAAGATTTGGAGGATGACAAATGTTTGAATGGATAGATTGCTGTATTTTTAATAGCCTTTCAGCTCTATTTACTTAGGGGAATCATTGCAGTTTGAAGTTTTTGTAATAGATAAGAATGGCCAAGGAAATAATTGTCTTAGGAGATCCCAGAGACTCTTGACTCAGTCTTCTTTTAAAAAATCTATTTTCTTAATTGATGAATATTAGAATTTATTTCCATACCCTAGAGAGAAGCCTGTTCGGAATCTTAAAGGCAACTCAAAAGAAACCCTGTTCGGAAGCCTCCTTCTCAGAATGTTGTAATTTCCTTTAGAAACTCCAGCTGTTCCCCCAGCACGCAGTTAAATTAAGTGTAAGCATGGCTAAATAGGAGGTAACCATTAGAATATTAAAAAATATGACTAGCATTTAATGTTTTGATCAAATAATTTGCTAATCACTCACTGTGGCTGAGCCTCTCATTAGCTGCTTGGTTACTGGCTCCTCCAGGCTGCTGAGACCACCACCCCTTCTTTTCCCCCTCCTCCTCCTTTTCCCCCTCCTCCCTGCAGCCTACCAGGCCCTGATTTTTCTTTGGAATGTTCCTCAGAGCCCATTAACGAGTGCTTTAATCCAAGAGGGGCTAGATGATCAAGAAAAATTAAGCTCCTAGTAACAGCAAAATCGTAAGAAATTTGGACAAAATGAGTCTCCGCATCACAGATTTTGTTTACTAGTGGGTAATTAATTCTTCACATATGCTGGGAACATCTGTCGCGGTGACCTGCCATCGGATCTGGAAATGACTGCTGTGCAGTTTCCCCACAGGTCATTAGCAGTGCTTTGAAAGGAAGCGCCTTCCTCCTGCCCTCAGCCTGGCAACTTTCTCTTGAGCTGGGAGTTTCTTCAGGTGAGTTCCGCCTCCGTGTGAGATGCCCTGGCCACTGTTCCCTGTCACCAACCGAAATCACTGGTCGCCTCCTCTTCTCCCTCCACGTCAGGTTCAAAGCCAGGGACAAGCCGCTCCCTGAACTTGGAGACAGGGAAACTTGGGGGTGTTGCAGTTAGGGGCTGTCTAGCCAGATGGGGGTGAAAAATCTCCTGGCATAGGTGAGTGGAATCTTGGATGTTTCCCATGTGTGACTTCTCAGGAATTTTTTTTAATGGCATTGTATTCCTGGGAAATTATTGCCAAGAGACCTTGTTGTGACAGAAGCTGAAGATGGACAAGGCTGGGAAGGGCTTTTGGAGCATATTACGAAGTGCCATTGGCTGATTGGCCCCGGTGTGGTTCAAGGGGAGGGGGGGCGGGGAGAGAAAGCTTGAAGGAAAGCATTTGCTTCTCTCCCCAGGTTCTGATTGGAGGCCAGCTCTCTCCTGGAAGCTGGAAGGGCCACCGAAGCCAAGAAAAGCAGACATGAAGAATTGCAAGTGTATAGATACTTCTCCAGTACAATAGTGACCAATCAAAGGACCTCTGTTGACCACAATACACAGGTTATGACATCGGATACATAACCATTTGCTCCCTGTGTGCCCTAATAGAGAACACACATTCAGTGGATTGCTGATTGTCAATTCCAGCAGCAGGCAGAGTTTCCCTTTCCCTCTAAATACTTCTACGTTCTTCCTGTAACTGGACAGACACCCAAGACCTGTGGAGGATGTTACTCCTCTGCTAGCCTCCGAAGTAGACATAATTGCCATCCTTTTAGTAAGGAAAGCAAGTCAGGAGGAGTTCCAGCTGAGCCAGTTTTTCAACTCAGCTGCATGTGTATATTCAGATTTTTTTTCTTTTTGAACTCAGGTGGGCTTGGGTGCTGTCCCACTTTGGTGTTTTTGTCCTCAAGGCTAGTACTCTACCACTTTGAGCCACAGCTCTACTTCCAGTTTTCTGGTGGTTAATTGGAGGGGAGGGACTCACTTTTCTGTCCAGCTGGCTTTGAACTGTGATCTTCAGATCTCACTCTCCTGAGTAGCTAGGATTATAGGATTATAAAGCCGTCTGTGCCTAGCTAGGCTTTGCCCCTGCCACCTCCCACTCTACTGTTGCCTATGCATACCAGTTATCTGAGAAGTTGGGGTGATATTCTTCTCCCACAAGGAAAAGATTTATATTTTCTTTTCCAATATTGAGTTGAACTTTATTAACTCTCTAAAGTACTGATGCTTAATGCATCCCTCGAAGAAATGCATCAAGAGGAAATCTACACCTCCTGAGTATCATTTCTGGTTCTACCATTGTCACAGGCAAGTCCTTGGCTTCTTTAAGCCTTATTTCCCTCATCTGCATACAGCGTAAGAATACTACATTTCCAAATGATGGGATTCCATAAGGATAGTGAAAGGCATTTAGCTCAATATATGTGACTTACTAACTACTCAATTAATTGTCTAGAAGAGAGACCATTGATGCTATGTTGCTTTTTGAAGTTTCCTTAAACAATGTCATAACAACTACCATTTGTCACCTGATTCTCCTTATGTTTCCAGTTAATCACTAGAACCTCCTTTCTAGAATCACAGCTACAGCATCATGATTGTGTGAACAGTCATTTCTCTGTGTTGCTTAGTTGTGATTTCTTTTGGCGAGAATGCACTCCACGGTGGCAGGGACCTCGTTGGTATACGTTGGTGTTGCCCATTCTTGGCTACATTACTAATGGTCTTCTAAGTTGAAGCCTGACAGGTAGACTGAGGGCCCTTCTGCATCTCCTCCAGCCTCACCTAGGGAATGCTGTTGTTTCCCCTGATCTGGTTTAAGTGTCACTTGCACCCAGATGTTCCTTCCTACGTGGCCCACTCATTTCTGCTGAACTTTTCAGTTGCTTACATTCTCCTGGGTCTGTCTGTCATCATTTGTTACCCTTGTCTGACATTGCTGATTGGACAGTGGTGGGCCATCCATGTTTGTGGAGGATTGTCATAGCATGGGGTGGGCAGGCTGCATGCTCTTTGAACCTGACCTTGCAAACTCCACGTCTCAGGGCAGCACAGCTGGGGCTCTGGCTGCTTCTTTCAGGCAGAGATGTCTATTTCCAACACTCAGTAGCCAGTGAAAAAGTGTTTGTGTCCTCCACCTCCCAGACTAACATTTAAATCCTGAGGACAATCCATGGGGAAGCTGTCAGTGATACAGACGGGGGGATATTTAAACCTAACCCCATGAACTCTGAAGTTCTTTATGTAAGAGAATGGCATGATCACTCAGCAGAATTTAAGATGAGGAAAGCAGGATAAGGAACTTGGAAAAGTTTAAAAGACAGGGCAAGAAATGATACATTATAGAAGACAGATGAGAAAAATAATTTTAAGAATAGAACTGTGCAGTTAAGACTAGTGTGAGAAGATGATGCTTGGGATTTTAATTTATGAGAGAAATTTCTTTTATGATGATTGTTTCAAGAAAATGGAGGAAATAGAGGGTAGAATTGAAGGATAGAAGCGATCAGGTGTCCAGGAGTGCAGGCAAGACCCATAGAGAATTCTGGAAAGCCATTAAAAATGGCTACTGGAATTCTGTATCCAATGATACTGAATGTGAAGGCAAAAGGTCTAAGATAAAAACATAAAATCTGAGAAAAAATGTTTCACAAATGGACTTATACTACACAATCATAGAACAAATTCTTCAGGAGGAATGACATCCTGCTAGATGAAAGCTGCAATCCACCAAATGAATGGTGATACCTAGAAATAGCATGTATGCAGCTAAGTAGAAAATAATACTCCTCATTTGTTAATTTCTTTAAAAGATAATTGTTATGGGCACTGGTAGCTAGATCTGAGGATGGCATTTTAAAGCCAGGTCTGGGCAGTCAGATCCACAAGATTTTTTTTTAATCTCTAATTAATCAGCAAAACTAAAAATCCAAGAGTGGAGGTGTAGCTCAAGTGGTAGGGCACCAGCCCAAAGCCCCAAGTTCAAGTCCCATTATCAGCCCTCACATACATCAACACACAAAAACTCTTTTTCTCATGTTTGCACACCAAAGTGGATCTTCTTTGGTAGAGTTCAAGATGCTCAGCAGGTCAGAGACCATATGTGTAGTATTCTTTGTATCAGCACAAAATCTCCACCATATATTTCCTTCATCGTCCTGGCAGCCTGGGAAGTGTGGTAGGCTGTGAAATGATGCCATCTGCTTTACCCACTATTTGGATTCTCAGAATTTCTTTGAAGCATCAGAAAATTGGAATTTAGGGGGATGTCAGCATGGCTCTTTTGCTTATGACTAGAATTATCACTCCTGCAATGCTAGGAGAGCAGCCGTATTGATTTCTAGCATGTGGGAGGAGGCCCAGGCCTAGAGAACCCATACCCAGAGTCTGGAGGGAATACCCAGGAGGCCTGCATGTAATTAGCTGTCCTCATTTTCTGGGCAGACTTCCTCACTACATCTAATACATACATAATTACAGTTCCCTAAAGAAGATTGCTATACTGTAGTTACTCACTAGTCACTCTTTTCAACTTCACAGAAGGTGAAGTGTGTGGGCCGTTGGGTTGGCTTTTTGGATGCTGCAATGGAATTTCGAGTAGCTAGAAGAGTCCTAAAGAGGGGAGGAGAAGGACAACCTGGCGATCTAGCATGATAGCACTGCTCCCATGTCCTCTCCACCCTGGACTGGTTCACCACTACAGGAAATGTCAATAAGCCAGAGTTCCTTTTCTTGATGCTAGGCAGATATCAGCACCTCATATTTTCTCAATTGAAAATAACCAAGAAGTATATTTATGTGAAATTTTTCCATTGATGCCAGATACAAACAAAGGGAACAGAAGCCAGAGGGGAGCAGAGGCATTATCGTTGTTGTTTTTGGTGGCGGTGTGTATGTATATGTTGTGTACATGCATGTGTTTGGTGTATGTGTGTGTCTGTGCTTGTGTGTTGATCCTACTACTGTATTGAGGGTTTTGAGGAGTTCCTAGCAGCAAAAAAACCTCTATAAATAAATATTTGGAGAATAAATATTTATAGAGTCACGAGATGGTATTATATTTATACCTGTCACTCATCCTATTTATATGACAAATCACATTGATTGACTTTTTAAATGTAAACCCAACCTGCATGTTTGGTGTAAACCCCACGTGGTCATTGAGCTAACATACTGAGCTAGCCAACTCCTATCGTATAAAGACTCACACTTCAGTCATCACAATGTTTTTTCTTATAAGTTTGTCTGCTGTATCCAGCCCTAAATCAGGGACCTCATAAAGGACATTCCATATGCAATTGCTCCCTCTTAATAAGAATGATCAGTCCATGTGCCAGGAATCTCAGCTCAACAACACTAACCTGAACAGCCAACAACAACCAAGCACCAAAACGTGTAGCTATTCAATGGATCCAAGGCACAAAAAGACGTACTTAATCCCTACCTTCCTGGCCAATGACCCAGTATGTTACTAGAAAGTGTAGAGTAGCTAAATAACCTCAGTGCTGGCAAAATAAGAATTCATGCAAGATACATAAAGGTGACAGGAAAGTTCATTTGAAGGAGCAAGCCCAAGAAAAAACACAAGTGACACAAGATATGGGCCACGAGAATTTTGGCCCGTGTTAGTCATCTTGGCCAGATCTTCAGCTGTCTCCTTCATTCCAGAGTTTGGCCTTGGGTGAAATAGTGAGACTGGATGGCTTGCTGACTGGTGGATCTCCTTTCTGTTTCCTGTAAGGTTGTGATGCCAAAGACTTGCTGTTCCATCCTTAGCTCCTCATCCTTTTGTCCTTCTTACTTCCTCAACGTTTCGGAAGCCCTCTACCCTCATTTTGTGGTCAGGCAGGTTTTGCTTTTGGTTTATCCGTTTATCCTGCCATCTGAAAGTGATATAGGTCTTAATTCCCCAACTGGCTGCTTTTCTACTAAATGGTTTTGTTAACGTGTTAACAAGGTGATTACATGAAGTCATTTGTCTGGATTTCCTAGAAGGAGACTCCCTCACCTCACCCTAGCAATTCAGAGATAAATGTTGTTTTAACTTACCCCTCCTCAATTAAACTACACACACACGCACGCACGCACGCACGCACGCACGCACGCACATATCCTCACAAAGGTAGATTCCAGTAGCCGATGTTTTGTTAAAGAAAGCTACCTCTTTGTACCTGGTCTGAAATCCTCCTTCTCACTGTCTTTGAATGAAGTTGATACAGAATCCATACATGAGGTGGAATGTCTTTCTCTTTTGTTGTCTTCTGGATGAATTGGTGTAGCACTAGTGTCACAGCATCTTTAAAAGCTTGTGTGAGTTTACCAACAAAGTTGTTCAGGCCTGACATATTTTTCTTTGTAGTTAGTATGCCTGGGTATATGTGTTTTTGTTTTTTTCTTTTCTTTTCTTTCATCCTGGTTGATTTTCTTTGCACTCTCTAGGTCTGTGATTTGGTATTTCAAATATATATGTATATATATACATACGTACATATATACATATTTACATATATACATGCGTACATATATCATACATATATTATTCTTTTATCTCTTTCTTCTCTTTCAGGAATTCCCACTAAATGTAAGTTATACTTTTGTAGTTCTTCCATAGTCTTTGGATAGGTTGTTCTTCTTCTTGTTTTGATAGTCTGTTGTTGTTATTGTTTCTCTTAGTTTTAATTTTAGAGAGTTATATTGAAATATCTTCAAACTGAGGTGTTTTATCCTCAATTGTGTTCAGCATACTAGCATACATTTTTTCATTTCTTTTTAGTTTTTGTTATCTAAAGCATGTTTTTTAGTTCTTATGTGGTCCTAATATTCATGCATCATGAGCAATATTTTATACAGTGGGGTTTTAAGCATTTTAAGTTGTTCTACATTCCCAGTATGAGAATTCCAAATTTCCTGATATGTCTCTTCTGGATGTTTGAATTGACTCTTTAGATTGTTCTTGTTTTATTATCTATCTATCTATCTATCATCTATTTACATTTGCATGTTTTGTAAGCTTTTCTTGATAGCTAAGTACACAATACCAGGTAGAAGGAATGGCTGTAAATAAGCCTCTCAGAATAACCTGATAGTCAGGTGTGGGGCAGGACAGACAGTCTACATTCTGCTCATAGGCCTCCATCTTCGTGAGTCTGTGTCCTTGGATCATGAGCTTTGCAAGTGCTTCTTAGTTGCTGTTCCTCCACTCAAGTGCAGTACAATGGTTAAAGGGGCTGCAGCTGGAGTTCCCCCAGACCCCAGATCACTTAGGCTCTGATGAAACCCCATATGATTCATCTCTGCTTATACCGTTTCTCCTGAAGGCAGGTCTTCCTAGAAAGAACAGAATGCCTCTGCATTTTGCAAAAATGATTGCTCTTTTCTTCTCTTTCCACTTGGGGAGAGGAAACCTTTCTTTGAAATTTACTGTGAAAACCTATGTGAGCTCCTAAGCGCAAACCCCCCAAAAAACAGCGTATGTGTGTGTGTGTGTGTGTGTGTGTGTGTGTGTGTGTGTGTGTGTGGTTTCCTAGAAAGGAACCTCTGGAATCTCAGCTCTCAGATGGAGAGCACTGGGCTGCCAGTGGTTCTTTAGTTACAATACCAATACTTGTTTCCATGGTAATTTTGGTGTGATTGTCTAGCTTAGCAAGCCATGACACCCTGTATTAATTCATCTGCCCCCTCAGTTTTGGAAGAAGTAGTTTACCTATATTATTTGTCCTATGGATCCGAGGAAGTAATAAATTAGCAATATCTAAACTTCTCATATGGAATCCAAAAGCCAGAAATTGATGTGTAGTGTCCTTTAAATCGGTAACAATAAAGTTAGTATAAAATAGTTCAATCTATATCTATGGCTATAAAATTGGAAAAAATATTATCCCCATTAATTATCCCCATTAATTCCATTTTGCAGGTGGAGAAGTTGAGGCATCCAAAGATTAAATAATGTAATGACCAAGTCATTACAAGTGATTGCCTACCATGCTCAGGGCCCTCGGTTTAATTGCCAGCTTCTAGAGCTGGCAATTAAACAAATAACACCTTCAAGGCCACACAGCGAATATGTGGTGTGAGTGAGATTTGAATCTTGACAAGTTTTACTCCAGAGCTAGTGTTAGTAACTAAATAAGACATAGGAGTACTCACTGAACTCACTGGGTGAATGAAAACTGACTCTATTTGTGGGCATAATCTCCTGGATCTAAATATATTAGCAGCACTTGTTTTTAGCAGGATATTGGGCCAATCTCCCTCGTGTCAAACGCACTGGGGAGAAGCAAAGAGAGAAGCAGCCATTAGACGAAGGCAGTTTTGGACTGATGACTTAGTGTTTGGCTCCTTGAAGGTGATTTGATCACATACCAGCTGCCACCCAGGAGGTGGAACAAGTTTGACCTCTACAATTCTTTCTGTCCTATCACTTTGGGTCTTGGATTCAGTGGATTTTTTTTTTTCATTTTGTGCAAAAACTAGGGAGGGAGAGAATTGTTCCAATCACCCTGCTCTGCCTTCCAAACTCTAGCTAGTGTAAGCATTAAAAAACAACCCCAAAGTCTCTACAGATGTCGTTCTCATGATAAATCACTTTTTAATCAGTCATAATTTTGCATTAAGTGCTGAATAAATGCCTTTTGTTTCATACTTAACCTGTCAGTGGCTAGCATCAAGAGGGCAGATTAGTGCCTATCATTACAGCAGAGAAAAATCAATACCATTTTTAATTAAGGCAGGCACAGTGGAGCCGGGAGACAAGCACATCTCCTTGTCAGATCACCTCCCCTGTAAACTCTTTCAGAAGTTCAGTCCAGAAGCTGGGACAGGAAATGCACGAGCAATGTGACACACCAAGCTTTGAGGGAGAGAGGCAGACAGGTAAACAGACGTAGGTGAGTGAGAAAACTCAGGCAAGTGTATGCTTTATATCTAGCCCATCCTGAAGACAAAATCCTAAGGTGTGGTCAAAGGTATACATTGGCTTATGCTATAGAAACAATCGTTTCAGTTAGGTCAGACATTCTTGCCATGTATGTTATCATGGTTTAGAAGTCAGTACTTGGAAGAGTGTGTGTGTTTGTGTGTGTGTGTGTGTGTGTGTGTGTGTGTGTGTGTGTGTGTCCTGGGGCTTGAACTCAGGGCCTGGGCACTGTCCTTGAGCTTTTACTTTTTGTCGATTGTGGAGTTTGAACTCAGGCCCTGGGAGCTGTCCCTGGGCCTCTTTGTGTACAAGGCTAGTACTCTACCACTTGAACCACGGCACCACTTCCAGATTTTGAGTGGTTAATTGGAGATCAGACTCTCACAAGGACTTTTCTGCACTGGCTGGCTTCAAACTGAGATCCTCAGACCTTAGCCTCCTGAGTAGTTAGGATTACAGGTGTGAACCACTGGCACACAGTGTGTCCTTGAGCTTTTTGCTCAAGGCTAGCACTCTACTACTTGAGCCATGTCTCCACTTTTGGCTGTTTTGATATTTAATTGATGGTAAGGAGTATCATGGATTTTTCCTCCATGGTCTCACTTCGAACTGTAATCTTCAGATCTCAGCCTCCTGAGTAGCTAGGATTACAAGCATGAATCACTGGTGCCTGGCTAAGAATGTGGAATCATTTTAATAACTCCTTTGATTTTAGGTCTATAGTTTTTTTGTGTTTTTTTTTGCTTTGTAGAGCAAAGTTCTGTCAGACAAGACAGAACTCCATTTTTTACAACCTCCCTTGCTTTGTTCTGTTTGTGAGTCAGGGATAGCAGGTTGTGAGTGCCCCATGAAGACACGTTTTGAAAGCTATCTGTCAGGTAGTTTGATAATGGTATCGGGATGCTTACGACCTATGTAGACAGCAAATACAAATACATTTAGAGAACTATAGAACGAAAAGGTGATGTTTAATCAAGTCCTTGAATTTGATAGAGTCACTGTATCCTAAGCTTATCAGAAAGGATAGAAATGAAAGACATTGGCTGGGCACAATTGTGGTGCACAATTGTCCTAGCTACTTTGGAGGCAGAGATCAGAAGGATTGAAGTTGGAGGCCAACTTGGACAAAAATGTGACACCCTAGTAAGCAGAGTTCAACCCTAGTAAAACACACACACACACACACACACACATGCACTTTAATGAAAGCTCTTTTACTCTGGTAGAGGTACGAGGACATTCACAACCAAATTGCTAATTTCTCCTCTAGAAACGAACTTAAAAAGTTACCATGTACCTAAGTAGTCATCAGAAAAGATTGTGCAGTTAATTGCAACACAAATGTAATTCCTGCTATACTTTATGTGTCACTAGTTTTTTATGCTGTGCACCATTTCGTTTTACCTTGCTCTCAGACACTGCACCAAGTTCATTGTCAGTCTGGATATATTGATTTGTAGATGAATGGATTGTTGGGAATTCCAGACAGACCAGTGTCCCAGGTGATTGAATCATGGTAGAGTTGAATTGTGGGAAGGCATTGAGGAGAAAATACAATGTGTGTGTAGGAGACAAAGGAATGAGGTGACTATTGGATATTATTTTATATGATTTGCTGGCTTGCATGAATAGCATTTAATTACTAATAATCCAGTGAAAGAAAACCACCTCAATGAAGAAAAATTCTTAGACTTCTTACAGTTCTTATCTGCAATTCTAGTATAAACAAAACTTTACTAGCTTCAGACAATGTCAGTAATCATTCCCTAGTTTTTCCAATCACAAAACTAAACTAGGTAAGTTCAATTTGGCAGGACACAAATTCGATTTTCTGGTGAGGGAAAGGAATTTTCTGTGGAGGACTGTGGTTTATTTCCCATTTGATTTGAAGTTCTTTGAGAGCCGAGCTGGGTAATTTGTTTATTTTAATGATCTTCATTTTTTAGGATAGTTTTTGATTTTACAGAAAACTTGAAAAGTATCCAAGCACCTAGTTTTCTATTTATTGGTTATCTGATGTTATGAGACTAGTTACCATTAATGAACCAGAATTCATACTTTATTTCTGGCCAAGGTCCACACTTCACTGTGATCCCTGTGGTTTTACCTAAGGTCCTTTTCCTCTTCCAGGACCTTAACTCATGCATCCCTAGTTCCCTCTTGGCTGTGATAATTTCTCAGACTTCCATTGGTGTTGATCTTGAGAGTAGAGAGGTATTTGTCAAATGGCCATCCATTAGAATGTCTTTGTAGTTATGAATCTATAGTTTAATTCTCAGAACAATAATACTTCTGGTTGTAGTTTCTCTTGTGATTAGAGAAAAGATGTAGGAGTCTTAAGAGCTGGGTCATAGAGATAAAATGACATCTTCATCTCAACACAGCAAGGACACTTCTTGTCACAATGGCTCACCACTGTTCAGACTGAGCTAGAACAACTGGCAGGTGAAAAACTGACCAGGTTTTTCCATGGCAAAATCGGTCCTTTCCCCCCAACTTTCCAACCAGTGCTTTATGCAAGGATGTCATAGGTAAAATAAGAGAACTTTATGTTCCTCTTTCTTACAAACAGAATACCCAGATACATAGATTATTGACAATCCTGCTATGTAGGTTATTTTGTCTCTTATTAATGAATTTATTTATATCAATATGGGCTCGTGGATAGTTGCCTATTAGTTATAGTTCGAGTTATAGTCCAATACTATTTTGTTGCCTAAATTGTTCGAGTATTGGACATAAGGTATTTTTTAAGTGCTCCCTGTCCCTTACTTTACTTTTTTTTAAAATTTAGCATAAGGTTTTTCTTTGCAGTCCAAGGTGAGCCTAAAAATACCATGATAATCTTCCTGACTTTTTTTCCAGTTGTGGGGCCTGAACTCTGGGCCTGGGCACTGCCCCTCAACTCTTCAGCTCAAGACTAGTGCTCTACCACTTGAGCCACAGCGCCACTTCCGGCTTTTTCTGCATATGTGGTGCTAAGGAATCGAACCCAGGGCCTCATGCATGCAAGGCAAGCATTCTATCACTGAGCCATCTTCCCAGCCCCATCTTCCTGATGCTTAAATGTTGGAATTACAGGTACCACACTCAGACTCATAATTGTGCAGTTTGTGGGGAAGTTATGAGTATTTTCCTATTTTATAGTACCTGTTGCTCTCACTGCTGTACTAGTCAGCTTTCAACTGGTATGATAAAATACCTGAGAGAGGACAGGTGCATCTGGTTCACAGCTTCGGGGATCTCATTCCATGGTTGCGTCACTTCTTTGCTTTGGGTTTGTGGTGGCACAGTACTTCATGGTAAGAGTGTGTGGTAGCATCAAAGGGAACAAAAAGAAAGAGCTGAGGTTCTAGTATCCCCTCCAAGGAAATGCAGGAAACCTGCATTCTTTTCACTAGGCTCCACTTCCCAGGAGTAGAAACCAAACCCATAGGCTTTAGGCAGATGTTTGAGTTCCAAACAAAAGCCCATAGTAACTCAATTAATTATTGCTGAATAAAAGTATTGCATATTGAACTCAAGTAAACCTTATGTTGCTATAACATTCTCAAAACAATAATAATACTTCTGGTTGTAGTTTCTCTTGTAAACACTAGTTTCATTCTCAAAACAATAATAATACTTCTGGTTGTAGTTTCTCTTGTAAACACTAAACTCACAACATCTATTTGAGATTTAGATTTCCTCTTCCAAATGTAGTTACATTTCTATCTATCTTAGCCATTGGCAAGAAATTCCTAGTTATTTTAGTAACACTTTCTAATGTATTCACAAGATCATTCTTGGGGCTCTCCACAAATTATAGAATGCAAAAGCAAAACTCTCAAAGCTCTCTGTGTGGCTGTAGCCAAGTTGGAGTAAGGCATTTTGTTTTCTCTCCTTATGCTTTTGGTGTCCTGGTTTCATCTCCCACAGCCAGTTTAAAACACGACACTGACCTGGGAGTTGAAAGAGTGAAGGAAAGGTCTTAGCTTGAATGTGGGTAGGTGTCATCAATTTATGTCTTGGGTCAACACAATTTCCTCCAACCTCCTCCTCCGGGGCTTCCCTACCCCACCCCAAGACTGTCTTCAGACAATGAATTTCCTGGGAGTTTTTGCCTTTTGATCTCCTCACTGATCTAATGTAATTGTCCACTGGCAGAAGCGCTGTGAGGTGCAGAATAAAGTAATGAAGTTAATTTGATTTGCACTCGGCACCCACCCTTAAGATCTACATGTCTTTATTGTATTAGATTCCTAATGAGATTCTCTGTCTGCACCGTGGCAGGAGATTGGGAGCACAGAGGCTGTGGGAGGGACTCCCCTCAGGAGATTTCTCCCCATTTACATCCCATCTTTAATGGATATGGACCTGCCTGCCCTTGAGTTTTAAGGTGATAGTATTTCTCTTTCTGGGCTCTGCTGGTCACAAAGTGGGGAAAGTCCTGTAGAGAAGTGTCTAGCTTCTGTCACCTTCAGGGAAGGAAAACAGCACTTGTCAATGCTGGGCCGATTCCTTCCTGGAAAGAATGAGTTCATCCCCACACTGTTTCAAAGACATTTGCTCCTTTGTGTGAAGTACTCTCATTCCTATCTTGCCATTAATACGATCCACAGTGAACCACAAAAAAAAAAATTAACAGTTTTTGGGCCACCAGAGTACCTGAATCATTTCAGTTGCATTTAATTGGTTCTCTGGATTTCAGATGAAGTCTTATTTGAAGTCTGGCTGGCTAGAGGCCATTAGAGCAAGATGTAAACATAAGGTGTACTGAGGAGATGCTTGTCTCTTTCCACACAGTGCTCATTCCTTTTCTCTACCTTCCTACCACCCACAATGATAGAGAGAAAGAGAGTGTGTGTGTGTGAGAGAGAGAGAGAGAGAAAGAGAGAGAGAATGTGTGTGTGTGTGTGTGTGTGAGAGAGAGAGAGAGAGAGAGAGAGAGGGAGAGAGAGAGAGACAGTACTGAAGTTTGAAATCAGGCCCTATTGCTCTCGTTTATCTCTTACGTTTTGCTCAGAGTTCTACCGTTTGAGCCTTACTTCCAGTTCTGGCTTTTTGCTGGTTAATTGGAGATATGGATCCCTCATATTTGTCTGAATTGACTGGCTTCAAACCACAGTCCTCAGATCTTTCCCTGCTAAGATCATAGGTGTGAGCCACCAGCACCCAGTTCACAATGAGAAATGTAAGCCACTTTACAGTCTCAACTCTACATGCCTTTAGTCCCTTTTTTATGCCCATCAGAGATTTTGCATAGCCCAAACCTTACCTATACCCTGTTCTCCATCCTAAAATAATTGGCTTGCCTTTCTCAAATCATAATATACTATACAAATGCAGTATGATACAATTGTCTTCCAAAAGCTGCTTTTGAATTGGTTGACAACTTTGCTAATAACTCTGATTTAAGCAATAAAATTTTCTTATTTATACACTTCAGTGAATTATCTTAAGACATAATTAAGGGGTAGCTACAAGTATCAATCAGTAGGTCACAGTTCACAAGTGAATTCTTGTGTAAAGAGGTCTTGAACTATTTCAGAGGAGTAGAAAGTGGTAACAGAGAGCTTCCCTAAAAATCATTTTATAAAAGCAAACATCTCTCAGTTTGTTTTCTGGCCTCTCTCAAATCCTTGAAATGATGGGAGGAAAAGAAATGCAAGGTGATTGGCATCCTGACGACTTTTCTAGAGGGAAAAACGTAGTTTATATCTAATCTAAGGTCTTTAAGAGGAATCTATCAGCTTTGGTTTGGCTCTCAGTGGACAGGTGTCTGTATCATAGAAGCACCATACATAATTCACCACCAGAGAGCCCCAGAACTTAGCAAGAAGGCTAAATTACCTGTCACTTCCAGCAAGGTGTTCTCTGCAGGTCAAGGTTGAAAGCTCTGGTAAACCCAAGTAAGGAAGAGCACATCCATCCGTATTTAAATGTCAGCACTGCCTGGCTCAGCTGTGGGAAATACAGGCTGGCTGTTTACCCTTTCAGCTCGCCTACTTCTTTTGCCAGGAGTCTTAACAAGGCCCATTCCGAAGTCTAACTGGAAAGAAGTGGGTGGGATTGTTTGTTTTCACCATCAGAGATCACTTGGTTACTGTCAGATCAATAGAGACTGAGGGAACCTGCTGTCTTTCTAGAAGGGGTGGGGTGGGTGGGTGGGGGACCCTGCTAGAAGAGCTAGCCATCATTGCTTAAGATGAATACAGACACATCCCATCATTACCATGGGAGAATACCCAGTCTAGTCCCACACAATCTCTGACTTGGGAATAGCTCTTGAAAAGCAGGAGCTGCCTGGCTGTCATCCAGCTGTTGGTTGTGTCCCTCTCCCAGACTGACTGCTGATGGATTAGCAGGTGGGTAGTGAAGCTGATCAGGGAGACGGGAGTGCTTGTATTCCAGCTGGTAGGTTTAGGAGACCTATCCAAGGCACTGTTTTTGGAACACAATAACCCCAAACAAAAGCTAGACCAATGAGAGAGGCAGAGAGAAAGAAAATGCTTGTTCACTGTAAAATCAATTAATTAGTTAATTAATACTTTCTAATTTTACTTTCAGAGACAGTGAGAGAAAGTTCTATAATATTTTTAGCATTTTTTTTTTACTGCTTTACAATATCCTTTCACTTTTGAAGAAATTTAGTTTCATTTAAAGAATTAGGTTTGCAACTTCCCCATTTCTAATGAAAAGGATGACAACTTATGATTTCCTATGGTTTTGGATATAGAATACATTTTGTTAGGTAAAAACATTAATCAACTTCAAATGTTAATTACACTAATAAAATCCAAATTAGGGATAGATTCTGCAGTACATGATAAGTTTTCTTTTTCTTTTTCTTTTTTTTGTCCTTGGTAATGGAGAATAAGAAAGAATAGCAATAGCAACAAGAAAATCATAGCTACAAATATTTTTTAAGGTCTCAAAGCAAAATGTAAGGCAGCTAGTGTCAGAATTATCATATGATACATGAAAAATATTTGATTGATTAATTGATTAGAAACTTTTTTACTTCAGCTTGAAAAAATTCCCAGTGTTCAAATTTGGATGATTCTTTCATTTGAAAAGAATCATCTCAAATATATCTGGGGAAAATACAGTGCTTTCAAGTTGTGTATCATTTTGATTTGTTAATCTTAGAAGAGAAATAAATGATCAAATGAATGATCAGTAGAGAGTTTTGGTTTTTTAAAAAATAAATTATTTTATTTAGCTGGGTGCTGGTGGCACACACCTGTAATCCTAGCTACTTAGGAGGCTGAGATCTGAGGATCGTGGTTCAAAGCCAGCCTGGACAGGAAAGTCCATGAGACTCTTATCTCCAAATAACCACCAGAAAACCAGAAGTGGCGCCATGGTTCAAGTGGTAGAGCGCTCGCCTTGAGCTGAAGAGCTCAGGGACAGCGCCCAGGCCCAGATTCAAGTCTCATGACCGACCAAAAACAAAAACCCAAACAAACAAACAAACAAAAACCTTAACTTAGTTATACTTCTGTAGAAGAATGAGAAAAGCCAAAAGTTTATTTAATCCAGAGTAGGAAAATAGATGCCAATTTTCAGATTAAAATGACAGTTTTCTCCATCATACTATTTTTACATACAATCAAGAAGGCTGCTGCTTCTTTAAGAAGTGAGGGGCTCCAAACAGTTTATGAAGTAATAGATCATATATAAATAGGATGTTTGCTCTCGATACAGATGCCATCGTTACTAACTACTTTCAGGCTCTTTGAGAGCTAAATAATTCCGTAATGCATCATTGAACATTTAGTTGGTTCATAGCAGATGGTTTCCGGGATCCATCTGCTCACAGCAATGTTTTCAACAAGCCCCCTTCACCTTCACCAAAAGGTTCAGGAGCATTAGAATATTCATTCTCCACCACAGGTGTACCTTTCTGGCTCCCCTGTATTAGGGAGAGGGCCTACTGTCTTCTTCTGTCCCCTCCACCCCCCAAAAAAGTAGATATTGGCCTGTGTAAGCAAGCTGCCTAGGTCAGCAAAACTAACAGAAGAGTTTCTGAATTTCAAGAATTTGTAAACCTACTCACATATCTGGGGAGGGAGGAAGGGAAGGAAGGAGAGAGAGAGAAAGAGAAAGAGAGGGGGAGAAGATGGAGACCGGTTGCTTTCCTGAATTGACTGTGTTAAAAATGAGATATTAGGCAGTCAACGTTGCTCTGTGACTGTTTACTCCAGCCTCTGCTATGTGAAGAAGCCCTGTCAGCTTCGGGTGGATTTTCTGGGATAAAGAATCCACTTTGAGGACTTGAGGGAGTCCCTCAGACAAGGTCAGGCTGAACATAAAAAATACAGGAAGGAGTTCCAGCTAAGACCATATGGACAAGAGCACATGGAGTACAGTATCTGAATGCTGAGGAGATACTGGGGTAGGTGTTATGGCAACACAGCTAGTTTTATTCCAGAAATCCCAAATGCCCCATTACCTATGTGATCACTGAACTCTGCAGTCAGTCTGCTAGAGAAAGGGAGCACATGCAGAGGCTGCTCTCCCAATCTTTAGACTTCGCTTTTTCCAGATTGAAGAATGAGAAGGAAAGACAAGAAGGCAAGAGGAATCAGTAAGAAGAAGACAGGGATTTTTAATTAAAAATATTTTTTAATGACTTAAAAAACCAAAACCCTAACAGGTATTTTATTTGAATTGATTCAATGGACATTCCCAGTCCAAAACCATGGAATGCATGGATTTAGCTGTGTGAATGAGATAAAGATCTTTCAAGTATTGAATACCTGGAAAGAGTCCACTTTACCACTAATTTATCAGCCAACGGAAGACTGAGGAGACTTCAATTTCAGAATCTGGTGTAAATGCACAGTGATCTGTTCTGTTTTCAAGTGGCTGTATTTTAATTTTTCTTTTTTTTCTTTTTTCTTTTTTGTCAGTCATGGGACTTGAACTCAAGGCCTGGGCATTGTCCCTGAGCTTTTTTTTTTTTGCTTAAGACTAGTGCTCTACCTCTTTAAGCCACAGCTCCACTTCTGTTTTTTGGGGGGGTATTTTTGGTCTTTTTGTTATTGTGGTGGTGGTGGTGATGATGGTGGTAGTGGTTCATTGGAGATAAAGAGTCTCCATAGACTTTCCTGCTCTGGCTGACCTCAAACCCATGATCCTCAGAACTCAGCCTCCTGAGCAGCTAGGATTATAGGCATGAGTCACCAGTACATGGCTTAATTAATTAATTTATTTTTAAATGGATTCAGATGAAGATATTGAAGATACTTGCTGTAATTCTCTGTCATATTTCAGAGAGTTATTTTAAATTGATTTAGTGGGGTTATCTTCTTTTGAAAATAATTCAAAAATATTAGGAAAAGTGATTCAGTAAAACGAATGGCACTTGTTCTATGCAATTGAATAGCCCACTATTAGTTTGTTTCCTGCATGCATCCATTAAATACCCACTAATTACTCAAATCAAAGATATAAACACTTGTGATATAAATTGTGACATATACCCTATTTCCAACCCTGAGAACCTACCCAGGGTGCAAGCTGGAACCCCTCTGGTAAATGGTTGCATCAAAGGTGAATGATTTATTCCCAACCACCAGTCTGAAGGAGTGTCCTGTGTTAGCAATCTGAGAACACTTGTTCCTGATACTGTCATCAATGTCATCTTGATTATCTTGTCAAGAATGTCTGCTGAAATGGACTTTACCATCATTCTTACTGCTGCCTTCAAAGCAGAAATCCAACAGCAGTCGTGGTTTCTGTGTTTGTTTAAAATTCTGTGAATGTTTAAAATTCAGATGATTTAATCCAACTTTTTCAAAGTATGAATTGTATACTCAAGTATGCCCAACATATCAGCTCCATGAAGAACCCAAATTAAGTAAAAGACATAAGAAAAAACAGGAATGCATCACTAAAGCCTCATGGAAAAAGGAATAGAGTTAATCAGAAAACCATTATTTTTAAGTCTATTTTTGATCTATCTATCTATCTATCTATCTATCTATCTATCTATCTATCTATCTATTTATCTATCTATCTACTTATTTGTGTTATCCCATTTCTAGGTTTCAACTAAGGGCTTTATGCTCTTGCTTAGGTTTTTTTTTTGCACAAGGTTGGTGCTCTACCACTTTAGCCATACCTTCAGTTGTGGCTTTTTGCTTCTTGGTGATAAAAGTGTCATGGATTTGTCTGCTCAGACTGGCTTTGAACCATGGTCCTCAGATCTTAGCCTCCTGAGTAACTAGAAGTACAGGCATGAGTCTATAAATCTTAGTATTTTAGTGTAACAAGAGTGTATTAATTTCCTAGGGCTACTATAGTACAAACTGAGTTGCTTAAAACACATACATGTAATATCTCATTTTATTGAAGCTAAAAATGCAAGACCCAGGAGACAAAAGTGTTGGTTCTTCCTGAAAAGTAGGAGGGGAAAGCGGATCCAAATCTCTCCTCAAATTTCTGGTGGTTTGCTGGCCATCTTTGGCTTTCTTTGGCTTGTAGAAATACCACTTTCATCTCTGCCTTCATTTTCACATGAGGGTCTCCCTCTTAAGACAACCTCTTCTGAACTGATGAAAACTTTTCTTCCCCAAATGGCCATATCTACAGATATTAGAGCTGAGGATTTCAATGTTATGAGTGGAGGACATGGTTCCTAAACTATTTGTATTTGTTGTTTACTTTTGGTGTTACTGCCTGTGCTCTTCTGCTTGTCTCTCCAAGGGCAAAGACAGGCACACAGTCATACTTGGTGTGACTTCCAGTGTCTGGAAGGTGTGGTCATTGTGAGCTCAGGATTCAACAGGACAGAAATATACCTTGATCGCCAAACTGAGAAGCAATGCTTTCAAAATCACTAAAGAATGATATTGCTGGTGAAAAAAATAAGCTAATATAATGATTACTCTAAAAATAAGCCAACAAAATACTCTTCTGGACCTTTTCTTTAACCTCATTGATTCTTTAAAAAGAATCTCATGGTCCACGTACATGTATAGTTATTGGACAGCAGAAAAGTTATCATTATTTTAAAGTCTCTATCACTTAAATGAAAAACTTATTCATAATCTTCAGAGTTTCCTATTGAAGTTTCATCTTTCCGATACCATGGAGGGTGGTGATCCTCTCTCCTCTGCTAACATTTGCACTGCTCCCAGGTTTGCCAGCTGTTGACATACAAGGGATAAATAAGGCAAAGACTTCATACAAGGGATGGGTAGATGAACAGCTAAGATCAAGAGGCTGAGTTTTATGTAGCCTGACAGTCTATCTAGAGAATATTAAGAAATTATGGAATCACAGAATACTTACTTACTGGGTACTTTCCAGGAGCATGACAACCATACTAAGTTCTTTGAGCTGAGTGATACAAGGAGAACTAATTTGTGTACCAACGCTGGTGGATGTGGGAGGCAGATATACCATCGAATAGGAAAACCTCAAATTAGATCTCATCATTGAATAATGAGGTTGTAAAGGACACATAATTCAGCACCGCTGTATCTTGGTTCATTCCTCATATTTGGAAGGTGTGTGATCTTACCTTTCTCATGACAAGGATGGTGCAGAGAAATAGACTTCAGTGCTTACCCTGAAGCCTGTGAGAATGTAGATACGCAGGAGCGTGTTTTGAAATACTTGATGCATATACATTGAAAGACTGCATCTACAGTAAGGGATCTCTCCTTGATATAGGATTTCAAGGAAGGAGGATTCTCAGAGCTTCACAGCTATCTGGTGGCTTCCTAGTTGACTTCCATAATTAGCCTTCAGGAGATATTGGTGCTTACGTATCTCCACTGCTACGTTGGCAAAGGTACATTTGTGGCACTGTGTTGGCTAAAAGTGAATGAGTTCAGCTTTAAAAATAAGGGGATTACTAACTCAACTTATGCTACTTAAGCTGCTCAGATATTTTTCATACTTCCATGTCTTTTTATTGTGGTAGTGGTAAAAAGAAATTGCTTGTATTATATGATCTGGTGTTAATTGTGAAAATAGAAAATTTACATAATAAAGTTAACTGTTTTTTCACAGTTAGTACAAATAACAGATTATCTTCGATTAAAAAACACTTCAGTCTCAATTATGAATGCAGTCACAACAGGCCAGGACTTGATCTTAAAATCAGCCTCTGGTAACTCTGTAGAGTTTTATTTGTGCTCTCCATAAGGAAACATAATTAGATTTATGCTTCATTGATTATTTTGTATTTCCTTGGACTAAATTGACTATAAATTTGAAGGTTATTAGTGAAAAAATATTCCCTGTGAATAAAAAGCAACAAATGTCGGACCCTCATCCAGGCAATGATTAAATTACAGTGATTAGATCTAGGACAATTTAAATATTTTGTTACGATAGGAAATTGTGCTTCTCCTCCATGTTTATTTTGTGGTATTCCCTGTTCATCTTAGCATTTGGCTCTGATCTTGACTCTCAAATTAGCAGTGTTCTGTTTTGTTAAAATAAGAAACACAAAGGAAGGGCCCAGTTGAAGGAAAACAGCACCTTGCTCATTCAAGACCAAAAGGGATTCAGTTGTATGCACTCAATTCAAAGTGTTTTTTGTTGAGGGCACATTGTAGACCCAGCGCTGGCAAAAGATAGTGCTATTTCTATGTTTCAGTATTTTGCTCGGGGATGTGGCTCAGCTGGTCCATAACTGAGCTTTGCTCACCTCATCACTTCTTTCAGAGACACCAATGATCCTACCTCTGGATGCGAAAGCAGGATTCCACTCACCAAACCTATTCCCTCATCCCTGTTCCTTTCCATTTATATACAATGAATGTCCAATAAGCTCTGACTGAGGTTGCTTTCCTTCTTAACATTCCCAGTCTGCCAACATTAGTTCAGACAGAATCAGAGTCATTAACTTTCCAGTCTGCAGTGCCCCTGGTGCCAAACCAGCTGGAGAGGGTGACACGGCTGAGGAGCCTGCTAATTTCAATGGCCCTTGGGTCTTCCCTCTAAAAGACACAGCAAACAAACATGCCAAGTGCTATCTATAAAAGGCGGGGTGTTGTCACTGCTGCGCGAAGGGACTCACAGTGTTCTGCATCCTCCACCATGATTTTTGAGATCGTGGACAACTTGGAAAAGCACCAGTGGCAAGAACAGTTGCCACAATAAATCACGGTTCGTTTCTTACCCTTTTTCAGGAGCAGGGCTAATCAAGCTTTCTCCGCTCCCCTGCAAACGTGTGCAGACAGGGTCTAAGATGGAGCAATAGAGGACACATCATCTTAATCATTGTGTAACTGCAGAGCAAGACAGGCAGCTTCAGGAAGAGGAAAAAGTCCCCTTAGAGACAGCCGTGAATTGGCTCTTTCCAAATACTGTTGACAAAAATGTCTTCTTGATGATGAATACTATCCTTAATTAGGTGAGGTAAATAGAAATCCCTACCAGACGTGCTCTGAAAGTCTCTGGTTGCATTGCAACTTATCTTTTTTTTTTTTTTGGTTAAATTATCGGTTTTATGACATTAGGAATTTTTCACTTTTAAGAGTATAAAGAGTATCTATGTTTTTCAAATATCAATTAAGAGGCTGTTGTAGTGACTGAATTTTTCTAGAGTTTTCGTGGATAGATTCTGACTTCCTCACTAGATAAAGCATGTCAGGATAACACAGGCACTTTTTTAACAATTGCTGATGGGAAAATTTAAAGATGATTTTCATTTAAGGAGCTTCCACTGTAATTACAAGGAATTTCTCTCTTTTTGCCTTTCTAGCTTATTTGCAAAATATCAAGCATGAGACCATTGTAACTGAATTTAAAATGAAAAACTATGATTTATAAGCATCATAAATTATAATGTGATTTGGGATTGTCAACTTTAAAAGGTTAAGACTAAATATGTTATTTATATTTTTTAATTAATATATAACTTAACATATTAATTAACTCAATATATTATTTATTTTAACTTAATGTATAATTTATTATTTACTTAAAAATCTTTGTGAAAATAATTTATTAACAAGAAAGCTTTAATTGTTCAGAATATTTTTAAATAAAAAATCACATGAAAGAAAATAATTTTTTACATTAAAAAGTATTTTTGTGTGATTAAAATTTAAGACTACCTAACAACAATTGACAAAAGAAACATGTTAAATTTTATTCTTAATTAGTTGAAATTCTTATTTTTTATTATAACTTTGTGATGATTGAATGACTTGGAAGGAATGAGATATGTTATAATAGGGAATGTTTATCAACCTCAGAAAACCATTTTTGTTTCATTTTTGACTGAAGTACATTTGAAAAATATATTTGTTTTACTGTCCTTGCGTGTTGGTTCAGAGAGTGAGCTTCTAAAGAGCTATAATCTTAATTAAACTACATATTTCAGTTGCTTAAAAGATTCAAGGTATTCCCTTACTAAAAGCTATGATGATTTAAGGTTTTAAACACTGAAAGGACTTAAGGATTCTTTTCTCTATATTTTAGGCCTAGAATTTTAATAAGACTGTTGCTCCTTTTTCTTGGCCAGATGCTAAGGGGAGATGGCAGAGTGGGGGCTGTGGGAGAAGAGCTGGAGGACCAAGTGAGCTCTGCTTTCATTCTTCTTTATTCCATGGGAAATGCTATTTACCTTTAGTAGCCATCACTCTAGGTCCTAAACAGTTTGAGCCAACAGCATTCAAAGCCCTCTAACCTCAATTTTTAAATGGTGTGCTTCTTGGATTTAGTTGGGCTGTGACATTATTTCCTCTGCCTTCCGAGTTAAGAAAATTACTTTTAGCAGGTCATAGTAAAGGCAGGATTATTACATAATTGGAAGAAGCATGTTCCATTTCTCAGGAACCAGACAGCATTATCAGTGTGTACTTGTGTGTGTGTGTGTGTGTGTGTTCTTTCTCCTCCACTATTTACACAAGTGCCCTGTGTTCCTTTTGGATAAAGACAAGACTTCTCAGCACCCATTTTGCTTCCCATTTAATGAAGTTGTTAAGGTAGCAAGACTGACAGGTTAATTATCCTTTATAAAAGGGGGACAAATTGAACTGTGTCTTTCCATCATTTTTCGATATATCAGACAGCTCTGGAGGTGCCCAGATGTAGCTCGGCTGAACAGAACAGCTAATCCACTCTGCAATTCTTCGCTGACCCCGCTCTCCCCACCGGGGCCTCACTATATTGCAGTTGGTTTTTGTTTCACATTCAACAGATTCCTCTTTATTATAAATTCAGAAGGATTTTTTTTCCTCCCGCTCCCTCTCTCCATATGTTGGCTGACAGCTCCCCTGAAATAACTGATGGCTAAATTTAAACTCTGATGAAAATTAACCCAAGTGTTAAATGCAAACAGGAGCTGCTTGGAAGAGAAAAGAGTTATCATGGTAGATGCCAAACAGTGGAAAATGTGTGTAAATTAGTGGAGCCTCGCTGGTGACAGGCCTGTCAGGCAGTTTGATGGCTCTTGCTAGCGCTTTAGTCCCACAGAAGTTGGCCAGAGGGCAGAATGGACAAGTCCTGCTTTTCAAAAAGTCCGCGGGAAGCTTGACAGTAACGCTAACTAGATCATCGAAAGTTCATGGTCAAATAAGAGATTTTTTTTTTTTTTTTTGCAAAGCTTTGCACTAAACGGAGTTTGTAGACAGAAGAGACATAAATGAGATATCAAATTGCAAATGCAGCAAAATGATGGAAAGAAGGGAAGGAAAGCTGTGGGGAGTGATTTTTTTTAAATGAAGTAATTTTGAAGTTAATATTGAAGAATTGGTTTTGCTAACAATCATAAGCATTTAACTTGAAACATTTTCCATTTAGAGAGTAATGCTTTCCTCATGCTAGGCATTTTTTTTTTCACAGATATTACACAGGTGCTCAATTTTTCAGGTTAGAATATGTAAAAGATGTAATTTCAGTGAAATTCAGTGAAAGGAGATGGAGAAACAATCCCATCCAACTGTCTTCTTATTGTGATTTATATTGATATTTGTAAGAATTTAAGGGGAAATGTTTAACCCTTCACTAATTGTTCTCCATGAAAAAGGCAATATTTTGCTTCTCTAAAAAGTATACCATTAAGTAATGTGCCATTTCAACATTATTAGTGGGACTGCAATGGGTAGAGTTCTTTCTGAAGCATGAAACAAAAATCTACTGTAACTCTGAGCTCATTATCTTAACAGTATTATAACCTAGAACAAGTGACCCAGCCTCAGTTACTCATTAAATGTTTGTATATTATATATATATATACATATACAGTATGTCTGTTTATATATATATATATAATGTTTATATATATATATATATATAAACAATATATATATGTTGTTTAGTGACAAGGCCAAATGGGATTCCCAAGGTAAAAGCCAATCTTTTACCAAATGAGCAAAAGGAAACTTGCAAACACCAGAGGCAAACTTAGCTGCACCAAATGAGGATTCAAATAATAGGACAATAAAAAAAAAAGTGACATCTAGAGTCACCAAAGTTTTGTCAAGTATGGCCTCTACAGTTTGATAGGCTGCCTGTCCTTGATAAATCACAGAAAGGAATATCCATCTCCTTCCTAGATTATTATAAACATCTGGTGTGACAAGGTGAATGAAAATGCCTGTGTTATAAGCTCCAACATTCTACATAACTATTAATTTCTATTTGATCCCCTCACCTTCCTTCACCTGTCTAAATGCTGCCCATCAAATAAAGGTAGACCTGGAGGGCTACCTCTCCTTCCTCTCCACCCCCATCTTTCCCCCCTACCCCCAGGATCCCAGCCGCCTTCATTTGGCCATCTGATGTGCTTTTCTTCAGCAAGGCTCAGCCTGGGAATAGATTTTTAGAAGATTGAGGTTCTGAAGGGTCAGCACATTGGAAAAACAATGTAGTGTGATAGGTACAAAATTAAGTCCCCAAAGCCCATGTGGTGACAAGCTATTTCTTTCTTTCCCATAACTAAGTGGAATAGATGTCTTGAGTCATCTGTTTCTTCTTCGTGGCAGACAACGTAATCTGATAACTATAGGTAAATTCAGCCAAATATTTAATTATTCAGCCATTCTTAACTCCAAATTTAGGAAAGTTAGGGTTTTCTGCTCCTCCTTTCTCCTGTTCAGGTGAGTTTTGGAGTATCATGAAAGCTTCCCTGTAGGGAATCTACTCAGCAGTTGGGATATTTAGATTCAGCTGTCTTCCACTTACTTGTAACTCTGGTCATCTGTTTTCAAGTATATATTCTCCATGTACTTTTTCTGAGA